>NC_045443.1:94244788-94310048 GCF_002776525.5 Piliocolobus tephrosceles
TCTATATCTATATCTATATCTATATCTATATCTATATCTATATCTATCTGTGTATATATTTTTTGAGACGAAGTCTTGTCCTGTTGCCCATTCTGGAGTGCAATGGCGTGATCTCAGCTCACTGCAACCTCTGCCTCCCAGGTTCAAGCAATTCTCCTGCCTCAGCCTCCGGAGTAGCTGGGATTACAGGTGCACACCACCATGCCCGGCTAATTTTTGTATTTCTTTGGTAGAGATGAGGTTTCACCATGTTGGACAGACTGGTCTTGGACTCCTGACTGTGTGATCCACCTGCCTCTGCCTCCCAAAGTGCTGAGATTACAGGCATGAGCCACTGTGCCTGGCCAGCATATTTTTACTGTAGGAGAATCTTCTCTATAGTAAGTCAGGGTTAGTTTTAAGATTTACCTCCATAAAACAAGCTGAGACAATCCCAGAATTTTTCAATATAGCCAAATAATTTGTTTTGTGTATGTAACAAATGTAACCAGTAATTAAACTGATGTTTTTGTTTGTTCCCTAGGTGTATCGTGATAGTTCTCTACAATCCATTTTATCTTTTAAGCATGTTTCAAGCTCATCTTGTGTGGAAATAATGCCAATAGAAATGGTAACACAAGCTTCAAACAAAGAACTTTGCTTTCAGTGGTACATTCCTCCCTTGGATAGACCTCCCAAGGAGACAGAACCTATGGTATGTAATATAATTATAGAACTCAATCTTTCATTTAGATATAAAGCTTAACTAGGCCATTATAACTTGAAGAGTAGAGGACATTCTCTTATCATATAGATGAGAACAGGTAGCAATATATAATCTATATTGTCTAGTAGAATAAATTTGAAAATAACCAAGAAATCTGGGAAAGTCTGGTTCAGGCTGATCATTTTTCTTTTTCCTGATCCCATAGGGAAAATTTTCAGTGTGTCACCATTATATATGATGTTTAACTTTTTTTTGGTAGTTATTCTTTATCATGTTAAATAATTTTTTTACTGCTGTTTTGCTAAGAATATTTACCATGAATATTTTACTGTATCAAGATGATTTTTATAATTTTTCTTTTTAATATTTAGTTGATTTTATAATGTTAGATCAACCTTGTGTTTCTGAGATAAACTCAAATTGGTCATGATATATTTATTTTGCTGGATTCAGTTTGCTATTATTTGTATTAGATTTTTGCCTCTGTTTTCCAGAGTAATATTGGGCTAATTTTATACTATTCTTTTTAAAATTTTATTATTTTTTAATTTCAATAGGTTTTTGGGGAACAGGTGGTGTTTGGTAACATGGATAAGTTCTTTAGTAGTGATTTCTGAGATTTTGGTGCACCTATCACCCAAGCAATGTATGCTGTACCCTGCCTCACCCCTCTCCCACCCTTTCCCCTGAGCCCCCAAAGTCTATTGTATCATTCTTATACATTTGCATCCTCATAGCTTAGCTCCTATCTCATGAGTGAGAACATATGACATTTGGTTTTTCATTCCTGAGTTACTTCACTTAGAATAATAGTCTCCAATTCCATCCAGGTTGCTGTGAATGCCATTATTTCATTCCTTTTTATGGCTCATTAGTATTCCATGGTGTGTATGTGTGCATATATGTATCACATTTTCTTTATCCACTCACTGATTGATGGGCATTTGGGCTGATTTCATATTTTTGCAATTGTGAATTGTGCTGCTATAAATGTTTGGGTGTAAGTATTTTTTTGGTATAATGACTTTTTTTCCTCTGGGGAGATTGTCAGTAGTGGGATTGCTAGATCAAATGGTAGATCTACTTTTAATTATTTAGGGAATTTCCACACTGTTTTCCATAGTGGTTGTACTAGTTTACATTTCCCCCAACAGTGTAAAAGTGTTTCCTTTTTACCACATCCATGCCAACGTCTATTTATTTTTTGATTTTTTGATTATGGCCATTCTTGCAGGAGCAAGATGGTATTTGCATTGTGGTTTTGATTTGTGTTTTCCTGATAATTAGTGATGTTGGGCATGTTTTCATGTTTGTCGGCCATTTGTATATCTTCTTTTGAGAATTGTCTATTCATGTCCTTAGCCCACTTTTTGATGGTATTGTTTTCTTTTTCTTACTAGTTTGTTTGAGTTCCTTGTAGATTCTGGATATTAGTCCTTTGTCAGATGTACAGTTTGCGAAGATTTTCTTCCACTCTGTGGGTTGTCTAATGATTATTTCTGTTGTTGTGCAGAAGCTTTTTAGTTTAATTAAGTCCCATCTGTTTATCTTTGTTTTTGTTGCATTTGCTTTTGGGTTCTTGAATATGAAGTCTTTGCCTAAGGCAGTATCTAGAAGGGTTTTTGTGATGTTATCTTCCATAATTTTTATGATATCAGGTCTTAAATCTTTGATCCATCTTGAGTTGATTTTTGTATAGGTGAGAGAAGAGGATCCAGTTTCATTCTTCTACATGTGGCTTGCCAATTATCCCAGCACCAGTTTTTGAAGAAGGTGTCCTTTCCCCACTTTATGTTTTTGTTTGCCTTGTTAAAGATCAGTTGACTATAAGTGTTTGGCTTTATTTCTGTGTTCTCTATTCTATTCCACTGGTCTATGTGCCTATTTTTATACCAGTACCATGCTGTTTTGGTGACTGTGGCCTTATAGTATAGTTTGAAGTTGGGTAATGAGATGCCTCCACATTTGTTCTTTTTGGTTAGTCTTGCTTTGGCTATGCTGGTTCTTTTTTGGTTCCATGTAAATTTTAGGATTTTCTTTTTCTACTTCTGTGAAGAATGATGGTGGTATTTTCATGGGAATTGCATTGAATTTGTAGATTGCTTTTGGCAGTATGATCATTTTTGTAATATTGATTCTACCCCTCTGTGAGCATATGTTTCCATTTGTTTTTATCATCTATATTTCATTCAGCAGTGTTTTGTAGTTTTCCTTGTAGAGATCTTTTATCTCCTTGGTTAGGCATATTCCTTAGTAATTTTTTTTGCAGCTATTGCAAAAGGGGTTGAGTTTTTGATTTGATTCTTAGCTTAGTTGCTGTTGGTGTATAGCAGTGCTCCTGATTTGTGTACATTAATTTCATATCCTGAAACTTTACTTAATTCATTTATCAGTTCTAGGAGGTTTTTGGATGAGTCTTTAGAATTTTCTAGAGATATGATCATATCATCAGCAAACAGCAACAGTTTGACTTCCTCTTTACCAATTTGGATGTCCGTTATTTCTTTCTCTTGTCTGACTGCTCTGGCTAGGACTTCCAGTAGTATGTTGAATAGAAGTGGTGAAAGTGGGCATCCTTGTCTTGTCCCTAGTTCTTAGGAGGAATGCTTTCAACTTTTCTCCATTCAGTATAATGTTGGCTGTGAGTTTGTTGTAGATGGCTTTTATTACCTTAAGGTATGTCTCTTCTATGCCAATTTTGCTGAGGGTTTTAATCATAAAGGGATGCTGGATTTTGTCAAATGCTTTTTCTGCATCTATTGAGATGATCATGTGATTTTTGTTTTTAATTCTATTTATGTGGCATGTCACATTTATTGACTTGTGTATGTTAAACCATCCCTGCATCCCTAGTATGAAACCCACTTGACCATGGTGGATTATCTTTTTTATGTGCTGCTGAGTTTGGTTCACTAGTATTTTTTGGATGATTTTTACATTTATGTTCATTGGGGATATTGGTGTGTAGTTTTCTTTTTTTGTTAAGTCTTTTCCTGGGTTTGGTATTTGGGTGATACTGGCTTCATAGAATGATTTAGGGAGGATTCTCTTTTTATCTTTTGGAATAGTGTGAATAGGATTTGTACCAATTCTTCTTCAAATGTCTTTTTTTTTTTTTTTTTTTCTTTTTCGAGGCAGAGTCTCACTCTATTACTCAGGCTGGAGTGCAGTGGCATGGTCTTAGCTCACTGCAAACTTTGCCTCCCAGGTTTAAATGATTCTTGTGCTTCAGCCTCCTGAGTAGCTGGGATTATAGGCCTGCACCACCATGCCCAGCTAATTTTTGTATTTTTAGTACAGATGGGAGTTTTGCCATGTTGTCCAAGCTTGTCTTGAACTCCTGGCCTCAAGTGATCGGCCCTCCTTGGCCTCCCAAAATGCTGGGATTACAAGTGTGAGCCACTGCACCCAGCAAATTCTTTGAATGTCTGATAGAATTCAGCTGTGAATCCATCTGGTCCTGGACTTTTTGTTGTTGTTGTTGTTGGCAGTTTTTTAATTACCATTTCTTTCTTTCCTTTTTTTTTTTGAGATGGAGTCTCACTCTTTTGCCCAGGCTGTAATGCAATGGCATGCTCTCAGCTCACTGCAACCTCTGCCTCCCGGGATCAAGTAATTCTCCTGCCTTACTCTCCCAAGTAGCTGGGACTACAGGCATGTGCCACCATGCCCATTTAATTTTTGTACTTTTAGTAGAGACAGGGTTTCACCATGTTGACCAGACTGGTCTTGAACTCCTGACCTCAAGTGATCCACCTGCCTCGGCCTCCCAAAGTGCTGGGATTACAGGGGTGAGCCACCGCACCCGGCCCTTTAATTACCATTTCAATCTTACTGCTTGTTATTGGTCTGTTCAGAGTTTCTGTTTCTTCCTGGTTTAATCTAGGAGGGCTGTATATTTCCAGGAATTTATCTGTCTCCTCTAGGTTTTCTAGTTTGTGTGCCTAAAGTTTGTGTGTTCATAGTAGCCTTGAATGATCTTTTGTGGAATCGGTTGTAATATCTCTCATTTTGTTTCTAATTGAGCTTGTTTGGATCTTCTCTCCTTTTCTTGGTTAATCTCACTAATGGTCTATCAGTTTTATTTATCTTTTCAAAGAATCAGCTTTTTGTTTCATTTATCTTTCGTACTTTCTTTCCAGTTTCATTTAGTTCTGTTCTGATCTTTGTTATTCTTTTCTTCTGATGGATTTGGGTTTGGTTTTGTGCTCTCTCAGACTTCTTGATGTAGGCATTAATGCTATGAACTTTTTCCTCTTAGCACCACTTTTGCTGTATCACAGTTTTGATAGGTTGTGTCACTATTGTCATTCAGTTCAAAGAATTTCTTAATTTCCGTCTTTCATTGTTGACCCAATGATCATTCAGGAGCAGATTATTTAATTTCCATGTATTTGCATTCTGAGGGTTCCTTTCGGAGTTGATTTCCAACTTTATTCCACTCTGGTCTGAGATAGTACATGATATAATTTTGATTTTATTAACGTTATTGAGATTTGTTTTGTGGCCTATCATATGGTCTGTCATGGAGAATGTTTCATGTGCTGATGAATAGGGTGTATATTTTACAGTTGTTGGGTAGAATGTTCTGTAAGTATCTGTTAAGTCTATTTGGTCTAGGGTATTGTTTAAATCCATTGTTTCTTTGTTGACTTTCTGTCTTGATGACCTGTGTAGTACAGTCAGTGGAGTATTGAAGCTATTATTGTGTTGCTGTCTATCTCATTTCTTAGGTCTAGTAGCAATTGTTTTATACATTTGAGAGCTCCAGTGTTAGGTACATATATTTTTAGGATTGTGATATTTTCCTGTTGAACAAGGCCTCTTATCATTATATAATGTCCCTCTTTGTCTTTTTTAACTATTGTTGCTTTAAAGTTTGTTTTGTCTGACATAAAAGCAGCTATTCCTGCTCACTTTTTGTGTCAATTTGCATAGAATATCTTTTTCCACCCTTTTACCTTAAGCTTATGTGTTAGGTGAGTCTCTTGAAGACAGCAGATACTTGGTGAATTCTCATCCATTTTCCCATTCTGTATCTTTTCAGTGGAGCATTTAGGCCATATAAGTATTATATCAGTTAGTATTGAGATGTGAGGTACTATTGTATTCATCATGCTATTTGTTGCCTGAATACCTTGGTTTTTTTCCATTGTATTATTGTTTTATAGGTCCTGTGAGATTTATACTTTGAGGAGGTTCTATCTTGGTGTATTTTGAGGATTTGTTTCAAGATTTAGAGCTCCTTTTAGCAGTTCTTATAGTGCTGGCTTGGTAGTGGCAAATTCTCTCTGCATTTGTTTGTCTGAAAAAGAGTGTATATTTCCTTCATTTATGAAACTTAGTTTCACTGGGTACAAAATTCTTGGCTGATAATTGTTTTGTTTAAGGAGGCTAAAGATAGGACCCCAATCCTTTCTAGCTTGGTAGGTTTTCTGCTGAGAAATCTGCTGTTAATCTGGTAGGTTTTCCTTTATAGGTTATCTGATGCTTTTGTGTCACAGCTCTTAAGGTTCTTTCCTTCATCTTGACTTTAGCTAACCGGATGACTATGTGCTTAAATGATGATACTTTTGAAATGAATTTCCATGGTGTTCTTTGAACTTCTTGTATTTGGATGTCTAGATCTCTAGTAAGGCCAATGACATTTTCCTTGATAGTTTCCTCAAATAAGTTTTCCAAACTTTTAGATTTCTCTTCTTTCTCTGGAATATTAATTATTCTTAGGTTTCGTTGTTTAACATAATCCCAAACTTCTTGGAGATGTTGTTCTTTTTTTTATTTTTATTTTTGTCTTTGTTGGATTGGGTTAACTTGAAAGCCTTGTCTTTGAGCTCTGAAGTTCTTTCTTATACTTGTTCAATTCTGTTGTTGAGACTTTCCATTGTATTTTGTATTTCTTTAAGTGTGCCCTTTATTTCCAGGCTTTGTCATTGTTTTTTATTTATGCTATCTATTTCTCTGAATATTTTTCCATCCATATCCTGTAACATTTAAAATATTTCTTTAAATTGGTATTTACCTTTCTGTGGTGCCTCGTTGAGTAGCTTAATAATCAACCTTCCGAATTCTTTTTCTGGCAATTCAGAAATTTCTTCTTGGTTTGGATCCATTGCTGGTGAGCTAGAGTGATCTTTTGGGGGTCTTAAAGAACCTTGTTTTGTCATTTTACCAGAATTGTTTTTCTGGTTTCTTCTCATTTGGGTAGACTGTGTCAGAGGGAAGATCTGGGACTCAGGGGCTTCTGTTCAGATTATTTTGTCCCATGGAGTGCTCCCTTGATGTGGTGTTCTCCCCGTTTTCTGAGGGATGGAGCTTCCTGAGAGCTGAACTGCAGTGATTGTTATTTCTCTTCTGGGTCTAGCCACCCATTGAAGCTGCCAAGCTCTGGGCTGGTACAGAGGAGTGTCTGCAAAGAGTCCTGTAATGTGATCCATCTTCTGGTCTCTCAGCCATGGATACCAGCACTTGCTCTGGTGAAGGTAGTAGGGGAGTGAAGTGGATTCTGTGAAGGTCCTTGGTTGTATTTTTGTTTAGTGCACAGGTTTTGTGTTGGTTGGCCTCCAGCCAGGAGGTGGTGGTTTCAAGAGAGCATCAGCTGTGATAGTATAGGTAAGACACAAGGTTGCCCTAGGGTTGTCTGGATAAGTATTTGGGTTTCTCAGGTGGTGGATGGGGTCATAGAGCTCTGAAGAGATTATGGTCTTTGTCTTTGGCTACCAGAGCGGTATAGAAAAACCATTAGATGGGGGCAGAGTTAGGCGTGTCTAAGCCTAGACTCTCCTTGGGCAGGGCTTGCTGTGGCTGCTGTGGCTGCTGTGGGAGATGATGGTGTGGTTCGCAGGTGGATAGAGTAACATTCTCAGGGAGATTATGGCTGCCTCTGCTGCATCATACAGGTTGTCAGGGAAGTGGGGGAAAGTTGGCAGTGACAGGCCTCACCCAGCTCCCATATGGCCCAAAAGGCCAGTCTCACTCCCACCATGCCCTCCCAACAGCACTGAGTTTATTTCTAGGCAGCTGGTGAACAGGGCTGAGAACATGCCCTAGACTACAAGCCTCCCTGCTGAGAAAAAAAGCAGGGCTTTCAGGTTTTGAGCCCCCCTACCTGCCTGGCTTCTGTGCTTGTATCTGTACTCCCCATTTGCCCCCTCCTCCAGATTCTGTCCAGGAAACTTTATATTTGGTTGAAATTGTTACAAAGTTCAGATGGAAGTTTCCTTATCCCTGTGGTCTTTCCCCAATTCCACTGACAGCCCTCCCCAAGGATCCCTGTGAGATCAAGTTAGAAATGTCTTCCCTGGGAACTGAGAGTGCCCACAGGGCTCTTTCTGCTGCTTCCTCCACCCTATGTTTTGCTTGGCTCTCTAAATTTGTCTCAGCTCTAGGTAAGGTCAAATCCTTCTCCTGTGATATGAACTCTCAGATACCCCAGTAAGGATGTTTGTTTGAGGGTGGACATTCCCCCTTTCACACATTGGGCACTCACAGTTTTGGCTATCTTATGGAGCCTGCAGCAGCAAGCCACCCACTTCCTTCAAAGGGTCTGTGGATTCTCTCAATTCCTGGTATGTTCCTGTGTTAGTTCTTGGAGCAAAAGTTAATGATGTGAGTCTCCACAGGTCGCTCTGTCCATTCGAGTGGAAACTGCAAGTTTGGCCTATCTCTTATCTGCCATTCTTATTATGCTTTTATACTATTCTTGTTAGATGTTTTTCGTATCACGATTTTGCTAGAATCATAAAATGAATTGATAAATATATTGTATTTTACTATTTTCTGTGAAGTTTGTGTAAATTTGGAGTACCTTTTTTTACTTGATTGTTAGAACTCATCCGTAAAGCCATTGGAACCTAATGTTTTCTTTCTGATAAATAGCGATATCATTCTTAATAGTTTTATGCAGTCTATAAGCAACAATACTAGTGTACTGGTTTTCAGAGTTGGTGTCAGTTCTGATTGAGCCAGTATTTTCTCTGATAGTTTGTGCCTATGTTAAACCAAGTTTTAAATATTCTATCATTTTTGTTTATAAGACATTTTGGGTTGTCTATTACTTCTGAGTCAATTTTAAGTTGATATTTCTAGGAATTTGACCATTTTATTTAAAATTTCTCTCATATTTTAAGTCTATCTAATGTATTTGTAATGATGTACCCTTTTTCATTTCTTATATTGGTTGTGCATTCTCCTCTTGAAGTTTTTAATTAGCTAGTTTTGGTTAATATATCTTTTTCTACTTTTTTTGTGTTATTTTCCTAGCTGCTGACTTATTGCAATAGATGTTTATTTCAGTATTCAGCTTTTTCTTACCTAATATATGCATTTTGAAGCTATGAATTTATCTCTAAACATTATTTTGGCTGCATCACACAAGTTTTTTATTATAGTGTTGACATCATCATCATTCAGTTAAAAATAGTTTTGTAAAATTTTCATTATGATTTCTCCTTTGGCTCATGGGCTATTTTGACATGTGTTTCTAAGATTCCAAACTATGTGGAGCTTTTCTAGTTATCTTTTGTTATCTATTCCCAGGTTGTGTTGTTTTGTGGTAATAAAAAATTCTTAGTGTGATTGCTATTTGTTGAAACTTGATTTTTTTTTTTCACCAGGAAAGTGTTAATTGTATAAGTAATCTATTGCTCTTTAAAAGAATATATACTCTTCAGTTGTTGAGGAAGTGTTTATGTGTAGTCGGTCAGTTTGGCCAGTCTTGTTCAAGTCATCTATATACTTGCTGATTTTTCCATTTGGTCTGCCTTTTTTAAAAAAAAAATAGGCCGGGCGCGGTGGCTCAAGCCTGTAATCCCAGCACTTTGGGAGGCCGAGACGGGCGGATCACGAGGTCAGGAGATCGAGACTATCCTGGCTAACACGGTGAAACCCCGTCTCTACTAAAATACAAAAAACTAGCCGGGCGAGATGGCGGGCGCCTGCAGTCCCAGCTACTCGGGAGGCTGAGGCAGGAGAATGGCGTGAACCCGGGAGACGGAGCTTGCAGTGAGCTGAGATCCGGCCACTGCACTCCAGCCTGGGTGACAGAGCGAGACTCCGTCTCAAAAAAAAAAAAAAATAATTACTAAGAGAAGTATGTTTAAATCTTTCACTATGATTGTCATTGTTTAGCTTTTTCTTATAGTTCTCTCAAATTTTGCTTTACTTAATTTGAGGCTGTGTTCTTAGGTGCAAACAGATTGATAGCTGCTATATCGTCTTGGTGAATTGAACATTTTATCATTTTGATAATAGTACTTTTCTTAATTATGCTTTTTAAATTACATGACCTTTTTGTAATAATGTTCATTTTCCCATAAAGCCTGCTTTATCTGATGTTAACATAGGAAAGTGGCTTTATTTTGCTTATTATTTTTGTGGCAATATTGTTCCAGCCTTTTTCTTTTTTTCTAAGACGGAGCCTTGCTGTGTCGCCCAGGCTGGAGTGCAGTGGCGCGATCTCAGCTCACTGCAAGCTCCGCCTCCCGGGTTCACGCCTTTCTCCTGCCTCAGCCTCCGAGTAGCTGGGACTACAGGCGCCCGCCACCACGCCCTGCTAGTTTTTTGTATTTTTAGTAGAGACAGGGTTTCACCATGTTAGCCAGGATGGTCTTGATCTCCTGACCTCGTGATCCACCTGCCTCGGCCTCCCAATTTCCAGCCTTTTTCTTTCAACCCTTCCATGTACTTGTGTTTTAATTTTGCTTCTTACAAAAGGTATGTTCTTGGATATTTAAAAAACTGTCTAACAATATTACCTTCTGACTGAATAATTTAATCCATTAATGTAAATACTAATATATTCGGTTTAAATCTACCTTGCTTTTGCTTGTCCTGGATTTTGTTTTTCCTCTCCTTTAATATCTACTTTTGGATTGATTTCTTTATCATTCATTTTTTCACTGTAAGTTTTGAAATTATGCACTCTTTCTGTGCTTTTAGTGGTTACCTTCAGGACAACATACATACTTAACTTACTTAAAATCTACATTGATGTATACCTTTACTCCCCTAATGGCTTACATGGCATTACTATACATTTTCCTTTTTAACTCAAAATAATATTGTTATTTTTATGTATTAGTTTTTCTTGTTTTATACAAGAAATTTTTTTTATTTTAATGAATCTCCTACACATTTACCATTTGGTTTGTTTTTTACTCTCTCTTGCATTTTAGACATTTCTTCTAGGACTACTTCTTTCTGTTGAAGTACATGCTTTAGAATTTGCTTTGGTGAGGATCTTCTGGAAGCAAACACTTACAATTTTTGTTTGCCTATACATGTCAGTATTTTACATTTATTTGTGAAATAAATTTTCATGGGATAATTTTTCAGAAATCATGTCGTTTCAACACATTCAAAACCTCATCTGCTCATTTCCATTGTTCCTGTTGAGAAGAAAGCCACTGCTGCTTTGGAAGTTTTAGGACTTCTTTAACCAGTTTCTTTTGAGATTTTCCTCTTTATTTTTTGCACAGTTTTACTGGGACTGGTCTTCTTTCTATTTGTTTTAGTGGGTAAGAACACATTCTCTGGAACTAAACTGCCTAGGTTTGAATCTCATATCTGCCACTTAACAGTTTTGTGATCTTGAGTAGATTAGTTAACTTTTCTGCATCAATGTTACCCTCATCTGTAATTAGAGATAACTATAAACTCCTAAACTCAATAAAGAGTAGTTGTCATTATTATGTGAAATTATTTTAAAATTATTATGCTTTTAAAGTTTAATAGCTTCAAATATACATTAAATATACTTGGTAATCATTATTTAAAGGCACCTTTAATGTTTATCAGTAATATCTCCTTATAGATACTTTAGCTTCCAACATTCTGCAGAAAAGAGAGTAAACTGTGCCTAACCAGCAAAATTTAAGTACATAGCAAATAAAAGAAAACCTTAGTTTGCCTCTAAATGCAGTTTACAAATTTGTATCATATATATAATTCATTTTAATGTATGTTATCCTTATATTTATATCCATTATCTATATATTTATTCATATCTATATCCATATGGATGGGCATTTGAATAGGGCTAATTCGGGGACAGAAGGAAGAAGGGGACAAGTATTCAGGAGCAGTTCAGTATCAATCCATGAATTACTGGAGATTGAACAGTAATTCACATTTTAGGATAGCCTTGAAAATGGGTCAAGCTTTTAAAAACCCAGCAGTTGGTCAATACAGCCTTTCACAGAGGGACATTCCACTATAGAATTCCTTTGATTGCTGCTTTGGGTAAGAAGAGCCTCAGGCTTTTTTCCATAAAACATTTGCCTTATAGTTTTGCCCTGTTCAGCATTTTTATTTGCTTTTTGTGTTCTGCATGGGTCTGTTCTTACACTTCCCAGCTCTTGAGTGCTGTCCCCTCTAGCTGTGCCTCTGGTAGCTTCTGCAACTCCTTGACTCATGTGACCCACGTCAAATCATGAAACCTCCCGGGCCTGCCTCTCTTTGTTCTCCAGCACCATTTCTCACTTTGGCCCCTTCATTCTGTTACCTTAGGCTGGAAATCTGCTACTAACTCTTGGTCAATTATAATTCTATTCCTATCTAGATACAAAAGAGAAACTTTAGCATATAACTCTCCAGATACCTTTCATGCTATTTCCCATATTTTAAAAGTACTGTCCCTTCCACTCTTTGCCAGTTAAATCCTTGCCAGATATTCCACATACATTTTAAAAATAATGAATCTGTAGTGTCTTTTAGGGGAATGTAGTGCAGTAGTTTTCAAATTATGATTAAAAATACTAATGGGTCAAGGAGTATAGTGGATCATAAATAGAATTTTTTAAAAAGAAATGAAACACAAAAAACATTAGAATGCATTGCATATAAAAATGTTTACTGAAACTTTTGTTTTATGATATATACTGTTAAGAGCAAAATTTCTTAGGTTGGTCTTCAGCATATGTCAAATTTTATTTACTTGCTGGCAAGGAGCTAATAAAAGATTATATCCATTCAGAGAGGGTTTAAAATGGGAGGAATACATAGTTGGGAAATAGAATGTTTACCTAAGCAGTTAGTTTTAAAAAAGAGGAAGAAAGCATAAAGCTTATTTCACAAGGTCACAGAAACATCATATCCATATCAGTTATTACAAGGGCAGTTTGCGGCAGGATAATTTGAGATGTCTGTATGCTGCTATTGGAAAAACAAAACAAAGCAATATCTAAGAAGCAAATGCTAAGAATATCTTTGTGGCTGATAATTAGAGTAACAAGGTTTTATCCATCAACAATTGTGTCTGACAATTAACATAGAAGCATGAACTAGTGTCAGGCAGAGATTAGAAGCAGAATACCAACTAAAAAATTCAGATTTAAGCAAATTGCTTGAGTGATTTTCTCTAGTCACAAGAAAAGATGCAGAACACACAGTTTTTCCATTTTTTAGTTTGAGAATATTTTTCCTCTTTGACAATAAGCATGTATGCATTGGGTCATGATAAAAGATGTAGTTGCTGCCATAATGCTCAGTCAAAAAGTCAAGAAACACTGACCTAGATGCACTAGATCTCAGACTCCAGATTTTATTGTTTTGGAAGAAAAAGCTGAAATTCGTTTGATGATTTAAATATGGGTGTATTTAAGCATTCATCTACTCATTGTTTCAGGATTTTAGCATTGAGTTTAATGTTGAATAACTGGCTGAAGCTCGTGAAACCCACAAGATAATAAGAGAGAAAACTTATGTAGAACTCACTATGTTCCAAGCACTTTACTTCCATCATTTCACATCAACTCTATAAGATAAACGCTTTCATTAGCCCCCTTTTACAAAAAAAGAAGTGAGACACAGGATGGCAGAATGTTAGTGGGCAAGGAGTCAGGATTGAAGCAATCTGACTCCAGAGTCTGCACATCTGAGCATGGTGCTGTATTGAGTCCTCAGATGATGCTCCTGGCTATGGGCACTTCTAGCTTCTTGAAAGGATGGTAATGAAAATTAATAACTGACTTGGAGTTTGGAGTTTTCAGGGACAAAAAGAATCATGGTGTGACAATGCAATTTAATATCCCTTGATCCACCCACTTGGTCCCTTTAGTTTATTCACCACATTGAAGCATAAATACCAATAGGAACTAGGGATGGTAGCGGCAGCAGAGTTGAAATTCTAGCATTGGGGATTTTGATATGAAATTTTTCAATAATTCAGAGGGCTAATACTCCATGCCACAATACTTCGGAGTTAAGTTCACAACTTTGAAAATCTTAGCTTCTTGAGTATACGAGGTAGAAATTGTTCTATCCTGGTTGACAAAATTGTCTTTAATAGAATATAATAGAACCACATTACAAGTTATTCATTGGAACTTTGTACAAACTAAACATCTTTTGAACAATTTCAAAATCTTACAGGGATAAATACCAACTAGGCTGCCAGGGACTATCATTTTAATGAACCTCCCAGACAATGGCTTTAAAAATAGCTGCAAAGAGTGGTTTATTTAAGTCAGAGAGACATACTACTACAGTTTAACTGTAAGAAAATGTAAGCATGGCTAAAGGTTTGATTGCCAAATTTGTCCCCAGATTGTACCTTAGGACTTTTAACTTTATCCTGTCTCATCTTCCTGCTTTTTTTTAGAATCCAGCATTCCTAGGAGGATCTAGCCCGTTTGAGGAACAGAATAAATTTGAATTATGTTTATAACTTGGGAAGGGTCAAGGAATACAAGTCACAGCTAATAGGGAGGAGGGATAATAAGGAATCAGTAGCTGGCCCTTCCTTTGGGCACCTGAGAACTAATTTGGAGGGAATCATTGCTGCTACAAAGGTTGTTGTGTGGTCTAAGTTTGGGCTGACATGACTGTAGCTGCCAGCTGGCCAAGGAGGGACAGGGAACTAGGTTCTCCTACACATATCTAGGATAATACTCACCGCCCTCCAATGGGCTGCTGTGAAACTGAGAAGTGAGTGGACCACGCTTCCCACAGCTTCTTGCTCACATTGCATGGCTTGAAAGGGTCCTGCCCTCCCTGACTGCGGGCCTAAGGTGCTGTTTTGAGAGTTTAACGCTGGGCCGTGCCCCACCTTCAGACTGAGTTTGAGTTGATGTGGCAGCAGCTGCTGCCTGACCAAGGAGGAACAAGAAAACCAATCTCTCCTATGCATACCAAGGACAATACCCACTACCCTGCTACAGGCTGCTGTGAGATCAAGACTCAAGCAGACTGCATACCTTACTGATTCTTGCCCATGCTGCTCTCCTGAGGGGGGTCGGGGCCACCCACTCTGGTCACAAACCCACAGCTGGAACCATTTTGAGAGTTGAATGTTGGGCTATACCTTACACTTGGGCCGAGTTCGAGGCAATGAAGCTGTAGCTGCCACCCAACCAGGGGAGGAACAGGGGAGATCAAACTATCCTAAGCACACTTTGGACAATACCCACTGCCCTGCTATGGGCAACTGTGGGACTGAGGACTAGTCCACTCAATCCATTGCAGCTACCAAGAACACCAACACAGACTCCTCGGGTCCTAGTAGGTCGCTCCATCAGTGCTATAGCCACCACCCATATGACACCAGCTGCCTAGGGGCTTGAGAACTTGCCCACACATCTGGCCCACTACTCCTACTGCTAACTTCTTTATTATTATTATTATTATTATACTTTTAAGTTCTGGTATACATTTGCAGAATGTGCAGGTTTGTTACATAGGTATACATGTGCCATGGCGGTTTGCTATACCTATCAACCTGCCATCTAGGTTTTAAGACCCACATGCATTAGGTATTTGTCCTAATGCTCTCCCTCCCCTGCTCCCTACCCACAGACAGGCCCCAGTGTGTGCTGTTCCTCTCCCTGTGTCCATGTGTTCTCATTGTTCAACTCCCACTTATGAGTGAGAACATGCGGTGTTTGGTTTTCTGGTGCTGTTAGCTTGCTGAGAAAATGGTTTCCAGCTTCATCCATGTCCCTGCAAAGGACATGAACTCATTCTTTTTAATGGCTGCATAGTATTCCATGGTGTATATGTGCCACATTTTCTTTATCCCGTCTATCATTGATGGGCATTTGGGTTGGTTCCAAGTCTTTGCTATTGTAAATAGTGCCACAATAAACACACGTGTGCATGTGTCTTTATAGTAGAATGATTTATAATCCTTTGCGTATATACCCAGTAATGGGATTGCTGGGTCAAATGGTATTTCTGGTTGCAGATCCTTGAGGAATTGCCACACTGTCTTCCACAATGGTTGAACTGATTTACACTCCACGAACAGTGTAAAAGTGTTTCTATTTCTCCACAGCCTCTGTAGTTTCCTGACTTTTTAATGATCACCATTCTAGCTGGCATGAGATGGAATCTCATTCCCACTACTAACTTCTAAGCAAGCCACCTAGAAGCCCATGATTCAGCCCTCCAGGATTCACTAACACTGGAACCTGTGTAACCTGCTCTGAGGCTTAAAAACAAGCACATTTACTCCACTGCTGCCACCAGTGGAGTCTGGAGATGGCTCAGTTTGTGTCCAAATCTGCAGCAAAACTTCACCGCATCCTCAACTAATAACTCTACCCTAAGCCACCAAGGAAATCAGGGATACTAGTGACCTTGTGTATTGTCAAAGAAGTAACACAAAGTTCACACTATTGCAGTCACCCAAAATCAAAGCCAAAATAGCCTACTCAACCAACAACATATGTACACCCTCAGGAAAAAATAGTTGTCCCCTGCAAATCAATTTCATAAAATTGGAACAAGGAACTGCCGCATCAGATGCACATATCAATGGAAGGACATAGTAAACATGAAAAAGCAGGAAATATGATACAACCAAAGGACCACAACAATCATCCAGCAATAAATCCTAATTTAAAAAATTCCTTGAAATGCTGGCTAAAGAATTCAAAATATTGGTTTGAAAGAACCTCAGTGAAATGCAGGAAAAATCTGAAAACCAATATATAGAAATCAGAAAATCAGTTCAGGGTATGAATGAAAAATTTACCAAGGAGATAAATATCTTTAAAAACAAAGAACTTCTGAACTAAAAAATTCATTGAAAGAAATACAGAATACACTTGAAAGCTTTAGTGACACACTAGAGTAAGCAGAAGAAAGAATCTCAGAACTTGAAGACGGGTCTTTTGAAATACTCTTGTCAGACAAAAATAAGAAAAAAGAATGAAGAAGAATGAACAAAGTCTTTGAGAGATCTGGGACTATGTAAATCACCAGAACTTATGAATGTTGATATTTCCAAGGAGAAAGAGAGATCAAAAAGATTAGGAAACTTACTTAAGGACATAATTGATGCAAACTTCCCAAATATAGCAAAGAGTCAGTCATTCAGATACAGGAGGCCCAATGATCCTCAGGCAAATACATTGCAAAAAGGACTTCATCATGGCATATTATCTTCGGAAAGTCAAAAGTCAAAGTGAAAAAAAATGTAAAATTAGCAAAAGAGAAGTGTCTAGTCGTCTATAAAGGAAATCTCATTAGTCTAACAGTGGCCTTTTCAGCATAAATCTTACAGGGCAGAAGAGAATGCAGTGGCATTTTCAAAGTACAGAAAGAACAACTGTCAGTCAATAATCTTATATACTGCCAGAATAAGCTTTATAAATGAAGGAGAAATAAAATCTTTCCCAGACACGCAAATGCTGATGGAGTTTGTCATTACTAAACTGGCCCTACAGGAAATGCCCAAATGGGTCTTAAACATGGAAACAAAAGGTTGATACTTACCACCATGAAAACACATAGAAAAATAAAACTTGCAGTTCTTATAAAACAGTCACACAAAAGAGGAAGAGAAAGGATCAAGTGGCAACATGGCAGAACCTTATCAAACCACAAAACAACAAGAGAAAAACGATTTATAAACCAACTTGAAAACAACAATATAACAGGAACAAAGCCTCATATATCAATATTAACTTTGAATATAAATGGATTAAATCTTCCACTTTCACTCTTCCAAGAGATACAGATTGGCAGAATGGATTAAAAAACAAAACAAAACCATGATCCAACTATATGCTACCTATAAGAAACTCACCTTATCTATGAAGACCCATAATAGACTGAAAGTAAAGGGGCGAAAAAAGATATTCCAAAGGAATAAGAACCAAAAGCAAGTGGGAGTAGCTACATTATACCAAACAAAACCAACATTAAATAAAAAACAGTAATAAAAGACAAGGAAGATCATTATATAATGATAAAGGGGTAAATTCAGCAAGAGGATGTAACAATCTGAAATACATATGCACACAACATCAGAGTACACAAATTCACAAAACAAATATTACTAAACCTAAAGAAAGAGATAGACAGCAATACAATAATAGTGAACAACTTTAACATCCCACTCATAGCACTAGATAGATCATCAAGACAGAAAATTAACAAATGAATGTTGGACTTCATACAAAATTCATTTTGCTGAGATTTACAGAATATTTTATCCAGCAGCTACAGAATATTCATTCTTTTCATTGGTGCATGGAACATTCCCCAAGATAGACCACCTATTAGGCCATAAAAAATGTTTTAACAGGCTTTTTAAATGAAAATCATGTCAAAGAATTTATCAGACTACAATAGAATAAAGCTAGAAATCAATACTAAGAGGAGCTCCAAAATCTTACAAACACATGGAGATTATACAGCATGTTCTGGAAAGATTACTAGATCAATGAAGAAATTAAGATGGAAATTAAAAATTTTTTGAAATGAATGAAAATGAAAACAACATTAAAAAAAAAGAAAAAAACCTGTGGGATATAGCAAAAGCAGTGCTAAGAGGGAAGTTCATAGCATTAAATGCCTACATCAAAAAAGTTGAAAAGTCAGAAGTTAACAACTTAATGTTACACTTCAAGGAACTAGAAAAACAAGAACAAACCAAACACAAAGTTAACAGAAGAAAACAAATAACAAAGCTCGGAACAGAACTAAATGATGTAGAGACTAAAAAACAATACAAAGGGTTTTTTTGAAAATATAAACAAAATTGACGAGGCACTAGCTAGACTTAAGAAAATAGAAGAACCAAATAAACACAAGCATAATTTAAAAAGCAGACATCGCGAGGTGACAATGTGCTAGCAGCCCTCGCTGGCTCTTGGCGCCTCCTTGGCCTCCGTGTCTGCTTTGTCCACACTTCAGGAGACCTTCAGCCTGCGGCTGCACTGTAGGAGCCCCTCTCTGGGCTGGCCGAAGGCCTGAGCCTCCCCAATGGGCACCGCCCCCTGCTCCAGAGCACGTAGTCCCATCGACCACCCACCCAAGGGCTAAGGAATGGGGGTGCAGGGTGGAACTGCGGGACTGACAGGCAGCCATGTCCGCAGCCCCTGTGCACAATCCACTAGGTGAAGCCAGCTGGGCTCCTGGGTGGGGTGGGGACTTGGAGAACTTTTATGTCTAGCTGGAGGATTGTATATGCACCAATCAGCACTCTTGTGTCTAGTGTAAGGTTTGTGGATGCACCAGTCAGCACTCTGTGTCTAGCTAACCTAGTGGAGACTTGAAGAACTTTTATGTCTAGCTAAAGGATTGTAAATGCACCAATCAGTACTCTGTGTCTAGCGTAGGGGTTGTAAATGCACCAGTCAGCACTCTGTCAAAATGGACGAATCAGCTCTCTGTAAAACGGACCAATCAGCAGGATGTGGGTGGGGCCAGATAAGGGAATAAAAGCAGGCTGCCCAAGCCAGCAGGGGCAACCTGCTGGGGTCCCCTTCCATGCTGTGGAAGCTTTGTTCTTTTGCTTTTCACAAAACATCTTGCTGCTGCTCACTCTTTGGGTCTGCACCGCCTTTAAGAGCTATAACACTCACCAGGAGGGTCAGTGAGACCACAAACCCACTGGGAGGAAAGTACAACTCTGGACGGGGGGAATGAACAACTCCGTATGTGCTACCTTTATGAGCTGTAACACTTGCTGCGAAGGTCTGCAGCTTCCCTCCTGAGGCCAGTGAGACCAGAAAACCACCGGAAGGAATGAACAACTCCAGTCATGCTGCCTTTAAGAGCCGTAACAGTCACCGTGAAGGTCTGCAGCTTCACTCCTGAAGTCAGCGAGACCACGAACCTACTAGAAGGAACAAACTCCAGACACACCATCTTTAAGAACTGTAACACTCACTGCAAGGGTCGACGGCTTCATTCTTGAAGTTGGCGAAACCAAGAACCCACCAATTCCAGACACAACATTACAACTAATATTACAGAAATACAAAAGATGACCAGAGGCTATTATGAACAACTATATGTGACAAACTAGACAACCTAGTGGAAAAGGATAAAATCCTGGAAAGATACAATCTCCTGAAATAGAAATAGGAAGAAATAAAAGTCATGAACAGACCAATAGTAAGTAGCAAGATTGAATCAGTAATAAAAAAAAATCTCCAAGCATCAACAAAAAACCCAGAATTAGATGGATTCATAGCCAAATTCTACCAAACATACAAAGAAGAATTATACCAATACTCCTAAAACTATTCCAAAAAACTGAGTAAGAAGAAATTCTTTGCAACTCATTGTATAAGACCAGTATTGCCCTGATACCAAAATCAGACAAGGACATAACAGAAAAAGAAAACTACAGACCAATATCCTGAGGAATATAGTTGCAAGAATCCTCAACCAAATACTAGCAAATCAAATCCAATAGCACATCAGAAAGATAATACACCATGATCAGGTGGGATTTATCCCAATGATGCCATTATAAGTCAACATATGGAAATCAATAAATGTAATACATCACATAAAGAAAATTAATGACAAAAACTCTATGATCATCTCAACAGATATAGAAAAAGCATTTGGTAAAATTTAGCATATCTTTATTATAAAAATCTTCAACAAATTAGGCATAAAAGAATGTACCTCAACATGATGAAGACATCATTAAGACAAACCTACAGTCAATATCAGACTGAAAGGGGAGAAGTTGAAAACATTCTCTCTGAAAGCTGGAACAAGGCAAGGATGCCCATTTTCACCATTCTTATTTAAGATGGTACTGGAAGTTCTCACCACAGCTATCAGGCAGGAGAAAAATATTAAAGACATACAAATTTGAAAAGAGAAAGTCAAATCACTTCTGTTTGCTGGTCTTATAACTAAAAAATCCTAAAGACTCCACCATAAAACCTCTTAGTTTGATAGATGAATTTTGTAAAGCTTCAATATACAAAATTTACATACAGAAATCAGTAGCATTTCTATATACCAATAATGATCTAGCCAAGGACCAAATCAAGAAGGCAATCACATTTGTAATAGCTACATAAAACAATACCTAGGAATATATTTAACCAAGGACATGAAAGATCTCTAGAAAGAGAGCTACAAAACACTGATGAAAGAAAGTATAGATGACACAAACATGAAAAGACATTTCATCTTCATGGTCTGGAGGCATCAATATTATTAAAATGACCACACTGCCCAAAGCAATCTACAGGTTCAAAGTTTTTCACAGATAATTAGAAAAAAAATCCTAAAATTCATATGGAACAAAAAATGAGCTAGAATAGCCAAAGCAATCTAAGCCAAAAGAACAAAGCTGGAGGCATCACATTACCTCACTTCAAATTATGCTACAAGGTTATAGTAACCAAAACAACATGGTACTGGTATAAAAAATAGAATCTACAAGGAACTCAAGCAACTCAACAAGAAAAAAAAATTACAAAGTGGACTCAAAACATGAACATTTATTTTTCAAGAGAAAATATACAAGTTTTCCATAAACATGCAAAAACGTACTCAACATCACTAATCATCAGAGAAATGAAAGTTAAAATGACAATAAGATATAATCTTACACCAGTCAGAATGACTTATCAAAAAATAAAAAAAAAAAAAAACAAAACAGATATTGGCAAGATGGAATTGCAGAGTTGGACAAGATGAAATACTTTTATACACTCTTGGTGGGAATGTAAATTAGTACAATCTTTATGGAAAAAAGTAGGGAGATTTCTCAGATAACTAAAAATTGAACCACCATTGGATTCAGCAGTTCTATGACTGGGTGTATAACCAAAGGGAAATAAATTATTATATCAAAAAGATACCTGCACTTGTATATTTACTGCATCATTATTTACAATAGCAAATATATGGAATCAACCTACGTGTCCATCAGTAGAGGACTGGATAAAGAACTACTCAGCCATAAAAAATAATTATGTCTTTTGTGGTAACATGGGTATAACTGGAGGCCGTTATCCTAACTAAATTAACTCAGCCAAATACCACATGTTCTCACTTAGAATTGGAAGCTAAATAATGAGTAAACATGGACATGCACAGTGGAATAATAGACATTGGAAATGACGAAGAGTGGGAGGGTGGGAGATGGGTGAGGACTGAAAAATTACCTATTGGGTATGATGTTCACTATTCAGGTGATGAGTACTCTAAAAGCCAAGACTTTGTCACTAGCCAAACTCTCTCTATATATAAAGTTGGAAAAAATAAATAAACTTGGAAAAAAGCAAAAAACAAAGGCCATTTTATTGAGTGCAATTGGACAGTCCAAGGCAAGGTATTCAAAGGCCATAGAAGACTCAGATGGATAAGGATGATCAAGGGCAGGAAGTTTGAGCAAGCACATCACTGAAGAGCAAGACTCTGCCAAGTGAAAACACAAACTTGAATGCAATTGAAATGGTATTTGGAGGTATGTTTATTTAGTGCAGGAATCCAGCCAGTCTACGAACAAGATATGTGGACCTAGTACTCTTTTCTGGAAGACTTTATGCCCCTAATAAAAGCTAGACTCTGTTTCAGGTTTCCAAATAAACAAGCTGTGCATTTAAGACAAGTTCAGTCCTAGCAAGATACTGAAGGAAGAGTTAGGGTTCCTGGGAAAGCTACCAAGTCATAATAAAAGCAGAAGCCCAATGACCAACCTAGATGTTGGGAGTGCTGTAACTCAGGGATCATGCAGAGGCCCAGGGATTCCCTCTGAGATGCTCTGGATTTTGGGCCTTGTTGACCATGTGATTAGCTAGAGCCTGGTCCTTCAGATGGGGCCCAAAATAACATCCAGCTTCAGGGAGCTTGGAAAGGCAAAAGCTGTGCTGTATAAGGGAGATAGGGACTGACATTTGAAATAGCTGTTGCAACACAAAGTATGGCTGAGAACCAGCAGCACTAGCATCCCCTGGAATCTCATTAGAAATGTAGACTCTCAGTTCAGACCCACTGAGTCAGAATATGCATTTTAATAGTATCTTCCAAGTATTATTATGTACATTCAAATTTGAGAAGCAGTGGTCTGGGCCATTGCTACTAATGCAGCTTACAGTT
This sequence comes from Piliocolobus tephrosceles, assembly GCF_002776525.5. Classification (NCBI taxonomy): domain Eukaryota; kingdom Metazoa; phylum Chordata; class Mammalia; order Primates; family Cercopithecidae; genus Piliocolobus; species Piliocolobus tephrosceles. The sequence goes on from NC_045443.1 coordinate 94,267,800, forward strand.
CTAATGTTGATTCTCCATTGCTGCATCATATAGTAGGTTGCATTGGAAACTTTCTCTGACTTCTATTGGTACCACCCAAGGCAAAGTTCAGAACTGAAAAGAAACTAAGAGAACATCTATTTAATGCTCACATATTACAGAGGAAGAAGCAAGGTCCCGTGTGGGTAAAGTGACTTGACCAATGCCACAACTCGTTAGTGACAAAAATAGGAATGAGAACCAAACTTTTCTCATCCCTACTATTGATTTATTTACAAACACATATAATTTAGCTGCTTACTAATTAATAAAAGATTTATTGAGTACATACCATATGCCAGGTATTTTGTTAGGTGATTAAGATACAAAGATGAGGAAGTCAGGTAATCAACTCCATCTAGTACAAGAGAGCTCTTCTTTCACTCATTTCTGGGCTATAAGGAATTCTAAACATAAGACACATTTTAAATACAAGAGTCCTCAGTGTTTTTCAAAACCATATCACTTCTTTGCCATTGGAAAACTAGTCTTTGCAGAAGTGAGTAAGGGAGCATTGAAAGTTCCATCATGAGTGTATTGTCTCCTCCTGAATCCACCCTGAAGTATGAAGGTGATATAGGTGAATCTTGTCCCTTGAAGAGTGAAGACAAGCGGGAATAGAACTAAGGATTAGTAGATTAGGCAAGGACTGGCTGGGAGATCTAATGGGAAGTCATCTTGGGATTAGCAGTAGGTCTAAGAGAATATGAAGAATGAGGCACCAAGGAAGAGTAAGGAGCCAGGAATGATCATGAGCTAAAATAATGCCTTAGAGCATTATTATTGCTCTAAGCACTTCACATGGACTCATTGAATCCTCACACCACCAATTCATGGAATGGGAATTACACGTCTCCATTTCACAAATGAGGAAGCCAGAGGCATGAATGTTGACTTGCCCATAGTCTGCGTTTGCATTATGACTATGTAAGTATCATTCATGGCTGAGCCAAGTAGGTTACTGCTTCCTTTATTTCTGCCTTCTTCTTTCCTGAAGAAAAAAGTTGCCTTTAACTTAGAACCAGTCTTTTGTCTTATTTTTGTTTATTTTGGGATCTCTAATTCTTCCCAAACTTTCAAAGAACTATACAGTCTTCTTCATTTGGTCAAACTCATCAGCTTATCTTTCAGTTCCATTTGTTTTTCTTCTTCAGAGACATGCTCCACATTGATTGCTTTTATGGCTCAACTATCATCTTAAGAGTCCCATTCATCACCCTACTGCGTATTCCTTCCCCTCTCTCTAAGTTGGGTTCCCTGGGTCTCCTGTTTCTGTCTTGAGTTGCTCTCTTGGGTCAGATGAACATGTCTTTCAGCTTCCTGAAAAAGGGTGTATTAGAGGTTCTAATTTTTCAGAGTATTCATGAGACTTCAGGATAAGGCATGGAAGGCTAAAGAAAGCACAGGTAGTCATTCGAGAGACTCAGGATATCCAGGAGCAGCTTTCAGTGTCTCAGTCACATAGGACACAGTTCATTTATGTATTATAAACCACCAAAATCTGGCATATCTTCATCTCAAGCTGCTCTCTTACCTGAGGAGGAGCCTTTTCTATCTCTATTTGTGTAGTCAAAAACACATGTGGGCCCAGACTCAATAATAGAAGTGAAGATAATAGATCTAGCTGCCAATCATCAGTATGCCCATTTTCTATAAAAAATGCAGACCAGATGTTACAGGCTGCTCTCTGGTCTGTTTCAGACCCTTGAACAGGACTGCATTAATTACTAGTTAACACATTTTACTCAGGTTTGGCCAAAGGCCAATACCATGACTACATTGCCCTTATATGGTAACAGGGTTGCAGCAAACTAACTGAGATTACCCAGGAGGTAAAAAGACCTTGAATGTCTAACAAAATATCTTTATTTTAATGCTTAATTCATTGTTTTCTTGGCCTAAAATTCTAGGCTGACAGTTATTTTCCCTGAAAACATGGGGGTATTATTCCACTGTCTCTGGCAATCTTGCATTGCTGTTGAGAAGGCTGATCCCATTCTGGTTCCTGGTTCTTTATTTGTGACTCTGCCAGCTCTCCGAGTCTTCCGTCTGTCCCGTATGTACTGAGATTTCATGATGCGCATTGGTGTGAGTCTTTCATCTGTTGTGCTGGATTAGGGTGGCCCTTTCAAAACGAAAACTAATATTCTCCAGTTCATGGAAATTTTTTTTATTTAATAATTTCCTCCCTCTGATTATCTTATTACCTTTTGAAATTTCTTTTATTCAGATATTGAACCAATTGGATTAAGTGTTTACTTTTCTCATTTTTTCCCCTATTATCTATGTTTTCAAATTTAGGTTTCACTTTTGGGGAGATGGATTCAACTTTATATTTTGAATCTTTTATTATTTAGTTGTTTTGATCATATTTTTATTTTTAAGTGGTCTTCCTTGTTCTCTGATTGTCCCATTTTGATAGTATCCTGTTCTTGTTTCACAGATGCAATATTGTCTGTCTTCTATCTGAGGATATTAATTATGGTTTCATCAGAGTTTTCTCCTGATCGTTGTCTTATATCTTATTCTGCAATTTCCCTTCTGTTAGTTTTAGTTTTTGCCTTTCATTTCCTGTCTAGTGACTCTTGACTGTCCATTTATGTTTGAAGTGAAGCACTAAAAAGCATATTTGGTTAGACATTAATTTGTGGGCCTCATTATAGGGTAACTGCAGAAGGAGCCAGTAGTTTCACTGGAGGATGATGACATTTCAGTATCTGTAGGTCTTTTTTCTTTGACATATCAGTTTCCCCAAAGACGATTCTCTTAGACACCTGCCTAATTTACTATATTCTGAGAAGTGGCTGTTGTGGGGTAGGGAGATGTCTCTCATTCAGAATGCAGACTTTCACTTAATTACAATGTTTTTAGTAAAGCACCTGAGCCCTGTACCTAACGTCCCTCAGCATAGATCCTCTCTGATTTAACATGAGCAGAGAGCAAAATAGAAGAAGGTCAGCCAGGAGAGAGGAGGCAAGGGAAAGGAGGAGTCTCCAGGTTGTACCCACCCAGATGAAAGGGAGGTTGTCTAATGTTACTCCTTGTTTGCAGTACCACCTATTCCTGCCTTTAAAGGTACCTGAGCCTTCAGTTCCTGAGCTTGTCAGGGATCTCAGTCATGCTTGTTGTTGGCAACCCCTCTGAAAACACTTGGGACACAGCCTTTCCTCTCTGCTGAGTCAGCTTTGTTCTTCTAGCTGCTTTCTGTCCTTCATAGTGTTGCTAACATCTTTTGTCTGCTTCATCTCCTCTTGTGTTCTTTCTGTCCTTGTGGACTTACGCCTTTTAAAAATACCTAAAAATACCTTTACTCTTAGTTTACTTTGTGAGGAAGCAGAGGTAAAGGCAAGTACCTTTACGGGTGAAGAGAATTTTTTCTTCCTCTTCTAAAGATTTGGGTCTAAAGTCTACCAAAATAATACTGACAATAGACTAACAGGAGAAAAAGCATACAAATTTAGTAATGTGTGTAAGCACAGGAAAATAACAAAAGAATGATTACCCAATTACCCAGAGAGAGTCAGAAGCTTATATACCCTTCTTCAGGTTTCTTCCTTCAGGGAGAGGAAGTTGGGGATATGGGCAATTTTGAGGAGTCATCATTGATTTTTACCAGAACTGAATGGACCCAAAGGGCAGACCATAGTTTTTAAATGATCTGTGTAAAGGGACCAAGAATGACAATAGCTTGTGGGAAGTTATGGGAAGAAGAGGGGTAGCACAACACTGCAAACAAAGTTGTCTGATTATGCAGATAGAGTCTCCCAGGCAATCTCTCCAAGCTGCCCTCAGAGAATAGACAAAATCTCTGTGTGAGCAAGGTGATGACGGTTAGTCTTTTCTCCTCTCTGGTGCTTAATCTTTCGTGGTTATTTAATGAGATTCCTAGAAAGGGAGATTCAAGACTATTGTACTTCTTTTGGAAGAAGTTTTCTCAGGCAGATACAGGAACCTCCTGAGAGAGCCCCTACCTGTGCTGGGTTAAAAAGTCTTGGTTCTGAGATAGTTTCTAAGACCTTCTAATGTCCTTTGTTACTTTGGGGCTCTGTTCTCTGAGCCTCAATATACCTAATTACTTGGTTTTGATTGGCAACTCTGGACAATAGCTTTCTTATATCTAAAATGAAAGAATGAGACCAGATTATCTCTAAGGTTCTGTGACTCTCAAACACTACAAATCCATAACTAAGTAGGTGCTATAACATACGCAACTGACTCTAAGAATTGTCAGAATCCGAACAACAGGGAAATTACTGGAGCATGAATCCTCAAGGGACATTTCATCTTAGCTGTGGTGGCTAGAAAGCTGCATGTGGATTGGATAAATGGAGAGAAGAGGAAGGGAACAGCATAAGTGAACTCATAGAAATGACTATGCCCACTTATGGGAATGGTACATGTTGAGAAGTAACAAGGAACAAAGTTGGCTGTTTACCAGGTGTATGCTTAATACTTACTGTAGAGGGCCTTCAAAGGCTGAAATATAAACTTAATTGCAATACAAAATGTCACTCTTCAAAAAATAATATCGTATTTTTACCAAATAGTATTTATTTTCATCCTACAACCTTTGTATAATTCTGGTTCATATCATTTCTCTTTTGGGTGAATTGAAAACCCAATTTTTCTCTTCTAAACAAATACTTTTTAACGTACAGTGATATTATTTTGTGAACTATTGCTGTATTTTTTGAGATAAACTCTAATTTTGATGTCACATTTTATACCCCTTTTATTTTTCTTATAGGTTTTATTATTGTATGCATATAATTTGAAGCCTCTGAAGATTTCAGATGTTAGACATTCCACTTGTAACAGTACATGTGTTGGCTCTTTATGGATTCCACTGAATAGGCAAGTAAAAATTCCACAACTCCAATTGTCTTTGTTGTTATTTCTCATGAGAATAGACTCTTTCAGTAATTGGCAAGGTGTAGTGTAGGAAACCTGCTAAAAAGCACTTCTAGAAGAATCTTCCTTTTGTTTAGAGGAGTATTATATTGCAGCGGTTAAGAGCATGAACTCTGAATCCTGCCTGCTTCATTCAAATACCAGTTGTGCCCCTTATTATCTTCACAACCTTGGGCAGTTTATGTAACCTCTGTATTTCAGTTTCCTATTAGTAAAATGGGAATAATACTAATAATAGTACAGAGGGTTGCCGAAGGAACAGTTCATACATGCTTCGTAGAGATTACAGAGAGCACAAGGATGTTGTCTGTACTATATTTTGCCTGTAGTTTCAGTGTGGTTAAAAAATAATTTAATGTGGCTTTGTATGGAGTTTCAAAATTAAGCCCAAGCTCTACTACCTCCCTTGGCCCACCTTTCCCTCCGTCCCCAATCAAAAGTCTCTGCTTCATCTAGGTTGTTTTCCTCCCTCTCCATCAAACAGGTCATATCTCTCTTTTTGCTCATGCCTCATTTCTCTCTTCCTGTTTCACTTTACAAATTTCCTTGTTGTTGTTTTTTAATTTATTACTTAGTTTATTTTTGACTTCACTGTTCATTGCCCTTCTGACATTATCCTCCATTTCCTTCATTTAGAATGGAAATGATCATAACTGCTCTGCCTGCCTTTCAGGGTTATTGTCAGGATCAAGATAGACAGTGTGTGAACATGCTTTGAAAAGCTTAACCACTAATGGCTATTCCATCAATGGCTTGGTAAACAGAGAATTAGTGCTTCTCTGTCCTTCCTTTGAGAGTCTTGTTTATGTTCCATGATTTTCATTTTGAATGATTTCTTGGCATCACCATGAAAGAGACAAAGGCTGTTTCAAGAGCTGGCATATTTTCAATTATTCAGTCAGTTTATTTGTTCCTTCTTTTCTTTCTTTTCTCCTCTTCTCTCCTCTTCTTCCCTTCCTTCCCTCCACTCCTCTCCTCTACATTTTCATTCAATTTATTTTCTTCCTTGTTTTCCTCTTCCTTTCCATTTCCTTTCTTCTTTTCCAAGTGAAATGATTGAAAACTTAGGCACAGGCTATAGAGCAGCATAGCTAAGCAACAAAATCAGGTAATTCTGCACTTGCTTTGTAAATCCAGAAATGTAGATTTTTTCCAGCCCCACATGATGAAAATGATTATAATTTCTATAAAGTAGAAAGTCATCAAACTGGTAAGTTTCTTTCTTTTATTCCAAAAAGTTTTAAATTTTGGTGTATTTCTGATCAATAGTAGGGTTACTAAAATTAGTGACAAGCCCCAGCTACTGAGGCCATCACAGAGGACCATGCCCAACAATCTTTTATCTCCTTGTCCTTTGGTGGCACTGTGAAAATAAACTATTTCTCTCATCCTGGGTGGCATTCCTTGTGTTCTTATGAGGCTCGAGATTAGTACATGGGAAACTGGTCCTAATCATCCTTTGGACCAAAGTAGGAGTAGGAGTAAAGCAAAGTAGGAGTAAAACAGGTCAGAAAAACATAGGCCAGAGAAGAAGAAACTTGGATAACCTGCAAATTGGGAAATCCTCCTTTTATAATTCACTTCCTCATCTCCTAGTTAAGTGCTCATAAGAAAAAGTATATTTTAATCCTTTGCATTTTTTTACAGCAACAAAGGAAACAATAGTGTTCTTAATGAACAGACATAAAGCCTTCTGTGTAGTTCTATCTAAATTGTGCTGTTGTGACCAAGATGAAGTTCCCTGCCTACTGTCTCTGCCTTTAAACCTCCAGTCATCCATGTTTCTACTTGCAACTTGGTCCTGCCCTCCAGGCCATGGCAGACTCTGGGAAAGAGTGCCTAGGAGTCAATAAATGAGAGCAGAGGCTGTGGGGAGCCCAGACAGGATGGTGATGCTTGTTTGTGGTGCCAAGGTTTAAAAAGCTGGAGCAGGCATTGACCTAGAGGACAGAAATGAAGAAGTACATGGGAGGACAGGGAGGTGAGGGGCAAATGCAAATGCCAGAGCACAAAGGGAGGGAGCAAGATGTAGGCAGGTGCAGTCATGGGGTCCAGCCTCACACCAAGACTCAGGTCATCCGATGTTGCTCTTTGCATGAGGACTCAGCCTGCTTTGCCTGGTCCCAGATGGCTGTTTGTGGAGCTAGATGGGGCCATTTACTCTGCCAGCACAGGCAGTGAAGTGCTGGACACTCATTTACAATCTGCAACCCAAATGTCAAAGAATGGTTTATCCTTCCTAGAATCCCAGGTATTATAAAGGAAAGCTATGCTATTTGTGGAAGACAAGTAAGACTTCTTTCTCTAGGTATTAGAATAAAAAAAATGGCATTTTAGAATACTGTCTTTCCTTCATGTAGTTCCTTGTGGTTAAGAACATACATACTTATGTCATTTCATCCTTACAAAAGCCTTATGAATTGGATGAAGTGGATTTTCTTATTCCAGTCTTACAGTAGAAGGAACCTCAGGGTCAGAGAAGTTAAGTGAGTAGTCTAAGGTTTCATGGCTAGAATTTGAAGGAACCAAGCATGACTCACCAACTCTTTCACCTCCTCATCTTCTTTTCTCTCCAATGCATCAGACAGCTTTTCCAGCATTATTGGAGATGACCCTTTTTTTTTTTTAAGTTTTACTTTAGGTTCTGGGATACATGTGCAGAACATGCAGGTTTGCTACATAGATATACACGTCCCATGGTGGTTTGCTGCACCTATCAACCTGTCATCTAGATTTTAAGCCCCACATGCATTAGGTATTTGTCCTAATGCTCTCCTTGCCCTTGTCCCCAGCCTACCGACAGGTCCTAGTGTGTGATGTTCCCCTCCCTTTGTTCATGTGTTCTCATTGTTCCACTCCCACTTATGAATGAGAACATGCAGCGTTTGGTTTTCTGTACCTGTGTTAGTTTGCTGAGGATGATGGTTTCCAGGTTCATGCATGTCCTTGCAGAGGACATGAACTCATTCTTTTTTATGACTGCATAGTATTCCATGGTGTATATGTGCCATATTTTCTTTATCCCATCTATCATTGGGATATTTGGGTTGGTTCCAAGTCTTTGCTATTGTAAATAGTGCTGCAGTAAACATACGTGTGCACATTTCTTTATAGTAGAATGATTTATAATCCTTTGGGTATATACACAGTAATGGGATTGCTGGGTCAAATGGTATTTCTGGTTCTACATCCTTGAGGAATTGCCACACTGTCTTCCATAATGGTTGAATTAATTTACATTCCACGAACAGTGTAAAAGTGTTCCTATTTCTCCACATCCTCTCCAGCAGCTGCTGTTTCTTGACTATTTAATGATTGCCATTCTAACTAGTGTGGTTTTGTGATTTTGATTTGCATTTCTCTAATGACCAGTGATGATGAACTTTTTTTCATATGTTTGTTGGCTGCCTAAATGTCTTTTTTTGAGAAGTGTCTTTTATATCCTTCGCCCACTCTTTGATGGGGTTGTTTGTTTTTTTTTCTTGTAAATTTAAGTTCTTTGTAGATTCTGGATATTAGACCTTTGTCAGATGGATATATTGCAAAAATTTTCTCCCATTCTGTAGGTTGCCTGTTCACTCTGTAGGTTACCCATAGTTTCTTTCGCTGTGCAGAAACTCTTTAGTTTAATTAGATTCCATTTATCATTTTGGCTTTTGTTGCAATTGCTTTTAGTATTTTAGTCATGAAGTCTTTGCCCATGCCTGTGTCCTGAATGGTATTGCCTAGGTTTTCTTCTAGGGTTTTTATGGTTTTAGGTTTTAAATTTAAGTCTTTAATCCATCTTGAGTTAATTTTTGTGTAAGGTGTAAGGAAGGGGTCCAGTTTCAGTTTTCTGCATATGGCTAGCCAGTTTTCTCAACACCATTTATTAAACAGGGAATCCTTTCCCTATTGATTGCTTTTGTCAGGTTTGTTTGAGATCAGATAGTTGTAGATATATGGTGTTATTTCTGGGTCCTCTGTTCTGTTCCATTGGTCTATATATCTGTTGTGGTACCAGTACCATGCTGTTTGGGTTACTGTAGCCTTATAGTACAGTTTGAAGTCAGGTAGCGTGATGCCTCCAGCTTTGTTCTTTTTGCTTAGAATTGTCTTGACTGTACGGGCTCTTTTTTGGTTCCATATGAAATTTAAAGTAGTTTTCTTCCAATTCTGTAAAGAAAGTCAATGGTAGATTGATGGGAATAGCATTGAATCTATAAATTACTTTGGGCAGTATGGCCAATTTCATGATACTGATTCTTCCTATCCATGATCATGGGATGTTTTAAGATTTGTTTGTGTCCTCTCTTATTTCCTCGAGCAGTGGTTTGTAGTTCTCCTTGAAGAGGTCCTTCATGTCCCTTGAAAGTTGTATTCCTAGGTATTTTATTCTCTTTGTAGCAATTGTGAATGGGAGTTCACTCATGATTTGGCTCTCTGCTTGTCTATTATTGGTGTATAGGATGACCCATTTTTTAATGGGTAAGTTTTTCAAGTAAACTTTAACAACAAATCTTTGCATTTAACTGTTGCCTTTTTAACAGAAAAGTTTCTAAGGCATACTATATAAATTCACATCCTCTCATATGTAGTTACATTTTTAACCTTTTAGTGCTGAGAACTATCATTAGGATAATCAAGTATTGCACAATGCTGTAGATGAGGATGCTGTGGAAAATTGGAAGTTTGACAATTTTTTGCCTATGTTCCTGATGTCAGTTTGTTTTTGGGATCATTTGCATCTTTTGCATAAAAATTTTCTTCCTTCCTTGAATGGAGACATGCATGTGCACACACATATGTAAACATATGTGTGCTGTGCCTGTAGTGTGGAGTCACCGAGGCCATGCAGGTGGCTGTTTGCCTTCTACAACTGTAAGCCTTTCCACCTTCTGCCTCCACTACCCTGGTCCACTCTGCCTTCAGGGCATCACTGTTTGCTGGCCTGTGAACCCTGTCTTCAGCATCATTGCTGGTGCCCTCCTTTGGCTGTTACTTTTCCATTTTTCTTGATTCTTCTCCTTACCTCCCTTTCTCCACCTTCTTCACTCCTATTCCCAACACACATGCAATACACTGAATTGTTATGGGTCCCTTGATTGACCTTTTAGAGTCATTGCTAACTTGTCATAATTCTTACCTGCAGGTCAGCCAGAGAGTCAGAGCATGGCATTAAGACTTCCACAGGAGTCAGTCTTTTGTTATTGCCTAGATTTTGTTTCACCACATAGATAATTATTTTCTTTATTTTCATTTTCAGCAATATTTTAGATGTGTGCTTTTTTTCATTGTGCTTTTGCAGTTTCTAATTATGTTTTTATCTGCATGTATAAACATAACGAAAGTTAAGACTGTCTCTTTGCTCATGTTTCTTGAACTTGGCTGTATCAGAAATCTATTCGTTAAATAACTGAGGCCTTACTTTATATAAGTATTGATTCTGCAAATAAACAAATACCTTTCTTAACTCTTCAAATAAAATACGTATATATTTGTTATTTTCAGGGTTATTGCAATTCACGAGAAATTATCTAATCTTGCTCAAATAGCTGAAATATCATTGCCTGCAGCTCCTGAAATTACCTCAAATGAAAATATATATGAAATGGAAGTGGAAGAGGAATCACTTGATAATGAAATGGAAGTAAGTTGTTAAATAGTGGAAAATGACATTGCTGTAGATTACCTTTTACATCCTCAAAGCAGAACTGTGTGACTGGACTTGAACTCTGTGATTCTTCTGCCTCTAGTTTATTCAGAGTATGAGACGTGACTTAACTTTTTGACACATATGTAGTGTGTCTTCTGAAGGTCTGAGGGTCTTCTAAGCATATGAATTACAAGAATTTGATGGTGAATGAACACAAACTAATCCAGATTAATCGTTCTGCTATAACTGTGAATCCTAATAAATAATGCTTTGTGACTTTGCAATATTACTTTTATCTTTTTTCACTCTAAATCTATTAAACACTTTTATTACCCAAATAATGTGTGAAGGGAAACTAGAAATATAGATAAGCATATTTTTTCAGAATTTTTATATGCATATATATTTTTCTAACAAAAAAGGCTGTTATCCACATAGTATGCTATTAAGTCTGATCACACAGCTGAGTTGTTTTTCTGATGACCAATGTTTGTGTTTTGGAGGAGATGGGGGTTTTCTGTCCCGTCCTGAGTTCTGAGTTCTCTGGGAGCACAGGAGACAGTTATATGGAGACCAAAATGTCAGCATCATTACTGATAAAGCTGATTGGTGAACTTGGCTTTAGATCTGTGGCCAAATGAGAACATTAATATTTTACCCCTGAATTAGCCAGACTTGCCCACCTAGTCATGTAGTCATCTGGCACACCTGTGACACCACAGGGTTTCCCCATTTCTCTTCTGCCCCACTCAAGTTTACTGCATGGAGAGCAGAGAATAATAGTTCTGCAGGTAGGGTGTCTCCAAAAAGTATAAACAAAGATAGCCCAGAAGGGGCTGAGCCTAGCATGCTCTGTTGCTTTTCCCAAACTCACTGATGAGATAAGTCACTCTACTCTTTTGTGGGTAAATCCAAAAGAAGCTGGAAGTGTCTTGCCTTCTTTGGGAGAGATACGGAAATTCCTTACCCTTTATGGAAATGAGAAGGGTAGATAATATATGCTCTCCCCCAACTACCTGTTCTTTAAATTACCATTTGTACCTTAATTTCTTGAGAAATATATTCTGTACTTATTGTAGCTGTTTAAAAGATAGATCTAAAAGGCTTAAAATGAAAAAAGGCAATCTGCTGCCCAACCTCTGCTCACTCCACAATTCTGCTCTGCAGAGGCAACCACTTTCCACTTTTAGCTGCTGCTTTTATTATTTGCTTTCACATCTACAAATACTATTCAGTATCAGTCATGAAAGATGGGGTAACAAAAAGCCTCCAAATCTGAGTGAATCAGCTGGAGACCTGCTTCATGTCTCCTCTTGCCAGCATCAAGGTGGGTGGCACACTCATCATGAAACATCACCAGTCACTGTGGCAGGAGGGAAAGAAGGGGCACATTACACACTGGCTCATAAAACTTCCATCATATCACTTCCACTAACAATTAGTTCGTTAGCCAAATAATTTATATGCTGTACCAACAATTGTGCCACCAGTTTGGAAGACAGAAAGCCAGACAAAATGAAGAATCATGCTGAAAGCCAGAAATTATTGTTTATTTCTGGAGGTATCAATTTTAGACAATATGTATTGAATCCCTGTCTGATATATATAGATTTAGCTCACTTATACTTCTCCCCAACTTCTTTTCCCTTCCCTTCTATATATTGTTACATCACAAAATTTAATTAAATCAATATTCAGTGTTATGACCCTGTAAATGATGTTCACAACTGAGTCAAGTAGTGTACTATAGTTATTTTCCTTTCTTTTGTGTTCGAATTTTTCTTGACTTGTCTTTTATTCTTAATGTTTTCTCAGTCATTACATCAGAACTTTCATATGTTCATCTATAGATTTTTTACTCAAGTATTCATACTTATCAAATAATGTCTCAAACTCATTTTCCTCTGAAGCCTCCTACCCAGTTGAAGACTGAATGCTTTCATGCCTGCTGCATAGCTCTGCTTCTGGGCCCTCCTTGTGACACTTTTTGGGTTGAGTTCCCAGCTACTTGGGTCCCGGTCTCACTTTTCCACACCTCTTGCCTACAAAACAAAGTTTATTCATCATTTCTTCATTCAACATCTTTTGAATGCCTCCTACTTGCCATGGTGTGGGAATCGGGGATGAGCAAGACACAGAGAGAGTCCTTAGGAGCTTTATGGTCTAGTGAGAGCAATGGGAGAGGCAGACTCTTGCCTCATTCTGCTGATATCAGAGCAGAGAAAGTGCTTAATTCTACCCATCTCTCCTGCTTTTAGGATCTTTTTTACTTAAATCATTTTCTGCTAGGAATATTTAATTGGGTATCAATAAAAAAACATTTTTAATTCTGAAAGAATATTATTGGTTTGGCTTTTTTTTCTTATTTACCTCATCTATACACTTTCATTATGTGAAAGTGTAAAAATCAGCAACTTTCCTGATTTTTAGAAGATACTTGTTGGCATTTTTAGTCTGAATTCATCAGTAGAGTGAATGAATGCATTTTTCATTACTGTAAAAACAGCAAGCCTAACCATAAGAGAAACTACTGTGCAATCACAGTTAGCCTTTGCAAAATGCCACTTTTCAGCATTTATGTCTTCTGTGCTGTGTGCCTGGGTATATCATGGAGAAGATGTCTTAGAATTTTGGTTGCACATCCTTTTCGGTGTCCTCAAATGTTGCAACATGAATTATGATGCTTAATGATGTACTGAGTGCTTACAATAAATCCCTCAATATATCAGATAGCTCAAACTATCTCAAACTTGGGAGGTTTTATAGCTATAGCTGTAGATACAGACTTATTTTATAAAGTACATGATTGCCCTTTCATGTCTGTTTCCAAAAAGAATTCAACTCTCTATTTTTATACTTCTTTGGTAGAATACCTACAATGACAGTTTTTAAGCCACATACCAAATTTACCATATTGCTGTTTTTGAGTCATAGTCTAGAATATTCTTTGCTGAAATCGTCCCTAAATTCACTACTATATAGTTCATGTCTGGAAAATTATTGTTTTCCTCTGAACCCGTTTTCAGCTTAGATTGTCTGAGGCAGGAGAATGAGCATCTGTTAGAGTAAGGATTCTAGATTGTGCCCTCTGCCACTCAGCTTTACTACTGAAGGTCTGTCTCTTAGCTTTTCCTGGAGCTCATTTTCCTCTCAACTCCAGAATGGTCTTTACATTCAAATCCTGCTCTGAGATGGAGAGACGGGCTCTTTGGGTGGACTGAGAGTCACCAAAACATCCTTGGTGGGCAGATGTAGATATCGAATTCATCACAACTAACCCAGCATCTGAGCCAAGAGGTTGACTATAAATATGAACAAATAGGAAATAAATGAGGTCGAGGGTATGATGCTGTCTGAAGAGAAGTGGAGGGAGGAATCTGGAGGGCCTACCTTGCCTTAACAAAGGCTTATGACTTGCTTTCCTGTTCCAGCTGAAATGGTGGGCGTGCATAGGTCAACCCTCAAGTAGAACAAACTCTTTTCACTCTTGATGTTCTTCTTTGTGTTTTTGAATTTGTTTTATTCTCCGACCTAGAAAATGTTTCTTCAGCTTTAACGTGGGGTGTTTTAGATATTTTCTGGCTCTGTTAGTTCTATATACAGAAGAATGTCACCAGACAGAAGGAACGCTAATACTCGTTTAGGTGAATTGGCAAGCAAATTAGCTCACAGCGTTTGAAAGTTGAGAAATGAAATTATATATAAATTTTTCTTTTTTCCACAATACTAATGAGCACTTAATTTTTTTTAAAAAAAGAAGCTCGATTCTGGGCTGTATCAAATAAATTCCATTGACTAAATCTGCTAGTTTGTTGTCATGACAACCTTCACATGGAGCTAATTAGAAGTTAACTAGGACACTTCTAAAGAGATTGATTCTGGTCTGGAATTGGACAGGATTTCATAGCCTCCATAATCTAATATATTTATTTCTATTACAGTGTAGATTGTTGGTGGGTTATTGAATATAAGGGTGCAGAAAATGTGTCTTTGATTGATATGGGGGGAGGTAGTGAATCTTATTTTCCTACTCACTCCCTTTTATGTTTTTCCCCCAAAACCCTAGGGTCCATAATAAGCCAAGAACTTCAGAACACATATATTAATTTAAGATGTATTGGGAGGACTACAGAACAGTTGTTCCAATCACTGTTGGCTTGAAAACCTGTGTGTCCTTTTTTCTAAAGTGAACAACACTGGCTCTGAATGGCTGAGTTATTTTAATCTGTCATTCATAGTTTACGGGAGTGTTCAGAGCCTGTCAGGTGTTCTAAAGTGTATGGAAGATGCAAACCACCCTGATTTTAAGATGCATACACCTTATTTGGAATGGTAGCATACTGATATGAAAAGTTTAAAATATGTTTGCCAAGTCACCTAAGGTTAGTTCAGCAAACATTTATGAAATGCCTGATTGTAAGACAATTAAAATTAATATATAGGCAGTATATCCCAACTATTAAAGTACTGTGAGAACACAGAGCAAGATACAATTGGAAATTGGCATCATTAACAAATTCTTTTTGAGGAACTATTATGTGCAAACTATTTCCAGGCTTGAGGAGGTGAGAATATACATAAATCAATATAGCCAGGTCCCTGTCACAGAGGAGCTTAATCAATGTACGAATATGGCCATAGTTACCCAGATATCATTCCTAATGAGCCCAGCCACCCAGTAGATCTGTCTTAAGAAAGTGTGGCAGTCAGTCTGACATCCAGAACCATTGAAAATAATCTAAATCTTTCCAGTCTCTTATAGGAACATCTCAGGGGGAATCCTTTAGAATACACAGAAAAGTTTCTGTTAAATCCTCTTTTCCCCAGCTATCTTGCTCTCACAGCTCTCTGGCATCCGTAGCAGGTCTCTAACATCTGTCTCATTTGGCTGAAACTCCTACACCTTTTCCTCCAACTTAGTCTATACAGAGATTTTTGTTTCTTTTCTCCTTCCCAGTCTGGCTCAGCAATTTATTATGTCGTTCAACTTAGTACCTCTGGCTTCTTCCAGTTTTCCTATTTCCCCATTATCCTCATTCTGCACTGTATGGAAGGGTAGAGTTGTAGAATCCTTCCTTCTTGGCAGTGGGGTTATTGATGCAAACTCTTCTAACCGATTGTATTTAAAGTCTCATTTACATAGAGCGCGCGCGCGCGTGTGTGTGTGTGTGTGTGTGTGTTGAGAGAGAAAGTTGAGCTAGACTTTGTGCTTGCTTAAATAGCTCAGCAGCATTTTCTAGCCCTTCTAGATGGAAATTAAGGCCATGTTTCCTTGCATACCCAAATATCCTATATTGTTTAGGCAATTAGCTGATTACTTGTCTCTTCCTCTCTCTTGACTGTGAATTCCTTTGCTCAGAGGGTTTATTCATCATTATATCGCCAATATCTAGCCCAGTAACTGAACCTTAGTGCTTCCTTAATAGTTGTTTGTGAAACTTCTAGTTGGAGACCTGTGGAGAAAACTCATTCCAGACTGCAGGTACAGCAAGAGATGAGATATGAAGTCATGGAACTGAATCTCATACTCAGGGAACAATAAGACATCAGTTGTGGCAGAAGTACAGGGTGAATGTAGTGGGAGATGATTGCGCAGGAAGACTGGGTAGAATTATGTGCTTCCTCTGCTCTGATCTCACCACCAAGTGCTATAAGAGACTGTCTCTCCAATTGCCCTCACTAGGCCATGAGCTCCTTACGTGATCTCTGTGTTTTTTTCATCTCCTATTCCTCCTTTGTGGCCTATAGGAGGAATTTGATTGATGTTGAATGGATAAATGGTGAAAAAGATTTTGTTCTGTAAGAGAGGGCTGTGGGAAAGCAGGACTGGATCTTGGGGGCTAGGACAAGGTAGGGGCAGCACCTCACCTGGAAGAGCAGCTCATGATCCACCCTGTGATTTACCGAGACAATCATGGTGGCATGTGAAGGAGAGATGAGGGAAGCAAGAGTTTGGAGGCTAGAAAGCAACTTAGGGAGTTTTTCCCCCCCAAACATATTATAGATGGAGGAGAATGATGATTTCAACTAAATCTAAGAATTGGATTTAGTATCTTGGAGTCACCCAGAGGGCCACTGCTCATAGAAATAGCAGATATTCTTTTTAAGGGAGAAATGGCAAAGACTGAGCCAGGGTCATTCTGTGCCCTCCCAGCCCCTTGCTAGCTGCAGCACACGTGCATCCAACCGCTTTCTGGCTGGGACTGGAGAGCTCCCTGCCTTCCCCTTCTTCATCTCTATGGTAGCAAGGTCGCACAAGGAACTCACAGCCCCAACCTCAAGTCAGCCAATTTCAGAACATGTGTATGCAGTTTACCTCAAGTAATGCCAGAATAAAAGTATGTCATTGAAGCAAAATTTGTTTGAAAAATGTTAAGCTGAAGCAGGCAAAGGCGTTTTTCAGGTAGCATTGCTCTCTTCATCTGTGATGTGAATTGATTAATGACATGGACAGTGTCATTTTGTTTCATGGCTCTTGATGAAATCCTTACAATAACCCATCATGCTGTTGAAATCTTTTATTTAGACTGAAAGCATACCTTACCTAAGCACTCAGTTGGAAATACAGATCCATAAGGGGTATGTAAGAGTGGATGTGTGTTCCTCTCTATCTGGCAAAGTGGACCAGGGGCCTGGCAAGATCAGCACAGGACACTGGTGTACCCTGACTAGTGCTGGGTAGTCTGCTTGCCCTCCATCACTTTTAGATCCACAGAAGCCAGCCCACTTCTAGACGTAATCACTTCCTACCCAAACTGTTTGAGTAGCATCCTAGCTGATTTCTCTGTCTCTTTCCAGTGCAGTTCACTGCTAAACTGGTCAAATTATCTTTTCAAAGCAATCTCTACCATTATGCCCTCAGTCCAGTCCTGCTCTGTTCTCTATACAATAAAATCCAAATTCCTTACTTTTACATGACCTGTTAAAAATTTACCTCTCTGGTGAGAACTCTTACTGCCATGGTTCCTATACACACCTGCAATGAAGATCATATCACCATATCAGCAAATTCCTTGTGTTCCTTGAATGTCCCCTGCTCATTGCTTGTGTATGACTCTCCCCACCCCACCGGCCCCACGATGCCCTGGTCCCCAGTCTCTACCAGTTGAAATTGCACTATTTTTTTCAAGGGTTAGTTCCTATGACCCTTCTTCCAGGAAGTCTTCCATGTTTATAGTACTAAGAATTATTCTCTTCCACATCTAGAATCCTAGACCCTGTCATAACTGCCTGTGTTCTGAGCACATTCTGCTTGGTATTTTATTTAGTTATATATGAATCTGTTTTTCTGATTAATTATAAATATTTGGAGGAGAAGGTCTGTTTCTTCATCTTTGTGTTCCACAGCACCTAATATAATGCCTTGAATATGTTTGTTAAATTGAATTGAATTATCTATGGTTTTAGAACCCTGAAATTTGGCCTTTTCCTTGTTTTTGCATTTGTTTAAACTTAGATATAATGGAGTTTTGGGGTTTTGAGTTCAGGTGTTGTTTGCTTTTTTATTTCAAGTTTTTATCAGTATTGCTCGGTTATTTAAAAATTAATGTACTTTTATCATTTTAGTATTCTAAATGCTGGTAAATGTGTATATATATTATATATATATGTATGTATTATATATAATATATTATCAGAAAACAAATTTTTGCTTCCTTCAGTCAGACACTGGTAACATTGTGAAGTAGGCATAGTTAATCCCTGACAATCATGTCGTTATGACTTCTTCAGTTTTAAGTGAGGAAAAAACTACTCACACTAACTCAAGTCAATTAGGTTTGGTAGGTAGGTAGTGTTTGTCAGGATGAGTTGAGTATGGTCATGCATAGACAAAGACTGGAACCTGAAACAGTGGCCTCACAGAAATTTGAACTGGCGAATCAGGAGCCAAGACTGTGCTCAGTCCTGCAGGGGGCGTGAGTTCTCACTCATCTCCATCTTCTCCTCTGTCCTCTCCCATATTGGCCTAATGGCTGCCTTCTCCAACCCTGCATCTGGACCTTTCAGCTCATGCTGTCAATACTGACTGTATGTCTCTCGTGTTGTTCTTCCTTACATGAAATCATATGATAGGGAATCTGATGGATTCAAACTGTCTATGGGTAGGTCCCTTGTGGATTGGGTATCCACACATGAACATGGCTGCATCCATGCAGCAGGGTTGTGGGCAGTGTCATCATGCTGTTGACTCTCTTCCTTTTTCATTTGCTCTTCCCCTGTCTTCCGTAATTCCCAGTCATTCTTTGCTGCAAGCCCTTTCAGGCATCTGAAACTCTTTATTCCAGGGCTCTCTTCTCAGAAGAAAAGTAATTTTTCAAAACCTTATTTAGAAAAATAATTATTTTCAAAATCTTATTTTGTACAATTAGATACAATTCAAACAAGCCTAATTACTTAAGGGGTTTTGACTTCTGAGCCCTCTGTCTTATCCTGGAAACAAAGGTTAGGTGATGATCAAGAAAAGACAAATGAAATAGTTTATAATTAAATAGGTAATATTTAGGTTTCTAATAATATCAACCTCACTGTATTACTATCTTCTTATTTCTAGGACATGATTATTCAATGTTGCTCTGAAATAGCATCTCTGTTTTTGAATGATAAAGAGCCAACACCACTGTCTGAGGTATGTATTTCTCCTTTTAAATTGTGTCAAATTCACTCACAATTATTATTGCTATGGAAAAGGAAATATAGAAAACATCTAATTGTAAGTATCAAGAACCTAACCCTCCTTATTAATGAGAAAAAGTGATAAACATGAGTTTACAATAGCACGTTATTTTGGTTAAAATATTCTGTGTTCAAAAAACATTTAACTAATACAAAAAGCTATAAACAGGATAATTTTTAAAATCACCTCAAATCTACCATTCACAGAATAACCCCTATTAACATTTAGAATATATCTAGAATTTTCCTTATGTACAGATAAACTTTAGAATTTTTCTATCGGTGGTATCATGCTTTACATGCATTGTGTCACTTGCTTTTTTCATCAAATAATAATTTTGTGGATAAATTTTTATGTGAGAAGTCTACTTTGTCGTATTTAATGCCTGCATAATGGTTTCTTTTATATATTTGTTGTGTCAGGTACCATTTACATGGCTAGATCTTTATTGATGGGTCCTGCAGTTGATTGATCCTGTACATACATATTTCATTCTTCTGTATTACCTCTTCAGAGTTAATTCTTAGGGATTGGATTTGGAGTAAAAAGTATATGTACATTTTTATTATAAAATATATATAATACAAATTTAAAGTTTTAACCATTCTAAGTATACAGTTCAGTGGCCTTAAGTATATTCACAATGTCGTGCAACTGTCACCACTATCTGTCACTGTCCAGAACTTTTTCATCCTTCCAAATAGAAACTTTATATCCATGAAACAATAACTCCTCAATTCCTCCTCCCCCACCACCCCAGCTCCTGGTAACCTCTATTCTACTTTCTGTCTCTATGAATTTGTCTGTCCTAGATACCTCATATTAGAATCATACAATATTTGTCCTTTAGTGTCTGGCTTATTTCACTTAGCATAATGTTTTCAAAGTTATCCGTGTCGTAACATGTCCTACTATTTTATTCCTTCTTAAGATTGACTAATATTCCGTTGTATGTATATATGTGACTAATATTCCGTTGTATGTATATACCACTTTTCTTCATGGATTTACCTGTTAATGAACATTTGGGTTGTTTCCACTTATGGCTATTGTAAGTAATATTGCTATGAACATTAGTGTACAAATCTGAAGCCTTGATTTCAGATCTTTAGTGCATATACCTAGGAGTGTAATTGCTGAATCATATGGTAATTCTATGTTTAACCTTTCGAAGCACTTCCAAATAGTTTTCCTAAGCAGCTGCACAATTTTATACTACCACCAACAATGCATAGAGGTTCTAATTTCTCCGCATTCTTTCCAACACTTTTTATTTTCTGGTTTGTGTGTGTGTGTGTGTGTAATAGTAGTCATCCTAGTGGATGTGAAGTGGTATCTTATTGTGATTTTGATTTGTATTTCCTTAATGACTAATGATGTTGAGCATCTTTTCATGGGCTTGTTGACCATTTGTGTGTCTTCTTTAGATAAATATCTCTTCAATTATTCACCCCTTTTAAAATTGGTATATACATTTTGATGTATTACAGCAAATTAATCCACCAGAAATGTTGCACCAACATTTCTCTCCTATCAATAGTAGATGAGAAGACCATTTACCCACATATTCATCTCTACTAGTTTTCTGGGTTTGTTTTTGGATTTTTGTTTTTCTTGAGACAGAGTCTTGCTCTGTCACCCAGGCTGGAGGGCAGTGGTGCGATCTTGGCTCACTGCAAACTCCACCTGCCTGGTTCAAGTGATTCTCCTGTCTCAGCCTCTTGAGTAGCTGGGACTGTAGGCAAGCACCCCACACCTGGCCAATTTTTGTATGTATGTATATATATATATATATATTTATTTATTTTTTTATATTTTTTAGTAGCGATAGGGTTTCACCATGTTGATTAGGCTGGTCTTGAACTTGTGACCTCAAGTGATCCGTCAGCCTTGGTTTCCCAAAGTGCTGGGATTACAGGTGTAAGCTGCTGTGCCCAGCCCATCTACACTAATTTTCCTCCTCCTCTTCTAATGATTGGAAGCGTGACAAATGAAAAATAGTATGTCATTATTGTATTTTTTTTGTTAATAGTTCTTGTGTTGGTTGGCATTCGTGTTTCTCCTTTAGCAAAATTATATTTATTCATTTACTCAGTTGACAGATGTTTAGAATGAACTATCTCTGTGTCAGTAACTCCTTTCTGTGCACTGAAGAGCTAGCTGTGAACCAGCAACAAAGATTCCACTCTCCTAGAGCTACTATTTTCATGGCAGGAAATAGACAGTAAACAAATCAATAAACGAGATAATTTTAGATTTTGCTAAGTGCTATGCAGGAAGAAAACAGAGTGATATGTTAGAGTAGGGGTCAGCAAACTATAGCCTATGAGCTGTATCTGGTGACTCCCTGTTTTATAAATAAAGTTTTATTGGACACAGCCTTGTTCATTCATTTACTTATGATCTATAGTTGCTTTCACACTACAAAAGCAGAGTTGGGTAATTCTGGCAGAGACTGTATAGCCTGCAAAGCCTAAATTATTTATTATCTCACCCTTTACAGAAAAGGTTTGCTGGTCCCTGTGACAGAGAATGACAGGGAATGGGGTCACAGTTTATATAGGATGGTTAGGGAAGACTGAAGACTTCTCTGAGGAGGTGACATTTGAAGTAAGACCCGAAATATTATACTGTATTTTTTCCCATTAGCTCATTAGCTTCCTGGGGGCAGAGGTGATGCTATCTTCATGTTTGAGTTCTTACAGTGCCTTGTACACCACATCTTTTGGTCATTGGTACTTGAATTGAATTGAATTTCCTTTCATTTTGAACATCTGAAATTTAATCTTTGCTTCACTTATTCATTTGGCCATTTATGTCCTTTCCCACTTTTTAAACAGGGAACTTAATTGTTTATTATGGAAATGTATAGACTTACTGTGGTAGACCACTGATAATAAAATCAAGCTTAAGTCTAATTTTGGAAAATTGCAGTTAAAAATAGGTCTCTTCTTGAATTGTAACTCCCACAATTCCCATGTTTCATGAGAGGAACCCAGTGGGAGGTAATTGAATCACGGGGGTGGTTCTTTCCTGTGCTGTTCTCCTGATGGTGAATAAGTCTCATGAGATCTGATGGTTTTAAAAATGGGAGTTTCCCTGCACGAGCTCTCTCTCTTTGCCTGCTGTCATCCATGTAAGACATGACTTGCTCCTCCTTGCCTTCCACTATGATTGAGAGACCTACCAGCCACATGGACCTATAAGTTATTTAAAGCTTTTTCTTTTGTTAAAAAAATAAATATAGGTTATAAAAAATAATTTGTTATAATAAAATATATGATTTATAATGTCAGTGGACCTTGGTTTCTGACAGGTCTAGGTTGGAATCTCAGCCTTGAGTCTTGTTAATTCTGTGAACTTGGGTACATTATTTAACTTCTCTAAGCCTCAGTTTTCTCATATGTAAAAAAGTACAAATTCCAACCTCTCATAGTTGTTGTGAAGATTAAAGTAGATAATATATTTTCAGAATTTGTCATAAGGCCTAGTAAAAATAATTGTTTAGGAAATATTAGCTGTATAATAATCATCATCATCATTATTATCATCATCCCCACCATGGTTTTATCCTCCATGTGTGAATTCTTCATCCCCTAGTCAACTAGTTTTAAGAACAATTTTAGAATCCAAGTTTGTTTTGAAATATTTATAGAAAAGGAGAGGACAACTGTGAAAGGTACTATTTTCTTTGCCTGTAATTTGGATTATTGTTGAATCCTGTAAGAATTAGGTCTGTGTGCAGGATCCCAACATGAGATCCTAGCGGTGAAAGAGCTGCCCATCTAAGATGGAAGATGGCTTCCAGCTAACTTCCACTGAAAACAAGACTCACCAACAGTGCTGGGATGGTAAATGGTTAGGCAAATGAAATTACACGCCTTCGTGAAGCTGTTTTTGTCACTAGCAGGAGCTCTTGCTGTGCAATTTGGTTCCTTACTGAACATACCTATTACAAATTACCTTTGCCTATGTTAACTCTTCTAATTAAAATAAATGTTGACATGCACGGCTTGTGACAAAAAGAAACTGAGAATAGCAAAAAGATGAAGGAGGGGAACAAATGCCCCATGCTTTCCGTGTTAGTGATTAATCATGGAATGTCAATAACCATTACATATGATTTCTGGTGAGGCAGCAATAAAAAGCGTTTTTAATTGCCTGTGTAGGTTCCAATTGTTGCAGTTTCTAAGTTGTCAGGTAGGATTCAAACATGACACTAAAAATATTCTTGTTCTCATGGTGACTAACCATGGAATGGGCTAAGTTCTTTAACAGAATCTCCTATCTGTTGGTAATTATTGACCACCAGCTGCATATAGAACACTGGTATAGATACTTTTGTGGCTGCAAAAGAGGTGTAGATTAAAGTTCCTGTAGTTAGCAACATGAAATAGTTTCATATTGGTTCCCATGATACAGATAAATTTGCCTAATCAGTTACATACGCATACGTGTGTGTGTGTGTGTGTGTGTGATTTGAACGAACTGGATTCATACAGAATCAGTATGGAGAGGAGGTGCCTAGGAGCAGATCATGATTTGAAAGTGGAAAAGGTTATCCTAGGTCAAGATATCAGATATATTATATAAGGAGATTGCAAAGCAGTTTTTCTTGGCTGCTTGAGTTTGGTAGAATTTTCTTTTTTAATTCAAGATTTTTCGCCAGGACTAGCATAGTGTGTGACAAACAATAATGATAATAGTCATGAAAATGCAAATATTTCTACAGCTAGTAGTAATATTAATAGTTAATACTAAATACTTATTGAGCACATGGCATGTGCAGACATTATTTTAAATAATTTAATATTTTAAATATTTAATATGACAAGAGTCCTATGACTTTGGTTATCATTATTATCCTTGTTTTAGAGATGAGGAAACTGATGCATAGGAAAATTTAGCAGAATGTACAAGGTCTCGCAGCTTGATAAAAGTAGAAGGCAGGAGTCAAATATGGGTCTGCTTAACTCTATACTTCTAACTAGACTACACTCAGTAGGTGTTTTACTAGACTAGTAGGAGAAGACACTGCAGGGAATTGAGGAATAAATAAGGGGTGAGAAAGTAGGGGTGAGAAAGTGAAGGTTGAAAGTGTAGATTAGTCTTTAAGAAGATTTGAGAGG
The DNA here is from genome assembly GCF_002776525.5 of Piliocolobus tephrosceles. Taxonomy (NCBI): domain Eukaryota; kingdom Metazoa; phylum Chordata; class Mammalia; order Primates; family Cercopithecidae; genus Piliocolobus; species Piliocolobus tephrosceles. Next base: position 94,292,167 of record NC_045443.1, read on the forward strand.
GTAAGAAAACAGCTTGAGAGAGACACAGTCATGGGAGGGTGTTAGGATAGTAGCAGTCAAGGGAGGCTGTTAGTGTTACAGATCTTTGGGGTATCGCTTTTCTGGCCTGAAACCTTTGGCCAGTGGTGCCTTTGCCTGAGTTTTGCTTGGGCCCACTGGGCTTGCTCTGTCCAATAGCAGGCTGCGCTTGGCTCATGCTACTGACCTGGATCCCATGCCTGCCAAGGGCAAGTGAGGTGTGGAGCAGCAAGGAGTGTTTGAGCAAGCATGGGGTCTGGCCACTGTGCAGTCAGACATGCTGGCTGCTGCAGTGTGGCGGGCAGCTCTGGGTGCTGGATGGGCACCAGCTCTTTGCAAGGCTGCAGCTGGACCACGCACACCAGAAGCAGCTTCGTTGGTTGTCAGTGGGGAAAAAAGTGGTGTCCAGAAGCCTGGAGATGCCGGGAACTGCAGGACCTCAAAGAGGAAGTAACAGCCTTGGCTTGGGGATCTCCCAGGCCTGGGCTCCCAGAAGGGACGCAGCTCTTCTCTTCTTTTTTTCTCCTGCAACATGGCGAGCAAAGGGCATGTTTCAGCCTTGTTTGTGTTACAGCTTTTTCAGCCCTGCCACTTGGCAGTCCTGAGTTCTTGTCCTATGACCAGGAAGAATGAGGTAGGCAGACAAGTGGAGGGTGAGCAAGATGAAGAGGAGGTTTATTGAGCAATAGTACAGCTCACAGGAGACCTACAGCAGGTAGCTCCTTTCTGCAGCCAGGGCGTCCCAATGAGTGTTCAGCTCCTAGCAGAGAGGAGACCCTGGAGTGCGAAGCTCTTCTCTGCAAGCGGGTCATCATGTCATCTCTGCAACCCTCAGCAGAGGGGAGGCTCTGGATTGGGTTGCTCCTCTCTGTAGGCAGGTTGGCCTGATGTTTGCAGCTCTTACCAGAGAATAGGCCCTGGAGTGGGTTACTCCTCTTTGCAGTGGGTAGTCCCAACGTCTCTGCAAGTCTCTGAAGCTCTCAGCAGAGAAGAGGTCCTAGAGTGGGTAGCTTCTCTCTGCTGTTGGTCATCCTGATGTCTCCTGCTATCAGCAGAGAGGGTAGCTCCTCTCTGCACCTGGTTGTCCCATCATCTACTCTGCCCTGGCTGAACCCCAGGCTTGTATGGGCCTCAGAGGGAAGGAAGCACATGCCAGTTGGTCCATAGGTGGCCATGGGCGGGCCCAAAAAAGGCACAAGTCCCCACTCTGGTGAATGGTACTGGCAACCCAGCCCCCAGCCTTCAGGCCCTCCCTGGCCTGAAAGTGGGACCTTGCCACGGACCTGCCCCCTTCTGCCCAGGAACCTGTCTGCCTCCTGCTGCCATTCATTACATCCAGGCTTGGCCCTGACTTTGCTCTGTGATTGGAGCAGGTGCCAACAGCAAGGAGAAGCCAGGCAGTGGGAGCAGGCACTTCCAAGATTTCCTGGGCCTCCAAGAGTGTAGGGATGCCTGAGTTTACAGCTGCAGTTTGGGCAGCTGCAGGTGTGCTAGGCGGGTGGAGGTTGGAGTGGGGATCCTGCCTGCTCCATGGAGTGGGAGGCCCAGGTCTACAGCCCTGGTTTGGGCAGCTGCAGCTATCCCTGGGAGTGTGGGGCTCCCACTGGTTCCATGGAATGTGCAGCCCCAGCCATGCCTCCCTGCTGCAGCTGGTGTGATGGCAGTGGTAGGCGATCTGGAGTGGATGCTGCCATCATTAGGATAGGAGCAGTCATAAGGGAAAAGAATTAGGAGAGGTAGAAATTACCTGTATAGGGGAGAGAAGGACAAATGATGGAGCAGAGCCCTAAGTGACATGGTAGGGAACAGAAAGACAGCCACAGCACAAGTAGGATAGTTGACTAGAAGCAGAGGAAAAACATCTCTTTCTTTAGGTCTCTGATTAGCAGATCAAGGTGGAAAAAGATGTAAGTTTGTAACGAAAGGGCAGGAGAAGCTGGGGAGTTCACCCAGTGGTTTTCAGTTTTTCAGTGAACTAGAGGCAAGTTTATCTACTGTTGGAATCAGGCAACGGGCTGAGGGAATGGTCTTCAGAGAGATGAAGATCTTGAATTTCATAGTCATTGGGTGTAATGGGTGAGGAAGCTGATCCTGGGAAAATAAAAGGATTGAGGGCCACATTGAAATGTAAAAGTCATAAATTGGTTGGGGCATGAGGCTTCCTGGCTTTTGATCTTTCTTTAACTACACTTAGCTTCCTCAGTGTAGGAATGGAGTTGAAAATGCCAGTAGAAGCATGTTGTTTTATTGGGCAGGTGCAAGAGGAAAGCAGAGGCATGTGGAGGTAAGATTACTAGCAGGACAGTTGACAGCGTGCGAGAGGCTGAGGTGGAACGGAGCAGCTAAGAATCTGTGCTGTGATAAATAAAAAATGCCTGTCCTTTACTCTGAAAAACATCACTACAGCGTAATATCTCCATTTTTTTCTCAAGCTCCTGTTGAACATAAATTAGTTTATGCAATATGTTTTCTTTTTGAATTTAATCTAAACATCCTTAATAATGGTTAAATTCTACTGATTTACAGTACATTATCAAGTGCATTATTAATGTGCGTTCCATTTTATATGGTTGAATTTAGTACGTTTATGGACTCTTATTTCCGATTTTTAAAATTATGTTTTTTGTGTTGTTTTGTTTTTTACAGACAAGATCTCACTTTGTCATCCAGGCTAGAGTGCAGTGGTGTGATTATAGCTCCCTTTAATTTTAAACTCCTAGGCTCAAGCAATTCTCCTGCTTCAGCCTTCTGAGTAGCTAGGACTATAGGCACATGCCACCATGCCCAGCTATTTTATTTTGTGGCAATGGGGTCCCATCGTGTTGCCCAGGCTGGTCTCCAACTCTTGGTCTCAAGTGATCCTCCCACCTTGTTCCCCCAAAGCACTGGGATTACAGGTATGAGCCACTGTGCCAACCCAAAATTATAAATTTGATATGTTTATGATCAGATATTGATAACCACATGCTGGTTACTAAAATAATTACTATTCCAGTATGTTAACATACTCTATTTAGGCATTTGCACCTTTAATTTTATGTCTCGTATGTTGATTCTATCATGTGACTATCTGTATCTTATCACCCCCCATAACCTCTATGACTCCTGCCTGTCAGCTGCAGTGATTGCTCTGCAGTGCTAGCATCTTATCTGGTACTGAGTTACCATGTAAAAATGAGTAATAACACATCCAGTCTATTTTAACCTAACTCAAACAGCTTTCTTTTCATCAGTTTCCTCTCCAGCCCATGGTTTATAACTTTGTACTTAATCGTTTTTATCAAAATAAATGTGTTATTATGATGTGCTTCCATATTTGTCTCCTGTACAAGTGCAGGTTGGGTCTTATACAATAAGATAGAGTCTTGCTATGTTTTATTCTCAGTGCTTTGCCCAGGTTTAGTCTCCAACAAATGTTCAAAAAAATGTTTGTTAAATGAATGAATGACTCATGATACATCTTCTAGAGATGGCCCTGGACTGCATTCTAGTCCTGCCATTAACAGTGATTTTGAGGCCATCGATTTCAGTTATTTGTACAGTAAACATATGTGAAGTGCCACCTTTGTACCAGCCATTGGGCTAGATACTGGGGTATAGGAGTAAAAGCCAGAGTTCCTGCTTTCAAGAGGGCCCACAGACTAGTGGGAAAGACAGACAATTACAGAAGCAATTACAGTACATGATTGGGAAAAGAGGCCTGAGAATTAAGCAGCACTCCATGGTTCTTCTAGCATTGTCTCACCATTTCTCTGCAGATGATACACTTCTGATATGTTTTTAGAAAGGTTCACTAGTTCCCTCTATGAAGTTAAGTTAGCGGGTGCTCCTATGGCCCATCATTACAAATTTTAATTGCTTTGGAAAATGATTGGAAAGTAGTAGAATATCCTTAAAAAGATACACACATGATCAGGGCATTTATGAAAGCATTTTCCTCTGATTAGGAAGACTTTTGGAAGACGAAGCAGAAAATACACCTTAGCTTTGGCAGTAGGCTCAGTGGTGAGGGTATAATTTATGGTTTTGCTCAGGGGATGAAGATAATGAGACAAATCCTAAAAGCCCTGGATGCAAAGACAAAGTAAGAGCGAAGTTAGAAAAAAAAAAAGTCAACTCAGTTTACAAGCTGCAGCTGAGTACAAGGCACTAGGCTGGACTCACTGGAGGAATCAGAGGTGGTGTATCAGTCCGTTTTCATACAGCTATAAAGAACTGCCCAAGACTGGGTGATTTATAAAGAAAAAAGGTTTCATTGACTCACAGTTCCACATCGCTGGGGAGGCCTCAAGAAACTTACAATCATGGCAGAAGGGGAAGCAGTCATATCTTACATGTGGCAGGAGAGAGAAAAAAAAAGTGAGGGGGGAAGAGCCCCTTTTAAAACCATGACATCTCATGAGAACTCACTCACTACCATGAGAATGGCATGAGGGAAACTGCCCCTATGATCCGATCACCTCCCACCAGGTTCCTCCCTCAACGCCTAGAGATTATGATTCAAGATGAGATTTGGGTGGGGACACAAAGCCTAATGATATCAGATGGGAAAGACAGAGTCCTTGACCCAAAAAGGCTGACAGTCTAGAAAGAAGGGATGTGGCTTGTGCTTACATACAAAGACAACGGTTTTGTGTTTAAAATGGATGATTGCTTTGCACAAAGATGGGGAGCATGAGGTGGGCCAGGTGAAAAGACTTGCCCAAAGCCACACAGCTGGTAACTGTCATAGCCGAGTCGGGCAGGCCCTAGAGCCTGTTGTTAACTGTTGTTAATATACTTAAGATAGCTCTGTTGAGCCTTTTCAGTCTAAGGATTCTTGCTCATTCAAATAGAGGGGCTAGATTAATAGTATGTCCCTGAGAGAGAGTTAGAATCAGGATTTCTGAAGCAGTATGCATAGTGATTAGTGGACAGACTCTGGAGAGCCGAGTTGCCTGGCTCCAAATCCCACCTCAGCTCTATTTTCTAGTTCTATAATCTTAGGCAACTTGTTTAATCTCAATGCTTTGATTTCTCTGTTTGTAAAATAAGAATAAAAATAGTGCTTACTTTACAAGGTTGTTGTGTGGATTAAATGAGTTAATCCATGTAAAACTCTTAGAACAGTGCCTGCCACAATGTAAGCAAAATAGTTAGTTATTATTAGTCTCATTGAAGAGCTATCTGATTTTGCTTGGAATGAGACCCTTACAAGTAGATTTAATTCCCTAAGGAGTGGCTGTAGCAGAAGAACACCACCAAGTGTAGGAGGAAGCCCCTGAGTATACTCGTGAAAGACGGCTAGAATAATGCAAGTGCAAGGAATGGCTGCATGCATCACTTTTAACCACGCATATTCCCACTCCCATCTGTCCCTGTTCCTTTTGTTATGTAACAAAACACCCCAAACTTAATGGCGTAAAACAACCACCATTTATTAGTTCAAGGATTCTGTGGGTTACTTATTGGGAAGGGCATAGTTGAGTAAGTTATTTCTGCTCCACGTATCTGGGTATCTGGGATATGAGATAGTGTGGCTGAGAAAACTAGAATGTTGGGGATGATTCAACTGCTGGGGGCTGGAATTACTGAAGGCTCATTTAGTCTGGTGCTTGATGCTGGTTGTCAGCCATCAGCTGTTGGTTGTTGGCTGGGGGCTGAGAACAGACTTGGGCTGTGGTCTGGAACATAACTGGTGACCTCTCTCTGTGACTGGTTGGGCCTCCTCACAACGTGGTAGCAGGGTTTCAAGAGTGAGCCTCACAAGAGAACGAGGAAGATGCTCTATCACCATCCATGCCCGAGCCTTAAAATCACATAATGACTCTTCCTCAGTAGTGCAGAATCCACTCTGATTCAAGGTTGGACATAGATTCTACTCCTTCACCAGAGGGCTTGTAGTCAACTTTTAAGAAGGGAATATGGTTTGCAAACTATTGTTGCAGCCATTTGGGAAAAATGCAATCTACCATGACATCCAAAAAAACTAGGTCTTTTCCTCCTCTGAGCAGGGGGTCTTTTAGGAACCTGCTTAGGCAATTTTTGAGTGTGTTTAGACCCACACGGTAGAGGATAAACTAGATGGATTCTCAAAGCAACCTTTGAAATAATCTATGCAGTTTTTTCTGGGTGCTGGATGAGGTTTGCTTGCATGTACCCCTATTGATGTGGAAAAGCTTCCACTTCATTTTTTTTTGGAATGTAAAATCCTGGAGGATGGTGCTAGGCTATTTAATATCCATTGGCAAATTTCATTACATTACTGTATGACCCTCGGTTTCTTTGAAACAAGATTTCCCAAATGGTAGTAATGACAGTACTCTCTAAACTGTCATTTACAAGCTTCCACATATTCTGTAGTAGGTAATTACTAAATATTTAAAAATTAATTATATTAACATACCTCCTTCGGTTAAGTTGAGAGCTACAGACTTTCTTTCTTTTCTTTGTTTCTTTTTTTTTTGTACGAACCAAGACGTCTGAATAAATTTTATGGGCATCTATAATTACATCTTTCTTCTGTGAGACATTATCATTCTGTCCTCAAGTGAAGAGTATCCTTTGTATGTAAGTTCATCAGACATCCACTTAATATTCTTATATTCTTTTGAAGACAATACCAGATGACATCAATTCCACACTACTTTTAAAACACAGCACTGACTTTGATTCCATCCACTTACTGTTCACTTCTAACTGTCAAATTTGGCTAAGGCAAAAAGAAAGCCCTTAAGAAAAGGCCAGGCTATTAATGTGCTCTTCAAAATGCTAAGAAAAGGCTAAGCTGTTTATAGCATGTCCAAAACTCTCATCTCTCAGAGATTGGCCGGCAATGGTGTCAGGGTGAAATATGCTGTCCTTCATCAAGGAACCTGGAGCCTTTGTGTTATCTGTGCTCAAAGTAGCAGTTCCACTTTTGTTAGAATGTGCAGTTTGCAGGTATAATACTTGGATATAATTTAAACTGAGATATCATGATGAACCTGATACTGTGTGTTTACTGTGAACGTGATGAGAAGTATATGCACGCCTTGATAAACCAAGTCTGGTCTCATTCTGGATACAACTGCACTGCAGCCTCAAAGGCACACTTTCCTGAAGTTTAGTCATTTTGTGTACCTTCACAGCAGGTGAGAAACAGGGGAGTCGTTAGCAAATCTGTTCATTGCTTTCTATTTTGCTGGAAATCAAGTTCAATGTTTAGTTTCCTTTCCTTTATTCAGTTTACCAAATAGTTTCACCTTGGCTGGAAAACTGTACCTTTAGCAATGGAATTATATTTTCCTCTTAGGAGGATGTTTGATTTTTGCCTCATAGAGCTGAGTCAATCGGCAAAGCTTTGGAAAGTCTTCTGACAGATGTTTTTAAATTTAAATAAATAAAAAAGAAGCAGGCATGAATTTACCCATTTCCCTTGTTGACTTTGGGCATGAGCCATTTGAGATTTTTGCATCTATTCTACCTATATCTTAAGCTGCTAATGCCATTATGTCCTTTTCTCAACCACTTGTGGTAGCATAGTACGTTAGGAAGAGCACTCAGCACACGTTCTAGTCCCAGTTTTGCCCTTGTGAACAAGTCAGTAGTCCTGAAAGACCTCAGGTCAACTAGATTCTGTTGAAAGTCTCTGAAGCAATGTATCTTGGTTGACAAAAACATAGTTTGATTCTTGGTTCCGCCACCTATTGGTTGTGCGACCTTGGACAAGTTACTTCCCTATGCATCACTTCCTTATCTATAAATTGGTGAAAGCTGTTTCTCCCATAGGATTAGGTTAGAAGCAATATTTAACACATTTAGTATAGCGCCAGTACAATGCCAGTGGTAAGCATTCAATACATTGTGGTCATCTTTATTTTTCCAGCCTTAAAATAATGTGAAGTGAATCATTTGTTCGTTTGACCTTTAACAACTCCCTTCATTAGTAACTCTTACTTAGCCTATCTAAATGTTTGTAAATTTCAAAGAGTAAATGACCATTTTGATATGTATCATTTTTTTGGTAAGTATTTGTGGCAGGTAACATATGTATCCTTGATATTATTTTTCAACCATCCTTTTAAAATTCAACTTTATTTTGAGATGATTGTAGAGAGTCACATGTAGTCACAAGAGATAATACAGTGACTGTGTATCCTTTACTCGGTTTCTTCCAATGGTAACATCTTGCAAAACTGTTGCATATCACACCGAATATTGACAGTGATGCAATCAGGATACAGAACATTTCCATCACAGCAAGGATCCCCTCTGTTGTCTTTTAATAGTCCTGTCCCCTTCTTAACTCCTGGCAACCACCAATCTGTTCTCCATATTGGCAGTTTTGTCAGTTCAAGAATGTTACATGAAAGGAATTTTACAGTATGTAACATTTTGAGATTGGCCTCTTTTCATTCAGCTAAATACTGTGGAAAGCCATTAAACTATTCTTTTGATGAACAAAAAGAAATTAAGAATATTATCACATTTTATTTTGGCAACAGAATTATCATGAGCCCGAAGTGCTTGATGCAGTACCTAGCACATAGTAAATAATGAATGTTCAGTGGCACTCAGCGAAGGTGCTTCTCTTCTGCCTACTACCCTTCCTCCGCTTCCTCTTCTCTCCTTCCTACTACTTTTTTCTTGCCCTTTACTTCTCTACATCATCTTATTGATATTAACTTTCAAAGACTAATTGTTCAAGTCAGAAATACTAAAGTTAAACAAAATAATTTATGTGCAATTTCTTTGTAAGTTGTAGACTCTACCAGAGTTGCTATAAGATATTGCCAGTTGGTGTTGGCTGCCTTTTAAGAAAAGTTTGCAGCTTCTGGTGGTGTATACTGATGTGAATAAAGAAGTCAGCATGAGCAGGATTTCTTTCCACTGGACACACAAGATCTGTCCTCTGGTTTGCTACTGCAATGGGAGCTGCTAACAAAGCCTGTCATGCTTTGATTCTAGGCAACAAAGTCCCAGGAACAAAATGCAAACTTTAGTTCATGTTCTTTATAAAGCCTTTGTTCTAAAACAGAACCTCCCTTTCCTAGTTGCTAGAAGTTAGGCCCAGTGAGCTCCTTCATAAAAAAACATCGAGAAATGCCAAGTATTGTAAGAACTCTGGCATTTTCATTTCTGTATCCCAGGTCAAAAACCCACAGGCAGAGCCCACAGAGCCCTTCAGGAGGGAACCCAGTTATGAGACCAGTAATACCATTTCTTCCTATAACTTTGCTGCTGAGGATTCAAATCCCTGACCTTTAAATGGAACTAAATCTTTACTGTAATGGAATTTCCCCCTTTTCAGAAATACAGTGAGGATAGAACAAGCTTGCCAGGGCATAAGTTGTAGTCGGGATAGAGTAGGTTCTGCTGTGCTAACTAGTAAGCACCAAATCTCAGTGGCAATAAAGGGTTGTTTCTTTCTCATGCAAAGTCTAGTGAGGGTTGGGTGACTCTCCTTCAACTTATTATTATTATTATTTTTTTTTTGAGACGGAGTCTCGCTCTATTGCCCAGGCTGGAGTGCAGTGGCCCGATCTCAGCTCACTGCAAGCTCTGCCTCCCGGGTTTACGCCATTCTCCTGCCTCAGCCTCCTGAGTAGCTGGGACTACAGGTGCCCGCCACCTCGCCCGGCTAGTTTTTTGTATTTTTTAGTAGAGACGGGGTTTCACTGTGTTAGCCAGGATGGTCTCGATCTCCTGACCTCGTGATCCACCCGTCTTGGCCTCCCAAAGTGCTGGGATTACAGGCTTGAGCCACCGCGCCCGGCCTCTCCTTCAACTTATAACTGTGCTGTCTGCACTGCACGACCTCTAAGGAAACCACTGCAGGAGAAAAGAGGGATAGAAGATTTTACAGGATATTTTTACATCGAGTGACCATACATTCCAGTTTGCCAGGCACAATCACAATTTACGTGTGTCAAGTTGGAGTTGTGATTCATAAGTGCGTAAGTTCCTTTTACTCTGTAAAAAATCCTAGTTTAGACAATAAATTAGAGTGAACATTTCTAAGAGGCTGCCTAGAGTAGCTGTCAGAGTTTTTGCTTATACCCTATCACTCTCAATCTAACACACAAGGATGTAATTAGAGCATTGAAGAGGTGCAAGTATATACTTTAGTGAACCTAATAATTTTTGGCACAATAGGCATTTGCAGGCATGCCATGAATTTTAAAATAGAAATAATTCAATAACTTCAACTACCAAAGCTCTTTGGAGCAAATGTGATATAAATATTATGTTTTTATTGACTAAACCATTACATTTCATACATGTCATGGTAGGCTGAACAATGGCTGTCCACAGTGGTCCACATCCTAACCCCCAGAACCTGTTACTTATATGCCAAAAGGGACTTTGCAGATGTGATCAAGTTAAGGATGGGGAGAGGGGCAGATGAGCCAGGTGATCCCAAAATATCATAACAAGTATCCTTATGAGAGGGAGCTAGAGGGAGTTTTGACACCAGAAGAGGAGACGGCCATGTGATGACGGAAGCAGAGACTGGAGTGATGAGTCATGAAGGCGAAGAAAGGGGTACAAGTCAAGAAATACAGGCAGCCTCTAGAATCTGAAAAAGGCAAAGAAATAGATTCTCCCCTTAGAGGCTCCAGAAGGAACCAGCCCTGCTGACTTTAGCCCAGTGAAATGATTTCAGATTTCCAACCTACAGGGCTATAAGATAATAAATTTGTATTGTTGCCAGCCACTAAGTTTGTGGTAAATTTGTTACAGCAGCAGTAGGAAATGAATACACAAGTACATTCTGAAGTTAAGCCTGTGACTTCAAATTCCTTTCTCTAGTTAAGATAGATACTATTATCATCCTTTTTTTCACATGTGAGAAATTGAGGCCTGAAGAGTTGCCCAGAGTCTCTCAGCTAGTTAGTGTCAGAGCCAGGATCCACACCCGGGTACTCCCCCAGCTCCCAACTATGCTCTGAGCTCCTTCTCACCATGTCTGTCAACCACTGGCAAGTCCAAGCTTCTGTATGAAATGCCCCTGCTCTGTGCAGCCTCTCCGGCTCCCACCTGACTCAGTTTCCTGCTCCTTCCCTTGGCTCAATGCTCTCTGGACACCCATATTTTTCCAGCTTCAACTTTTGGAAATGTTATGGAAAGTTCTAGAGCTTCCATACAGAACTTCTCAAGTAAAGTTAGAATTCAGGTGGAATTACTGAATTTCTTCATATTTAAGTTTACAGGAAGATATTATGTTTGAATCTAATTTTTACTCCTCTTTAATCTCTAGTTCCTCTTACACTCTAGAGCATGGAGTATTCCTAAGGGTAATCAAATAATAGATTAATTGAAGTGATGCTGGGAATGTATTAGGCTTGTTTTACCATGACCCAGAAAAGAAGCATCTGGAAATTTGGTATTAGTTCTTATTTATTACTTTAAATCTCTCATAGCTTGTATTGGTTATATAGTACTATGCATGTAGCCATATTGCTATATGTTTAATGGTAGTATAACCACTACATTAAATCTTCGTGCCTGTCGTGGCTCCTGCATTGAGCCATCCAAACCTCCCCTTGAAGATTGAAAACTTCATTTTCTCAGCTCTGGGAATGTGATGGCTGACAGCCCTCAACTCTCAACCCTCTCTAGCAACTTATTTCAACTGAAGGACATGAACTCTTTCTGGAGGGAAGCCCACATCCAATTACTGGTTGATGTGGGAGTACAAAGACCCAACCCCAGCACCACCACAATTCAGGACCACTCTGAAGGGCCACCCCAGCCTCAAAATTCCCCATGGGGTTGGCTGAGCCCTTTGTTGTGACTGCATTGCAGCCCAGCTTCTCCCTCTGCCTAACTCTGCTTCCTTCCCTTTCCCCATGGCTTGTGATCTCAAGGGTATTCCCTAATCCCAATAAACTCTCTGACAGCTAAGTTCCATGTCAGAGTCTGCTTCCCAGCAATGAACTCAAAAAATAGAAAATGAAGGTCCCTGACTGGTGATGAATACGTAATCCCTATTCATTGGAATTAGAAGATTCTAAAGGAACTAGGAAACATGCTTCCTGGCTTAAGGTTTATCTTTAATGTAGAAGGAAGGGGAAACATACACATGTCACTCACTTGGAATTAAAAATACATTATACAACATGACCCATAGTTCAATCACATTCGCTTTTGACCTCCAGTATAACAGTTAATTTATGAATGAAATAAAACTCCATAAACCAGACCCTGGTCTATATCCAGTCAATAAACTCAGGCTTCCTTTCTCACAGAAACCATTTTCTCAGAGTATAAAAATGAAGTCTTAGCAAAGTTTTAAAACCATTCCCTGAAAATAAAGGTAAAGATGTAATTAATCACATCTAATCACAGAGAATGAGGAATAGACATTGAGTTTTTTTTAACACATTGAATACAGCCATTTCTCTTAAATATTCTGTCCAAGAAACCATTTCATTTAACTCTTCCTTTGCCCCCAGTTATGAGCCCTGAACCACTGGCCCTGAACTTGCATCAGGCCTCTACACCCTGTGCAGTTTATTATAGGGTTGGTTGTGTAACTCATGCTTCCTGCCTAATTGGAGCTTTTGGTGGTTTAAAGGGAATGTTCCCTATTTGGGACCCTTTGTTAGTTCTTTACAGGTGGAAAAATTCTTTCCTGTGGAAAGAGAGCTGCTGTTCCTTCTGCACAATAGGGTGTCAGATTTCAAAGGCCTTTTTCTCTGGGCCTGGGAGTCTTGAGCAGTCGGAATAAGTCTGGATATGTACGGCCTAAACTTTCACTATTTTCTTAAGAGTCTCCTTTGGTCTTATAGAATCGTTTTCTTAAATAGTCCCCTATAAAGAGCATATACCCATGATGGAGGTGATACTGTCAACTCTGTCACTTTTCATCAAGTGGTGCCTTGGCTGAGCCTGGAATAGGGCAGGAAGGACTGTGCATGCAGACTGGGTGCCAAGGAGGGAAAGGCACCAGTGACCCCAAAGGTATTCTCTAGCTGAGCACTGCCCTGGTTTGCAAAATACCAGATATGACAGTTGTACAGCTTTTCCTGACACCAAGCAATTCTGTGATTTTCTGACACCAACTGGGTGTTCAATGATTCCATTGAATTCTGACACTAACTACCCAGAATTTGCACAGACCCCACAGTTAAGGGCTTAGTCCTGTGAGACTTCCCTCACTTCAGATGCCAGCTGCAAATGAGGTGCCCAGATTGCCCACACTTCTGCCCAACTACATATTTGGGAGTTGCCAGGACCCTCCCCTCAGATTCAGTAATTTGATAGAAGAGGTGACAGAACTCAGGGAAGTGCTTTATTTATGATGACCAATTTATAAAGGATACAGGAACCTCAGATAAAAGAGATGCATAGGGCAGAGCACAGGAAAGGGGCAAGGTGCAGCCATGCCCTCTCCCAGTGAGCTGCCCTCCCTCCCATCACTCTCCTGATAAGCTGCCTTCCTTCCCAGCACTCTCCTGGTGAGCCACCCTTCCTCCCAGCACTCTCCTGGTGAGCTACCCTCCCTCCCAGCACTCTCCTCGTGAGCTGCCCTCCCTCCCAGTGCTCTACTTGTGCACCACCCCGGAAGTGCCCCAAAACCCATCCTTACGAGTTTTTATGGAAGTTTTATTACGTAGGTATGATTGATGTAATCATCAGCTATTAGTGATTGGGTTTAATCACTCCCCCTACCCCTTAGTATATAAAAGATTGTCAATTCCAGCTATTTTAGGAGCTCTGTGCCAGGAACCCAGGACAAAGACCAAATGTTTATTCTTTATTATACCACAACTCTAAACAATAAACATAACTTGAAATTGGTTTTTAAACATATATTTCAGTGGCTGCAGTTTCCTGCAATGTATCTTGTCTCATGGAGGTGCTTCTCATGCATTCCAATAAAGACGCCACTGTTCAAAACATCCACTTAGATGTGAGAAGGGAGACAGAATCCTTCATGTTGTTGAAATGTTTTGGATTTGGCTGAAATGTTTGGTTATCTCTGCAATGTGGGATGATGTGTCTAAGCAAGAACTGTCCTTTATTAATAGATGCATTCTGCTCTAGAGCTCAAGGAAATGCCAGGCCCAGCTGTGGCTCAGTCGTTGTAAAGTGACAATGACAATGGTAGTGATGGTGATGATGATTCAAGAATAATCTATTCTTCTATTCTTAGATAATGTAACATTTGAACCAATTCCCTGTACAAATGCTTTCTCTCCTACATCTTCTCTCTAATTTCCAATTTTCTTATTCTCTGCAAAATGCCTTTTACAATAATGTTATTTTTGTTTTGTTTTGTTTTGTTTTTGAGACGGTGTTTTGCTCTGTTGCCCAGGCTGGAGTGCACTGGCACAATCTTGGCTCACTGTAACCTCCACCTCCCGGGTTCGAGTGATTCGCCTGCCTCAGCCTCCTGAGTATTTGGCATTACAGGCATGTACCACCACACCTGACTAGTTTTTGTATTTTTAGTAGAGACAGGGTTTCAGCATGTTAGACAGGCTGGTCTTGAACTCCTCACCTCAAGTGATCTGCCTGCCTCAGTCTTCCAAAATGCTGGGATTACAAGCATGAGCCACCGTGACCAACCAAAATAATGTTATTTATTTAATATTTAATATTAAAAGATTTCTACTGGCTGGGCACAGTGGCTCACGCCTGTAATCCCAACACTTCGGGAGGCCAACGTGGGTGGATCACGAGGTCAAGAGATCAAGACCATCCTCACCAACATGGTGAAACCCCATCTCTACTAAAAATACAAAAATTAGCTGGGTGTAGTGGCATGTGCCTGTTGTCCCGGCTACTGGGGAGGTTGAGGCAGGAAGAATCACTTGAACCTGGGAGGCAGAGGTTGCAGTGAGCTGAGATCGCACCATTGCACTCCAGCCTGGCGACAGAGCAAGACTCTGTCTCAAGAAAAAAAAAAAAAAAGATTTCTACCATCTCACCCATATAACCATTTGATCTCATATTATGTTAAATAAAACACCTTTTTTTTTTTGTCATGTTTAAAGTTTTATTAACACGAAAGTTAGAGTGATGAAAAGATAATCTCTTTCTTCACAAAGTGTGAAATTTCTGTGGTTTGGCAGAGCTGTGGAAAAGCCCTGTTACCTTCCTAAGAGTTGGATGCTATTCCTGTTAGATTGGGGAGAATAATATCTATTATTGCTGGTACTGGGATTTTCTTAATCATATAAAGTGCAGTGAAGCAAATATATCTAGGTCCCTCTCATCTGGAACTTTTGTGAGATGGATCACCAGTCATTCATGATATTGATTCTTAAGTAAGCTAGTGTCATATTATCCTTTCTACTTTAGAATGCATGTTTTTCCCGAGTGTAGAAAAAAATCCAATAAATCATTAACTTCAGAGAAAAGTGATGTATTAAGAAAAAATAGAAAACATGGTAGAGAAACTTATATGTGAGAATGCTGGATGAAAATACTATTTGCTTTCTTACCTTGAAGCTGTTAAAGTTTTTTTCATGGCTCTTGCTCCCTGTGCTTTAAGGTTTTTGAAAGGAGGCAAAGTTAAATCCATCCATATCACAAATCTCTCAGTTGTTCAATATCGCACTTATCAATTAAAAGAATAGGCAAGCCTAATTGATTAGTAAGAATTTGGCTCCTCCATCTCTTTTTTTTTGGTCATGGAATGCTTAGAATTGATGAAAAGGTAACTGACAGTGTGCAGAGAGAAGGAAGAGGCCTCAGAGTAGGTGCTCAACAAAATCTAATTGGATTGAGAAAAATCATAGATTCTTTGAAGACTACATGATTTTCCTTTTGATTAAGGAAAATTGTTTGAACACAAGAGCACAAGTAATAAAATCTTTATTATGATAGAAGCTAGTAATCATGCAGAAACTCATATAAAATAAATCATTTGCAAATAACCTTTAACTCTCTAATGGCTTTCAAAACTTTTCCAAACAAGTTCAATTCAGGCCAGATATTAATGAACCCCCTTCAGTATGCCCCCACTTGATTAATTTCCTTTCCCTTTTTCTTACTATTTCAGACTTTCATCCTCTCTAGGCAGACAAAATCATCACCATTTCTTTCAAATAGCTCCTTCAAGTGTAACCTAGTTGAGCTAACTAATGCACAGTCTTTTATCTGCCAGTCTGTTTTATTCCTTCATCTCCACAAAGCCTTTCCTGACCTAGGGAATGGAACCTTTGTACCCTTTCCCGGACAATTTGGGCCCAAAGATATTTACAACAAGCAAGCAAACATAAAGGATTTCTAATTCCCTATTCCAACCCTAGAGTTAACTGTAAAATTTCCAAAAGCTGAGCTGGAAAAGCTTGTCAAGAGAGCACAGCCAGGCACAGTGGCTACACCTGTAATCCCAGCACTTTGGGAGGCCAACGTGGGCAGATCACTTGAGGTCAGGAGTTCAAGACTAGCCTGGCCAACATGGTGAAACCCTGTCTCTACTAAAAAAAAAAAAGTAGCTGGGTGCATTATCTCAGCTACTTGGGAGGCTGAGGCAGGAGAATGGCCTCCCAGGAGGCGGAGGTTGCAGTGAGCCAAGATCGTGCCATTGTACTCCAGAGGGTGAGACTCCGTCTTAAAAACAAAAACAAACAAACAAACAAAACAGAGAGCACTGAGCCAAGGGCGGAGCAGGAGTCTCAGTCAGGGGAGTGGGAGAGGCTGCACGAAGCAGGAGTGTTTCATGGAGAGTCTTGGACTGGCCAATGGTTGACAGACATGGTGAAAAGGAACTCAGAGCATATTTGTCAGGTAGGGGAGTGGCAGTGCTGCAGATTGGAGAGGGACATGTTCTGAGAGCCTGTCTGCCTGGGTGTGGATCCTGGCTCTGACACTAAATAGCTGAGGGACCTTGGGCAAGTCCCTTCAAGTCTCCAGGTCTCATGGGTGTGTGTAGTAGTTCATTTTCACACTGCCATAAAGACACTACCTGAAATTGGGTAATTTGTAAAGAAAGGAGGCTTAATTGACTCACAGTTCTACATGGCTGGGGAGGCCTCAGGAAACTTACAATCACAGCGCAAGGCAAAGGGGAAGCAAGGCATATCTTTTTTTTTTTTTTAAATTATTATTATACTTTAAGTTCTAGGGTACATGTGCATAACATGCAGGTTTGTTACATATGTATACTTGTGCCATGTTGGTGTGCTGCACCCATCAACTCGTCAGCACCCATCAATTCATCATTTATATCAGGTATAACTCCCAATGCAATCCCTCCCCCATCCCCCCCAATGATAGGCCCCAATGTGTGATGTTCCCCTTCCCGAGTCCAAGTGATGTCATTGTTCAGTTCCCACCTATGAGTGAGAACATGCGGTGTTTGGTTTTCTGTTCCTGTGATAGTTTGCTAAGAATGGTGGTTTCCAGCTGCATCCATGTCCCTACAAAGGATGCAAACTCATCGTTTTTTATGGCTGCATAATATTCCATGGTGTATATGTGCCACATTTTCTTAATCCAGTCTGTCACAGATGGACATTTGGGTTGATTCCAAGACTTTGCTATTGTGAATAGTGCCGCAATAAACATACGTGTACATGTGTCTTTATAGCAGCATGATTTATAATCCTTTGGGTATATACCCAGTAGTGGGATGGCTGGGTCATATGGTACATCTAGATCTAGATCCTTGAGGAATCGCCATACTGTTTTCCATAATGGTTGAACTAGTTTACAATCCCACCAACAGTGTAAAAGTGTTCCTATTTCTCCACATCCTCTCCAGCACCTCTTGTTTCCTGACTTTTGAATGATTGCCATTCTAACTGGTGTGAGATGGTATCTCATTGTGGTTTTGATTTGCATTTCTCTGATGGCCAGTGATGATGAGCATTTTTTCATGTGTCTGTTGGCTGTATGAATGTCTTCTTTTGAGAAATGTCTGTTCATATCCTTTCCCCACTTTT
>NC_045443.1:94310058-94310563 GCF_002776525.5 Piliocolobus tephrosceles
TCATTGGTAGCTTGATGGGGATGGCATTGAATCTATAAATAACCTTGGGCAGTATGGCCATTTTCACGATATTGATTCTTCCTATCCATGAGCATGGTATGTTCTTCCATTTGTTTGTGTCCTCTTTGATTTCACTGAGCAGTGGTTTGTAGTTCTCCTTGAAGAGGTCCTTTACATCCCTTGTAAGTTGGATTCCTAGGTATTTTATTCTCTCTGAATCAATTGTGAATGGAAGTTCATTCATGATTTGGCTCTCTGTTTGTCTGTTACTGGTGTATAAGAATGCTTGTGATGGCAGCGGAGCAATATGGCCGAATAGGAACAGCTTCAGTCTCCATCTCCCAGCGCGAGCGACACAGAAGACCAGTGATTTCTGCATTTTCAACTGAGGTACTGGGGTCATCTCACTCGGGAGTGCCGGACAATCGGTGCTGGTCAGCTGCTGCAGCCCGACCAGTGAGAGCTGAAGCAGGGCGAGGCATTGCCTCACCTGGGAAGCGCAAGG
>NC_045443.1:94320563-94350233 GCF_002776525.5 Piliocolobus tephrosceles
GGAGTTATACCTGATATAAATGATGAATTGATGGGTGCTGACGAGTTGATGGGTGCAGCACACCAACATGGCACATGTATACATATGTAACAAACCTGCACGTTATGCACATGTACCCTAGAACTTAAAGTATAATAAAAAAAAATAATAATAAAAAAGAAAAAAAGAATGCTTGTGATGTTTGCACATTAATTTTGTATCCTGAGACTTTGCTGAAGTTGCTTATCAGCTTAAGGAGATTTTGGGCTGAGACAATGGGGTTTTCTAAATATACAATCATGTCATCTGCAAACAGGGACAATTTGACTTCTTCTTTTCCTAACTGGATACCCTTGATTTCTTTCTCTTGCCTGATTGCCCTAGGCAAGGCATATCTTACATGGCAGCAGGCAAGAGAGAGAGCAAGCAGGGGAAATGCCAGACACTTATTGAGCAATCAGATCTCCTGAGAACTCCCTCACTTTCAGGAGAATAGCATGGAGAAAACCACACCCATGACTCAATCACCTCTCACCAGGTGCCTCCCTTGACAGGTGGTGATTACAATCTGAGATGAGATTTGGGTGGGGACACAGAGCCAAACCATATCAGTGTAAAAACCATATCACTTTGTGAAAAGTTATGTGGGCTTACTTTAATACAGGTCAAGAAATGTCCTGAAAGAAATACTTTACCTTTTAATGCTATCATTTTATTTGCAATTATGTAAATTTTATTATTTTTTAAAAAGTCTTGAACTCTGGAGGAGAAGGTATAACTCTGACTTCCTAAAGCACATTCAGGTTCACTTAATATTTATGACATTGATGTGCTGTGACTACAAAATAAATTTAGCATTTTCACCTAACTTTTTAAAAACTTGTCTTCATGATTTTGAAGGTAGTGGCTTTTTAATTTTAATATTTAGTAAAATGTTTGCTTCATAAATGTATACTGACCATATTTAGGTGGTTTCCTAATTCTAATTCTATTCCTAATTTAAGTAGCGGTTTTACAAATAATAAGGCTCATTATCTCCTCTGTGAATCCAGATTATTTTGGAAGTTTTAGCTCTTGTAATAAGGCAAGAGAATAAAATCTGTAAACATAAATATTAAGAAATAACAGGCAAACTTATATTTATTTGTAAATACTATCTTTTTAAAACCCAAACCCAAGAGTTTTTAGAAATGATTTGAACTAAGAGAATCTGATAAAGTGGCTGGATATAAAATTAATAATTTCTTTCTTCTAGGAATAATAATTTAAAATGGAAATTTTAAAAATAGTGGCAAAATTATAAAATGCCTAGGAATAAATTTAACAAAAATAGTACAGGATATAAGTAAAGATAAAGATATAGTTTTAATAACAGACAATTTTTCTGTACTGTTCATTTAAAAAACCTTCCCCTGTCTCCTGAATTGTAAAATCAGCTAATCATTTGTTAATAATACTCTATCATCACTTCTAATTAACATTGTATGGGAGTTCTTAGCCTGTGAAATAAAGGAAGAATTTTTAACAGGTATAAGTATGGGAAAGAAAGAAAGAAAGCTTTCATTATTCACAGACATAGAAAATCCAAAATAGTCTTCAGAATAACTCTTAGAATGAATAAGTGAATTTAGCAAAGTTGCTATCTGTACTATCACTGGAAATATAAATTTTATTTCTATATAGCAGAAGCAATACTCAGAAATTTAAAAAATTAAACTCTCATTTATAGTAGTACCAGAAAATTCACATGGACATACAAAGGACCCAGAACAGCTAAGACCATCTAAAAGGAACAAAGTGGAGGGACTTAAACGTCTACCTATCAAATCTCATTAAAGAACTACAATAACACTGCGTGAGATTGCAGTAAGTATAGATAAATAGATTTAGAGAGGATAGGTAGGTAGGTAGGTAGATAGTCTTTATATATTTATAGAATAGAGACGCTCTCTCTTCATCTATCTGGACTCTCTAATTGTATTTATATATAATAAGTCCAGGAAGAGATCCATACATATGCAGTCCCATGATTTATGACAAAGGTAACTCATCTTTTCAATAAATGAGTTGGGTCAATTGGAAATCTAAAAATAATGCACCTCAACCCTTACTTTACCGAATATACAAAGTGAATTCCAAATTGATTGTGGCAATAAATGTGGAAGATAAAACAATAAAGCTAGAGGAAATAATAAGAGATTATCTTCATGACCTTGGTGTTAGCAAAGCTTTCATAAATAGGATATACTTTTGAAAGTACGAATCATAAAGAAAAGACTGATGGATTGGACTATATTTTAAGATACCATCAAAAGGGCAAAATGGCAAGCCACAGAGTGGGAGAAATTTTTATATATACTCCAAAAAGGACCTGTTTCTAGATTATATTAAGAATTCCTATATATATGAATGAGAAAAGGACACCTCAATATAAATTGGACCAAAGACCTGTATGTCAACAGAGACCTATACTTAAGTTCAGTGTTACTAGTTTTCAGGGATGTGACATTAAAAACATAGTACGATGGTATATGACACATGCAAAATATACCAGAACAGTGACAGTTTTAAACAAAAATTGTCAGAGTTTGTGAAGATGTGGAAAAACTGGAGATGGTGGAAAATAGAAAATAGAAAACTGTTTCGTAGAATCAGCTTTAAGAGGATTATACATGTACCTGATGGCCCAGCAAATTCCATTTTCATGTATATGCCTAATAGAAATGTGACATGTATGCATCAAAAGATATTTTTATTCATAACACCAAAAAATTGGAAGTAACTCAACTGAACATCAACTGCAAAAGTGAATAAATTGTGTCACATTCATACAATGAAAACTATGTATCAATAAGAATGAACAAACTATTGCTTCACTCAACAACATGGATGAAACTCAAAAAAGCCAGACAGGAAAGATTATATATTGCAAGATTCTATTCATATACAGTAAAAACAAAGATACACACACACACATACACACACACACACACACACAGGCCCCTGGTCAGTGACTAGGAGGGAGCACCAGAGAGACTCCTTGAGTGCTGACCATGTTCTATTTCTTGACCTGGGTGATGATTACATGAATATGTTCATTTTGAAAATAAAGTGTATATGCAAGTTGCACATTTATGACTTCTCCTCCTTTTCTGTCTACATGTTATAATCCAATCAGAAGAACTTTTACTTAAAAGAATTTTTGCTTTTTACTTAAAAGAATTGTGTTTGGCAAGAGGAAAATATAGAGCACTGTATTTTAGCATGATAGAAATAACTAAAATTTGAAGTATCTGATTTGTCTACCAAGGGGCTTAAAATGCCTAGAATGTCTAGAAAGGAAGGCATAATAACACAAGGGTTGGTTCTGATATTTTAGGGTAGTTTGTGTTCTCCTGAGGACCAACAAGGATGAATAACTCCTGGGTGACAACTGCTTTATTTTATCTTTCTAATCTGTAGCTTTCACTCATGGCCTCCATAAATAAACTAAGCAATTAATCTTCATCCTTTGACAAATGACCACTTGTTTCTGGAGGTTCAATGACAAAGTCAAAGACCAAAATGCTCTATTTGTATCTGATATATAAATTATGTCATGAAGATAATGCTAATGTTAAGTAAAATTAATGTAGCCGCTTGATTTTTTAAAAAAAGCCATTCCTATCTTTAACATGGAAAGAATTCCACAGTGAAAACAATAGAGCACAAAACAAAATACAAATATATGAATGCTAATTATTATTTCTTTGTTTTACCTTGATTATCTGCTAAAAGGATTAAGTCAGACATGAGATAATTCGTTACTATAAAATAGGTGGACTATTTAGTGCAGTTAAGTAGCAAAGAGATAGAACCATAATAATCATGGTAAACACATATAATTTCAACATATTAATAAACCAATTAACATTAGCTTGCCAAAATATTTATTGTATTTTTCTGAATAAAAAATAGTAGCAAAATAGCAAAACAACAACAACAACAAAGATGTGTAACATTCTCTAATATATTACCTTGAGTGTAGGGAAGCCCTCATATATTGCTGCTTGAAATGATAATTGCCCCAACGTATTTGGAAAGTAGTTCTGGTAATACATGTTAAAGTGCAAAAGGTAAATGGCATATGACTAAATAAAGTGACTTTAGAGAGTCAATAGTACAAAAATTGAAAGCATTTGTACCCAAGAATATATATAAATAAGCAAGCATGTACAAAAACTAGAAAAAACCTCTATAGAGAATGATTGTATAAATCAGGATACAGCCAGTCCATGAAGTATTAGGTAGCCATTTAAAAGGATATGTTCAATAATAATAATCATATGTAGACTTTATTGAGTCATCATTGTGTGCCAGGTACCATTCTATGTTTTATTTGAATAAACTCATTTAATCCTTGTAACAAAATGATATAAGAACTATTATAATTTCTTTTTTAACTTTTATTTTAGATTTGGGATACATGTGAAGGTTTGTTACATAGGTAAACTCATGTCATGGGGCTTTGTTATACAGATTGTTTTATCACCCAGGAATTAAGCCTGTTATTAGTCCATTCTAAATAAAGACATATCTAAGACTGGGTAATTTGTAAAGGAAGAGGTTCTATTGACTCATAGTTCTGCAGAACCGGGGAGGCCACAGGAAACTTACAGTCATGGCAGAAGGGGAAGCAAACATGTCCTTCTTCATTTGGGGGCAGCAAGGAGAAGTGTGGAGCGAAGTGGGGGAAAAGACCCTTGTAAAACCATCAGATCTCATGAGAACTCACTCACTATTACAAGAACAGTATGATGGTAACTGCCCCCATGATTAAATTACCTCCCACCAGGTCCCTCTCACGACACATGGGGAATATGGGAACTATAGTTCAAGATGAGATTTGGGTGGGGACACAGCCACACCATATCATTCTGCCCCTGGCCCCTCCCAAATCTCATGTCCTCACAATTCAAAACACAATCAGGCCCATCTAACAGTCCCCCAAAGTCTTAATTCATTCCAGCATTAACTCAGAAGTCCAAGTCCAAAGTCTCATCTGAGACAAGGCAAGGCCCTTCCACCTGTAAACCTGTAAAATCAAAAGCAGGTTAGTTACTTCCTAGATACAATGGGGGTACAGACATTGGATAAATACACCCATTCCAAATGGGAGAAATTGGCCAAAATAAAGGGGCTACAGGCCCCATGCAAGTCCAAAATCCAATAGGGCAGTCATTAAACCTTAAAGTTCCAAAGTGATCTCCTTTGACTCCATGTTACACACCCAGGGCTTGTTGATGCAAGAGGTGGGCCCTCACAGCCTTGGGCAGCTCTGCCCCTGTGGGTTTGCAGGGTATAGCCCCCCAACACCCCCATGGCCTGGTGTTGAGTGTCTGTGGCTTTTCCAGGTGCACAGTGCAAGCCATCAGTGGAACTACCATTCTGGGGTCTGGAGAATGGTGGCCCTCTTCTCACAGTTCCACTAGGCAGTGCCCCAGTGGGGACTCTGTATGGGAGCTCTGACCCCACACTTTTTTTTCTGCACTGCCTTAGCAGAGGTTCTCCATGAGGGCCCTGCCCCAGCAACATACTCTACCTGGACATCCAGGTGTTTCCATACATCCTCTGAAATCTAGGTGGAGGTTCCCAAACCTCAATTCTTTAGTTCTGTGCACCCACAGGCTCAAAACCATGGGGAAGCTGCCAAGGCTTGGGGCTTTCACTCTGATGCCATGGTCTGAGCTGTACCTTGGCCCCTTTTAGCCATGGCTGGAGCAACTGGGAGGCAGGGCACCAAGTCCCTAGGCTGCACACGGCAGGAGCCATCCTGGACCCAGCCCCTGAAACCATTTTTCCCTCCTAGGCCCTGGGCCTGCCCCGAAGGTCTCTGACATGCCCTGGAGCATAAATTGTGACATTTTCTCCATTGTCTTGGTGATTAACATTTGGCTCCTTGTTACATATGCAAATTTCTGCAGCAGGCTTGAATTTCTCCCCAGAAAATGAGTTTTTCTTTTCTATTGCATTGTCAGGCTGCAAATTTTCCAAACTTTTATGCTCTGCTTCCTCTTGAGCACTTTGCCGCTTAGAAATTTCTTCTGCCGGATACCCTAAATTATCTCTCTGAAGTTCAGAGTTCCACAGATCTCTAGGGAGGGCAGGGGCAAAATGCTGCCAGTCTCTTTGCTAAAGCATAACAAGCATCCCCTTTACTCTAGTTCCCAAAAAGTTCCTCATCTCCATCTGAGACCACCTTATCCTGGACTTTATTGTCCACATCACTATCAGCATTTTGGTCAAAGCCATTCAACAAGTCTCTAGGAAGTTCCAAACTTCCTCACATCTTCCTGTCTTCTGAGCCCTCCAAGTCTCTAGGAAGTTCCTAACTTTTCCATATTTTCCTGTCTTCTTCTGAGCCCTCCAAACTGTCCCCAACCTCTGCCTGTTACTCAGTTCCAAAGTCACTTCCACATTTTCAGATATCTTTACACCAGTATCCCATTTCTGTTACCAACTTACTATATTAGTCTGTTCTCATGCTGCTAATAAAGACATACCTGATACTGGGTAATTTGTAAAGAAAAGAGGTTTGATATACTCACAGTTCTGCAGGGCTGGGAAGGTCTCAGGAAACTTACAATCATGGTGGAAGGGGAAGCAAACACATCCTTCTTCACATGGCAGCAGCAAGGAGAAGTGCAGAGTGAGGTGAGGGAAAAGCCCTTTATAAAACCATCAGATCTCTTGAGAACTCACTATCACAAGAACAGTGTGGAGGTAGCTGTCCCCATGATTCAGTTACCTCCCACTGGGTCCCTCCTGTGACCCATGGGGATTATGGGAACTACGGTTCAAGATGAGATTTGAGTGGGAACACAGCCAAACCTTATCAAACCCAGTACCCAATGGTTATCTTTTCTGCTCCTCTCCCTTCTCCCACTTTCCACCCACAAGTCGACCCTGGTGTCTGTTTTTTCCTTCTTTGTGTTCATAAGTTCTCATCATTTAGCTTCCACTTATAAGTGAAAATGTGGTGTTTGGTTTTCTATTCCTGTGTTAGTTTGCTGAGGATAATAGCCTCTAGTTTCATCCGTATTTCACAAAAGACATGATCACGTTCTTTTTCATGGCTGCATAGTGTTCCATGGTGTATATGTACCACATTTACTTTATCCAATCTGTCATTGATGGGCATTTAGGTTGATTCCATGTTGATATGGCTTGGCTCTGTGTCCCTACCCAAATCTCATCTCAAATTGTGATTCCCATGTGTCAAGGAGGGACCTGGTGGGAGGTGATTGGATAATGGGAGTGGTGTCCTCCATGCTGTTCTTGTGAAAGTGAGTTCTCATGAGATCCCATAGCTTAAAAGTGGCTCTTCCTTCTTTGTTCTCTCTTTCCTCTGACCCTGCGAAGAAGTTGCTTGCTTTCCCTTTGCTTTCTGCCATGATTATAAGTTTCCCAAGCCCTCCCCAGCCATATGGAACTGTGAGTCAATTAAACCTCTTTTCCTATAAATTACCCAGTCTCAGGCAGCTCTTTACAGCTGTATGAAAATGGACCAATACACATGTCTTTGCTATTGTGAATAGTGCTGCAATGAACATTTGTGTGCTTGTCTGAAGTCTTAATGGTAGAATGATTTATATTTCTCTGGGTATATAACCAGTAATGGGATTATTGGGTCTAATGATAGTTCCACTTTTAGCTCTTTGAGGAATCGCCATACTGCTTTCCACAATGGTTGAACTAAGTTACACTCCCACCAACAGTGTGTAATGTTCCCTTTTTCTCTGCAACCTTACCAGCATCTGTTATTTTTTGACTTTTTAATATAACAGGTGTGAGATGGTATCTCATAATCGTTTTGATATGCATTTTTCTAATGATCAGTGATATTGAACTTTTATTCATATTCTTCTTGGGTGCATGTATGTCCTCTTTTGAAATGTCTGTTCATGTCCTTTGCCTGTTTTTTAGTGTGATTGTTTTTCTCTTGTAAATTTGGTTTCAGTTCCTTATAGATGCTGGATATTAGACATTCGTCAGATGCATAGTTTGCAAATATTGTCTCCCATTCTCTAGGTTGTCTGTTTACTCTTATAGTTTCTTTTGCTGTGCAGAAGCCCATAAGTTTAATTAGATCCCACTTGCCAATTTTTGCTTTTGTTGTGATTGTTTTTACTGTCTTTGTCATGAAATCTTTGCTCATTCCCATGTCCACCATGGTATTGCCTAGGTTATCTTTCAGGGTTTGTATAGTTTTGGAAAGGCAATACTATTCACAATTGCCACAAAAAGAATAAAATACCTAGGAATACAGCTAACCATGGAGGTGAAAGATCCCTGCAATGAGAATTATGGAACACTGCTCAAAGAAATCAGGAAAGATACAAACAAATGGAAAAACATCCCATGCTCATGGATATGAAGAATCAATATCATTAAAATGGCCATACTGTCCAGAGCAATTTACAGATTCAATGCTATTCTTATCAAACTACCAACAACATTCTTCACAGAACTAGAAAAAACTATTTTAAAATTAATGGAACTAAAATTATGAAATCAAAAGAGAGCCTGAATAGCCAAGGCAATCTTAAGCAAAAAGAACAAAACTAGAGGCAGTATGTTACTTGACTTCAAACTACACTACGGGACTACAGTAACCACAATAGCATGGCACTGGTACAAAAACAGGCACATAGACCAATGGAACAGAATAGAGAACCCAGAAATGTTGCCACATACCTATGACCATCTGATTTTCAACAAAGGTGACAAAAACAAGCAAGGGGAA
Source organism: Piliocolobus tephrosceles (assembly GCF_002776525.5). Taxonomy (NCBI): domain Eukaryota; kingdom Metazoa; phylum Chordata; class Mammalia; order Primates; family Cercopithecidae; genus Piliocolobus; species Piliocolobus tephrosceles. The sequence continues at coordinate 94,329,328 of NC_045443.1, forward strand.
AAGGCTTCCTGTTCAATAAATGGTGCTGGGGTAGTTGGCTAGCCATAAGCAGAAGACTGAAGCTGAACCCCTTATTTATACCATATACAAAAATCAATTCAAAATAGATAATTCCTATTTTGTGCATGTGGAAATTAAAGTTCAAACAGATCAAACATTTTACCCAGTTTCGCATAGCTGGTAAGTGGTAAGGTCTGAATTTGAACCAAGCAGTCCTACTCTAGAATGCACACTTTTTCTTTTTTTTGATATGGAGTTTCGCCTGGTCTGGAGTGCAATGGCATGATCTTGGCTTGCTGCAATCTCCGCCTCCTGGGTTCGAGCGATTCTTCTGCCTCAGCCTCTCGAGTAGCTGGGATTATAGGCACCCACCACCATGCCTGGTTAATTTTTTGTATTTTTAGTAGAGACGGGGTTTCACTGTGTTGGCCAGGGTGGTCTTGAACTCCTGACCTTGTGACCCTCCAGCCTCAGCCTCCCAAAGTGTTGGGATTACAGGCATGAGCCACCATGTCAGACCCCAGGATGCACATTCTTAACACCATGTAATTATTCTGCCTTCCTGAATTGATTAAGGAGGGATTTATCTTACATATTGCTAATTGAAAAAGCAAATAATGGACCTAATAATTCAATTTTTTTAAAAAAAAGAAAAAAACCATCTGAAAGGATTCCCTCCAATCTGGAAACATTGATTATATTAGGATTGATCAAGGAAGGCAAATATTCTTAATTTTTAATTTATTCACCTCTTTGTTGTTTGTAGTTATGGAAAACACTGGAATACTTTATCTTTTTTTTAATCCAATAAAGTGACAAAAAAGTTAACAAAAACCAGCCTCCAAATGGAATATCCACATTTAGGTTCATTATGTTTTTTTAAGAATAAAACGAATGACTGGCTCATTTAACAGGTAGACAAGAAATTAATAAAAAACTTGTTCTCTATTTTTTTTTTTTTTTTTACCAGGATTCGGACCCACAAGGCTGTAACTCATTGTGGTCATTCTACACAAGTATATACCTAGATTGTCATGAAGTGGGTCCCCAGCAAACATGTGTTTTCTTTCCTTCATTTTTGTTCTCTCCTCCCTGTCCTTCCGCCAATCAATAACCATTGCTATGACCACAAAAGCAGTCTTTATTTTCCATTCTTCAGCCTGCCCAGGATGACTTTGGCTGTACTAGCTCTCACTCGGGGTAACACGGTGCCTCTTTCAGATGCACTGATCTCCCAACATAATTTCCTGTTGCGTCCTTCTTCACTGTGTCAAGACTTATGCTCCAAATGAGAGAGGGAGATTTGTCAGCTGGTCAGTCTGTTATGCAGGAAAGCGTTTTATTAGGAGAAGGGCCAAAAGTCTTACATTTAGAACCATGTACAGTGATTACCTAAGAACAAATAGTCCATATTTTTAGAAGTGTTTGCTGTTTTATAGGCTCATGTATGAATCTTAATAGGATGTGGAATGATATATGTGCCATTTCGGCAGTTTAGAGGTATGAAACTGTGCCTTACCTGAGGCACACAAGTTAACTATCTTTCATATAAAATTATTAGAAATTGGTATTTGGGTATTTTGAAAACTTTGTCAACAGTTTGAAACAATGCATTTCATGAACACTTTTATGCTTTTCCTCAGGTCCCATTTGATATCTCGCTGCCATCTATATTCAATCTTGAGAGACTTTTTGATCTGGCTAATGGTTGCATTTTATCAGGAGGAAGCCTTTTCAACTGGATAGTGTCAATTATTCCCTGAACATTATACGGTAACCTTATAAAGGATTTAATTGTTGTTTCTCTTGGTTTGAACTAAGTTTTTGGGATGGTCCTCTTATAACAACAAAAATAAAATCATTTTTTTACACAAGCTAAATTTTTTAAAAAAATTATTATTTTGAGGAATGTCTTAAATTGTACTTGAATTAAATGACACTACTGTTGCTTATTAAAACTGTATTACAGAGCTATTCATAGAAAACAAGTTTTTGCACAGTGCAACTGTTTTCACGTTTGGAGTCATTTAGGTTGTTTTTGGACAGGTCCATAAAGCAAGATTGGATTAAACCAGTAGTTCTCAATTGGGAGCGATTTTGTCCAGTAGGTGACATTTGAGAGTGTCTGGAGATGTATTTGATTGTTATCACTGGAGAGCACGAGTGGCATCCAGTGAGTAAACATCCTACAGTGCACAAGACGGCTCCCACAACAAAGAATTATCAAGTCCAGAATGTCACTAACGCTAGTCTTGAAGAACCCTCGATTAAACCCCAACATGTGGTAATTTCAATTTTGGAAATTCTCTAAATGGTTTGGGAAGCAAATGAGACCTTCCATATTTTATACTTCTGAGAGGCAATACTGCATAGAATTTTAGGGTGCCAGCTTTAGAATTGTATAAACCTGGGTTTAAATAGTAACTTTGCCATTTGCTAGCTTTGCTACTTTGGGGAATTAACTTAAATTCTGTAAGCTTTTATTTTCTCATCTGTAGAATGGGGATGTTAGTATCTATCCTATAGGATTGCTGTGTGTGTTAATTAGGTGAGTTGAAGTAATACGGTGCTTAGCACAATGCCTGATGTAATAATAGAGTGCTGGGAGCATTGTTTCCCTGCCAAATTGGAAAAGGACCGTGCATTTCTGACTCATTTAGTCTATCATCTAAAAATGCCACATGCGAATTCTTCCCACATGCTAGTCAGTGAATGAATACTCCTGGTTTAAAAAAAATAACAACACAAATGTGTTTTTCTAAAGCTAAATTGGTTTAGTATATCATCCTCTATTCTGAATTTCCTGCTAGTATTAAAAAGGCCTTTTTTTTTAAAAAATGAAGCAACAGTAATAGTAGCTGGCAATTGACATTTTAAAATAGTCTCCTTTGATAATATAAGAAAAAATAGCAACTTTATGTTAGTCCCTAAGCTTTTAAATGTAGACATCTATGAAGTTCTAAAGTCTGGGAACAGCGAAGGTAGAATTGTTCTACAATACAATGTAGAGGAAACAAGCCTTTAGCAAAGCATTTAAGGATAAGAAGGATTTTGGTAGTTGAAAATTTGCTAAAAAGTTTTGCTAGAAGGGGGCGCACTAGAGGAGAACAGAGGCATAAAAATAAAAATACACACGGTTTATATTCAAAGGACTTGACTGTGACCTACCTGGAGTGTGCACAGTCATGATGGAAAATAAACTGTAAGGAGCACTAGAATGAAGACTTCAGGATTGAATCAGTAGATGATAGGGTGCCATTACAAGTGACTGAGGAGAGAAGTGACAAGTTTCTGACACTAGTATGCATTTAATAAATATTGGATGAATGAAAGGAATGAGTGGAATGAATGATGGCCTGGTCTCCAGGGCAGATAAGAATGCAAGATATAATGAAAGGGAAATAAACAAAAGACAAGAAGACCGATAGGAAACCATGTTTTAATGAAAGAGAAGAAGAACCAAATATTTACTCATGAATTCAAAGGGAAAAATTGTTGCCTGATGTCTATTCCCTCATATGAAATAAAATTTGATTCAAACAGAAAAGCCATTTGGATGGTAGTGGCTCTTATGCGAAGATGGCTTCTGAGTCCTTTGGTCTGAGACTGGGGTTTGCACATTTCTTTGCTGGGTTAGAGATCACTTTGAAGAGTTTGCATTTCTCAATGGTGGGAGTTTAATTTATTATGCAAAGCTAGTTACCAAGGTCAAGAAAGGTGCAACAAAGTCCCTACACATTTATTACAGGTGTGGAGACAGCATGACTCATAACCAAGACCACTTACCTCAACCTCATGCTATTTTCCTGTGAATGCAAATGCCCATCTTCTGGTTTTTGTCACTAATAAGTTTCTACTAGTTAGATACTTTCATTTTTCTTTACTTTAGTGAACATAAGTGCTTGTACTATTTTTATAGAACCCTAGAACAATACCTGGCACATAGGTCTATAATATTTGTTGGATGGATGGAGGGATGGATGGATGGATGGATGAATGGATGGATGAATGGATGGATATAATCCAGGAAAGATGGCACTGTGGAGTTCTAAAAAAAGGAGGGAGGTGGAGGTATCACCAACACTCCACCATCAGTACTGCTACCATTATTGCCAACCCTTTCTGGAGCATTTACCTGCCAGGCACATATTTGTAAGTGCTTCAGTGCATTTTCTCCCTCTGTCTTCACAAGAATAATGACCATGATGCATGTAGTATTACTGACCCCATATTATAGACAAGGAAACAAAAACAAAAAGCAGTTAAATAACTTGGCTAACAATCACAGTTAGTCGGAAGTAGAGCCAGGATTTAAATCCTCCCAGAAGAATCTGAGCTCTTCACCATTAAGTTGGCCTCCTCTGCACCTTTCTTCTACCCACTCCATAGCTCTAGGAAATTGGATAGTAAAGGGAGAGGAAGACGTAGTTGAGGTTCAAGCTAAAACTGGGACACCTGTCATCTGCCCTGGGGGCAGATTTTAAAAAATGACTTGCAGATCTGAATGGATGCCCCAAGAATCCATGGAAGGGGGTCCCTAATGTTATCTGTTATCTGTGCTAATATATTGGTTTCCTCTGGGGAAGGCAGATCCCTTCCAACTATTGCGGATAACATTTCAGCACTTTTTTTTTCTTTTATTTTTTTCTTCACTTTCAGTTCTTACAGATGCTGTTATTCTTGAGTGTTGTTTTGCCTGAGAAAAATACTGTCTAAAACTGCACCAGACCATACAGTAACAGTTTCCCCATTTTAAACCATCATTTCAAAATTCCCCATCTTTTCTAAAATAGGAGCAACACTCACTAGTTAAAGCTGTAACTTTCTGTGCAAGGCAGTAAGGAAATGATGATGAACTGGGCTGAAGTACAAACAAAAAGAAAATTCAAAATCTGCAGGATGAAAGATGTGTTTATTTCCAGAAATGTCTTTCAGAGTTTTTTTTAAAGACCAAATTACACAATTTGCAGCTGGTTTTTAAAAATATACAGTATCTGCGAATGCTTTATAGTAGACACCTGCAATGTTTTCTATTTGTTTTAATTATAACAGAGAATGACAGGAGGCAAGCTGAAAGGGGGAGAAGAAGGGGAGCAGACACAGGGGAGGGAAGTCAGGAAAGAGGGAAGAGAAGCCCATGCCAGCAGCTAAGTGATAGGTAATAAAACTGCAGCACTTCCTGTATCTTTCTCCATATCAACCTCCAAGAGATTGCTTTAGAAATTGACCACCTGCCAGCTATTCAGAGGCTTAAATGTGGTGGTCTTGGTTCACTTCATGCGTAGGCACTTCACAGTCCCCAGCTCAGCTGACCTGTTCGTCACTGAATTGCAGGGGGAAATGGTAAATTTCTGGAGAGTAGAAATGTACTGTCCAGAAACTTGGTTTCTGCCTGCAGTCTGCATTGCCCTTCCTTCCCCTTTTGAGCAACATCATGCAAATCCTTCCATCCAGTTCAAATGACCATGCAGAAGGGTGTCTGCCTCCAAGGACTCCTAGAGCACTTCAAGGTGCCCTGCTCATTTGGCTCTTAACAGTGTCCTTGGACACATAGTTTTGTATGTGTTTTCATATAACAACCTTAAAACAGTAGCTCAAGAATGTCATAAGTGTGTGAGCCTGCTCCACATTACTTTAGGTTACATTCAGTTTGAGACTGAGCACATTGTTTTTCCTAATGCATCATGGAATTTATAGGGTGCCCATAAAACCTGAAAACTTAAATGAAATATACATGTCATCCAGCACATCTTCATCCATAAAAAAGATTTGAATATTATTATTTATTTAATATTATCTATGTATGCATAGGATTGAACAAGCCCCTAATGGGGTTAGGGGAGAAAACAGTGAACCCAGAAGTCCACTGCTTAACTACTCTTTGCCATTTTCTCTCATTTGAAATGCTATAATATATTCTACAAAATGAGCTCTGACTTATTTGCCCAGCAAGACTTGTGCAAATTTCTGATGCATTGATTATGATAGTAAAAACAAAGGAAAACCTATGAAATATCCATCAGGTGGAATGGATAAAGAAATAGTGGCATAGTCATATAGGATAATATTTTATAGAAGTTATAAGTAAATAATGAAATACTAAACAACATTCATAAATGGATTAATAACAGAGATATATGTCAATCTGGATTCATCTCAAAAGCAGGTTTAGTCAAAGAAAATCAAGTGTTGCAGGATATATGTAATATACCATTTGTATAAAGCTTAAATACAGGCAAAACATATAATATAGTATTTATGGCTGAGTACATATATACTAAAAATATTTTTAACACAAGTTCATTAATGGTTGACACCAAATTCAGGTTTGTGGTCACCTCTTGGATAAAGGAGGGAGGATGAACTCTAGGAAAAATGCTCAGGAGGTTTCGTTTGTCTTTGTAAAATTTTCTCTCTTAAGCTGAATGTTTGTTATATTGGTCTCTACTTCTTTTGCATACATAATGTGTCTCATAAATTAAAAACAAATACATCGATTCCCTTCATCTTGTTGGTTAGCAAGCTTTGTATAGTTATTGGCTCACCTATCAGTAAATAGCTAATAAATTGAACTACGATTCTCATCTCATTGTATGACTGGAACTGAGTAGTTCACACCTGGTTTCATTATTTTGGGTTTTAATGACAACTAAAAATCATTTTGAAACTAATGTTAAACTATATACATATGCCCAATTTTAAAAAACTCAAGCTATGAAAATATTAAATTTTAATATGAGATAGTAGAGCCTTAATAAATGTTTAATTAAATTGAGTCAGATTCCCTGTTCAATTCCTATCCATTGTGAGTTCATCATTATACTTTAAATTATTTGATTTTCCAAAATTAGATATATGCAGAACTTTTTACATGGCTGTTATGCAAAATGAGATTTACTTGTAAAATCCATCTATCATCCGTAATTTTGATGTTAAAAAATATATTAAGAAAGAATTTTCTCTTTACCAACACTCATTTTCTATTTCCACTTTTCACTTCAGTAGAGCCTTATGAATTGCAACTTTGACTCTAAAATTTCCATAGCAACAGATATTTTTTGTTATAAGTACAGGCATGATTAAGAAGAAGGTTTCAGTGACAGCAGTTTTCTTCATAATTAAATTCATTAGTTAAAAAGCTGGGTTAAGAGGCATGGGAATTTTTTTTACAACAAGTAATAATTTGTAACATAACCTGTAGTATATGAGCCCTGTAAAAATAACCATTTTCAACTGGAACTTTGGAGACTATTCAAAATTAATTGCTTTTGTTCCTGTTTGATATTTAAGATAACTTTAATACATTTTGTATTTAACAGCTTAGAATGGAATAGGTCTAAAACCAGATTCTGCCCAAGTACAAACCACCCTGAACCATCCCTTTAAATTGTACATGATGTGAAAACTGAGTAGATTTCTAAAAAATTCAAATATTTCTAAGTAGTTTCAAAACTTGCCTAATTTAATTTTTCCCCACAAGATTCACAAGAATTTATTGGACTGATTTCTTATTATAAAAGCAATTTGGAACTAATGTAGAAAATCTACAAAATATTGAAAGGTGAAAATAAGTTACCCAGAAGTCGACCACTGTAAAATAACCATTGTTAATATTTAAATACATTTTCTATAGCCTAATTATTTTCCCTAATAGCCAGAAATAAAACAAAACAATGTTCAGAAAAGTATTGAGATTTGAGTCAACTGTTTATATTCCCTGAGTGTAACATAGACAGGCCTTTTCAGAGCTTATTGACTGGGAAAATGCTGAAGTTGAAAATGTTTAGACCTGCTGGGGTTTGGATGAAATGCAGCTAGAATGATCAAGATATAATTAGGGCCAAAGGAATTGTCCAGAGTTTGTTTTCCTAGTAATAAAGTATATGTAATGATCCATAGGAGGAAAAAAAATTAAATCTTCATTTTGTCCTTTGGAGGCTGGTCATTTCATCTCTTTTTCATAGATACATTAGTATTTCTCTGACAAACTGAGCTCGTTCATTCAAGCATACATTTGTTCATTTGATAGATCTTATGCATTAGTCTGGTCCTTTGCTTGCTGGCAAAAATGTCCTTTCTCTTTATTTTAAAAAATATGTATCAAATTCCAGTACTATGCCAAGGACTGTGCACACAAGCAGTGACACTTAGGCAGTCCTTTTGTTCAGAAAGCTCACATCTGATCCAGCAATCTAACTACTGGCTATATATCCAAAGGAAATGAAATCAACATGTCTAAGAGATATCTGCCCTCCTGTGTTCATTGCAGCATTATTCTCAATAGCCAGCATATGGAATCAACTAAGTCTCCATCAATGAATGAATGGCTAAATAAAATGTGGAGTGTGTGTGTATACATAATGAAACATTATTCCACCTTAAAAAGTAAGGAAATTATGTCATTTGCCACAACGTGGATGAACCTGGAAGACATTACGCTAAGTTAAATAAGGCAGGCACAGAAAGACAAATACTGTATGATCTCACTTATATATGGAATCTAAAAAAGTTAAACTCATAGAAGTAGAGAGTGGTTACCAGGGACTAGGGGAGGGGCTGTTGAGATGTTGGTCAAAAAATACAAAATTTCCATTTAACAGGAAGAATGTGTTCAAGAGTTCTGTTGTACAAAATAATGACTATGGTTAGTAACAATGTGTTGTACACTCAAAAATTGCTGAGAGAAGATCTTAACTGTTCTCACCACAAAAAAAAATGTGAGGAAATGCATATATTAATTGGCTCAATTTAGCTATTCTATAATAGTAATCAATGTATATATATATATTTCAGAATAACATGTTTGTACATGATAAATATACACAATTTTTATTCATCAATTTTTTAAAAAAAGACTCATACCTAATGGCGTCAAGTCTTCATTCCGGACTCAACCCAGGCGTCTCCTCCACCACGGAGCCTGTCCGTACCACTTCCTCCCTGGTGTCTCCATGCAACACATAGGTGCTCTTATCACACTCGTTCTATTTTGCACATGCTTGTTTGCATATCTGTCCTCTCCTTGAGGTCAGGGACCAAAGTAGGTAAATTTCAAGGAAACAAATAAATTTATGTTCCCACTTTGTACAAAAATTTATTCTTAAGTTTATATTTATATTTATTTGACTACTTCTGAGGTTGAATGTTTTTCACATTGTTTGATCCACTATATATTTTTCTGTTGTCATGCTTCTTCAGGATCTTTGCTCAAGTTTTTACTTGTATGTTCATCTTTTTTTTTTTTTTTTTTTTTTTAGATTTCCAAGATCCCTCAATAACAAGAATACAAACTCTTTTTATGTATTTTTGTGAATTTTTTTTTTTACATTCTCATTTTCCTTTCCATTTTTGTTTATGGTTCAATGGTTCTTATTTTTTAAATTGTGGCAGTCTTATCTAGACCATTTAGTTATTCATATTTGAACTTGCTCAAAAAATTTAAGGTAGCTTATAAGTATGCATTCAAAATAATGGTAAGATTAATTAAAACCAGACAAGAAAAATTAAGCAAAGAAGACGTGGTAGAAAAGTAAGGTGGAGCCAGGAGTTGAGCCCTTTTCTTTTTCTTTTAATATTTTAAACATGCCATTCATCCTTTATATTCACTAGGAGTCAACCATAGATTGGCTGTATGCTTTCCTGCAGCATTTGTTAACAAGTAAATACAGTGCTTTACAAGATCAACAGCATTTTAAGGGAAAAACAGACCACATACTTAGGAGATGCATTGCTATTAGTGATCCTGGTACTCATTCCAGAAAATGAGTTTTCCTGTGAATCCTGATAATAACATCCCATTAAAAAAAAAAAAAAAAAAAAACTGTCTCCAATAGCAGCCCCCAGGAAAATAACACACATTTTATAGATCATTTCAAGGACTATAAACTTTTCTTTCAAGGATTTGTCATGTATTTTATTTTTGCAAAACAATATTAATTTCTGACTAATTAGTTTAAAACTATTTGGGAGACATGTAGCAAGGGAGGGATATCAAGGAAACAAATGTTTTTATTGACCTTAAAAACAGTTTAATTTTTGTATGAGGAAAAATAATGTGTTTTTTGTTTTTCTTAGAACAATTTTGCTGGTTAAAAATATTTTTCAAATATATTTTGGGTTGTATGGAAAAAACACACCAAAATAGCTATTTCTCAAGACTTCAAAGGCTGAATCTTCGAACTGCTTGAAATAAGTTGGTTGATCAATCTTGAAACTGCATCCAGAATAAACACAGTATACAAGTAGTGCTTCAGCAGTTCGGGTAACTGCAAGTACATAGTTCTGCTTGAGGTGCTGCAACTCAAATTCAAAAGTAGAGAAAAGAGAAACAGTTCTGCAGGAGCTGAGTTGATATGGGAATACTATTTGATGTATACATTTCTGGATTGGTGATTGAGGAAGACTAATTTCTCTGACATGAAAATTAATACTTTTAGTTGAGTTGAAATTATAATTTTTGTAAGAAAATAGATTATTATGGGCCAGGCACGGTGGCTCATACCTGTAATCCCAGCACTTTGGGAGGCCAGGGCGGGTGGATCACCCGAAGTCGGGAGTTGGAGACCAGCCTAACCGACATGGCGAAACCCCTTCTCTATTAAAGATACAAAATTAGCTGGGTGTGATGGTGCATGCCTGTAATCCCAGCTACTTGGGAGGCTGAGGCAGGAGAATCGCTTGAACCTGGGAGGCAAATGTTGCAGAGAGCCGAGGTTGTGCCATTGCACTCCAGCCTGGGCAAAAAGAGCAAACTCCGTCAAAGAGAGAGAGGGAAGGAAGGAAGGAGGGAAGGAAGGAAGGAAGGAAGGAAGGAAGGAAGGAAGGAAGGAAGGAAGGAAGGAAGGAGGGAAGGAGGGAAGGAGGGAAGGAGGGAAGGAAGGAAGGAAGGAAGGAAGGAGGGAAGGAGGGAAGGAGGGAAGGAGGGAAGGAGGGAGGGAGGGAGGGAGGGAGGGAAAGGAAGGAAGGGAAGAAAGGGAAGGAAGGAAAGAAAGAAAAGAGATTATTACATTTAGGCGGGCATGGTGGCTCACGCCTTTAATCCCAGCACTTTTGGATGCTGAGGTGGGCAGATCACAAGGTCAAAAGATCGAGACCATCCTGGCCAACATGGTGAAACCTCATCTGTACTAAAAATACAAAAATTATCTGGGTGTGGTGGCACACGCCTGTAGTCCCAGCTACTCCAGAGGCTGAGGCAGGAGAAACTCTTGAACCTGGGAGGTGGAGGTTGCAGTGAGCCGAGATGGCACCACTGCATTCCAGCCTGGCGACAGAGTGAGACTCCGCCTCAAAAAAATAAGAAAGAAAGAAAGAAAATAGATTATTACGTTTAAAGGAACTATAAAAGTAATTTAGTTGAATTCTGTACTATAAGCTTAAGTCTCCTCTAAGTTGTTTCCATCAAGGGACAACTACCCTATGTTTGAATAGCAGTATAGCATCATGGATGAGGGAGTTAGCTATGACATCGGATAGTCCTGGCTTTCCTTTTACCACCTGCATGAATTTGGCCAAGTTCTTTAACTTCTCTGTAGTTTAGTTTTCTCATCTGTAAATTTAGGATACATAAAGCACCTAGAACAATGTCCAACACATATTGGATGCTCAATAACGGGTAGCTCTTACCATTATTACATTATTATATTATTACATACATCTTCGGGGGAAGTTTGTTTCTATCTAGAAGGATCAGAGGTTATTTATTGTTTTGTGTTGGTTTGGTTTTTTTTTTTTTATGGTAGTGATAGGAGTTCATTTCTGGTGATAGCAGAGTGGCTTTTATTGAACTACCATTTGCCAATAACAATTTTGAACTCTGGATCAAAAAACAATGCAAACAATCATAAAATCAGAATTAAAACAATTGTTTGAAGTCCCTGAGGAATGACTAAAAGTAGGCAGAAACTGGAGGAATGGTAATCCTTGAAATATGGAAACAAACTAGGTGAGGTCCAAATTTAAACAGCTTTTTCTCTGAGGGCACACCTCATCTTGCAAAATACGTAAGGGACAGAGTGCAATCAGGAAGAGACTGAATGACTGGACTGAGGATTCAGAAGTCAGGGTGTGGGTCTGCCAGAGTAGTTAGAAATAAAGGAGGGAATGTTTCAACAAGGAGGGAGACAGTGTGGCGAGCCCCAAAATCTGTGCACAAATTCTCCTAAAACTATTAGCTGACTACCAAAAATACATACACATGATGAGACTCTAGAGAATCCAATGCAGAGTCATAGCTGAAAGAACTAAGCCCCAGAGATTTCAACAGATGCATGGTACTGGAGAGACACATTTTGTAATTCAAGTCCAGTCAAGGAAAAGGGACTTAAGAAATTATTTGTGCTTTTCATTAAAACCCTAAGGAGGGGACTACCTTAAGAAGAAGAATTTTAGAACCAAGGACTACAAATGAGACCTGACAGCAAACCAAAAATACACCCACCCATCAAACCTCCATAAGATAAAAGTAATTTAACTGTATGCTAGAACAAAACTCAACAATATTGCCCACAATGTACTTTAAATAATTTAAAAATACTTTATATACAAAGAAGCAGGAAAATATCATCCACAATCTAGGGAAAAAACAGTCAACACATTTCCAGAAGTCCCAGGTGTTAAAATTAGCAGTTGGAGACTTTAAAATAACTATACTTTACATGTAAAATAATCTATTGAAAAAGATTGCTATAATGGATAAAGAGATGGGGGATATCGGGATAGATATGGAAATAGAAAAATAACCAAATGGAAATCCTTAAACTGGAAAAATATATCTGAAATTTAAAAATTCATTGAATGGACTTAGCAAATTAGGTGCTACAGAAATTTTTTTTTAAAAAACAGTACACTTCTGAACAGATCAGCAGAAATTATCTAACTCAGCACTGAGAAAAAAATGATTTTCAAAACTTTCAGAGCTATGATGGCTTGTTCATGTTTCAACATGTGTGAAATTGAAGTCTAAGATAGGAAGGAAAGATAGGAAAGGGTCCCAGATAGGAAGCAACTGAAGTTCTAGATAGGAAGGAAAGAGTCCTTTGAAAAAGGGATGGTAAAAGTTTTTTTCAAATTTGATTTAAAATATTAACCAACTTTAGATTTAGGAAGTTCAATGAACTCCAAGCAAGATAAATAAAAAGAAAACCACACCCAAGCAAATCATAGTCACAGTTCTGAAAATCAAAAATAGGAAAAACATCTTAAAATCAACCAGAAGGAAAAAACAGAGTCCTAAGGAAGGGGGCAATAAGAATAAAGGCTGACTTCTCATCAGAAACATTAGAGACCAAGTGATAATGGGTTGCCTTCTTAAAAGTGCTGAAAGAAAAAAAAAGTCAGCCTATTAATCTAGATAACTTACACTAGACTTACATTTAGCCATATTATTAATTATATTAAGTGTAAATTGACCACAACTTTCATTTAAAAGCGGAGATTGTTCTATTTTAAATAAAAGACACCAACAGGTTGAAAATACAAGTATGGAGAAGTGGAGACCATGTGAACACTGAACATAAGAAAGTTGGTGTCGCTGTATCGTCATTAAGGTATATTTCAAAAATGGATACTGCCAGAGGTGAAATAAAACGTTTTATAATGATGAAAGCATCACTTTGTTAAGATGACATAGTTCTAAATGTGTTTGCATTTAATGATGAGATATTTTATTTTTTAAACATCTGGTACAGTAATTCTCATTTAGGACAGAGGTGCCTTGGTTAGAAAGGTATTTTGATAAGTCTATTGGAATAAGTGGTCTCTATGAGCCATTGATGTGGGGTAGCTTTGATGCTTCAGAGGAGCAGGTAAAATTACTTGAGACAGGAGATAGGGTCACAAATCTTCCCAGTTTTTCCAAAATTGAGATTGACTTTCAGTGCAAAATCTGGGACTATCCCCAAACTGAGACAGCTCCAGGTAAACTGGAATGGCTGCCTATCCTGCAAAGAGAGGAATTTATTTGCTTTGGAAATTGGAGAAATAAAAGAGAAAGGGAAGAAAAGAATAGATAGCCATCAGATGACAGAAGGTTGTACAGTGGATTAAGTGACCCATTACAGTGATCCCTCAAACATTAAGTAAAATTACTAAACTCACAAAAATGATCGTTGTAAAATGTGTTTGTATGTTTGAGAAGCTAGTAATGAGGGAGAATGGTTGAAAAGTAGCATGCATCTTGAACATGGTATTTCTGGAATAAGGATCATGAGAACGTAAGTTTTGGGGAATTTGTAGGAATCATGGAAATAGTTTTAGACTTTCATAGGTTATGAAATGGGAGGTTTGAGTCAAGTTTGGGTATATTAAGGGCAAAAAGAGCTGAGATTATATCTGGATCTTACAACTGTATTAGTTAAGAATCATTCGGTTTTGGATAATAGAAAATCTACCTTTAACTGGGTCATACACTAAAGGAAATTTATTTGTTCATGTAACTGAAGATTCCGGAGGTAAGGTGGGCTTCTGACTTGACTCAATCCAGAAGTTCATGATTCACATCTGAGCTGTCATTCATTTCTCAGCAGTTGTATCAGCAACCCTCTTCCTTGTGACATTTTGTCTTCAGTCTAGTTTTCCTGCTGGCAGCAACAGTGGTCACAGCAGTTCCAAGACACATTCTCACACAATACATGGGTCTTCAAACTTTTTCTATGAAGGGTGAAATAGTAAATCTTCTAGCTTTGTGTCTCCATTACAAATAGTCAACTCTGCCATTACAGTGCAAAAGCAACCATACACAACATATAAACAAAAGGCATAGATGTGTTCCAATAAAACGTTTAAAAATCAGTTTGAATTTCTTATAATTTTCATGTGCCATGAAATATTATTTGCATTTTTCTCCCTACCATAACAAATATGAAATTATTCTTAGCTCAGGAACTGAACAAAAACCAGGCAGTGGTCCAGATTTAACCTGGGGGCTATGATTTGCTGACCGAAGACTTCAAAGATTACCTGACTTTAATTACAAAAAATTCGCTTCTCCATAGCATATGTTCTCTTTTGTCTTCTCCATACTCCCACTCAAGATAACCCTATCCAGTACCATTTATATGCCAAAATCCTCCAGTCTTTTATCTCCAACCCAGAGTGCTCTCCTATCTCCAGATTCCTGTAGCCACCTGCCTACTTAACGTCTCCATTTAGAAGTTTAATAGAATTTTAAACTTAACATGATCAAAATCCTCTGGGGAACTCTGTTTCCTTAAAATGGATCCAGCTCCAAGCAGCCAGTAGGGGCACATTGACACTCCCGTGGAATTGATCTCAATTCCACAGTATGGTATTTCAACATTCTTTACATTTCTAATATGCATATAGTGTCAAAAGACAAAATTCCAACAAAGTTATTTATAGATCTAATTTGCTTTTATTTGCAAGTCATGAATCAGGGACAGCCTCCATTCTGCAGAACAGAATGAGATCTTTTACTGGACAATGGCACAACAGTGGGTTTTATAAGGTAGGAACAAGGAAACAGAAGAATAGAAAAGAAAACCTGATTGGTTAATATCAGGCTGCTTTTTTGTAAGAGTTAAAACAGAGGGACTTCCCTATTACACTCACTCAGGTAAACTGGAATCTTCTGTTTTCAGGAAAAATTGTTCTGTTCTGTTTTGGGATCTCTGCTTTTTAAAAGTTTTGGTTTGATGATGTGGCATTCAGCATGAGTGACTCCATTGTGGTTTGGTCAGGTCTGTTGGGGACTAGCGCAGGAGCATAATTTCTGTTTAACAGGTGAGGTGAAATGAAGTATGCACTTTCTGAAATGAGGAAAATTATATGAAATTCAAGGTATTACTCTTTTTTCCTCCTCTAGGGATGATAAAACTGAGAAATAAATCAAGAGTGTGACAACAAACTGAGGAATTTTTCAGCAATATCTGTCAGCCTTTGGAAATTTGGTGAGAAGAAGTAGTCATGATTCAATGTCTTGCTTGCACAGAAGCCTCCAGTTCAAACTTGGATCTTGCCCCATCTGATATCTTATGATATATACAAATACTCTAGATATTGCTTTGAGATTTTGCTGTTGATCACTGGCTTTCTGCAGCTTCATAGGTGCTTTAGCTTCCAGTAGGACAGTTTAACTACTATCTTTTCTGTGAGTTCAAGGTCTGTATATCTCCTCAGCTTGCTCTCAACTTGTCCAGCTGATCTATTTCTTTGTCAAGTTGCTTTGGCTTCCCGACTCTCCCTTTGTTTTGAAAAGAATAAATTCTCCAGTAAATTAAAACTACACTGATAAAAATGAGCATGCATGTGTATTTAGTCCTTTGTTTATTTAATATGCATTTTTGGAGGTTTGCTCTATATTAGACATAGTTCCAGGCTCTAAAAACACAAAGATCCATAAGCTGTGGCCCATCCCTTAAGATGCTGATAGCATATTAAAGGCAACAAAAATGTAAACTTACAATTCACAGTACAACAATGCAGATAGATGTTAATATGAAACCTCCACAAAATGTTTTAGGAAGACAGGGCAATAGCAAGGATTCATGGGAGATGATGCAGTAACTATATTGGTGGGGGTGGGGAGGAAACATGGGAAAAAAGAGAGAAGGAAGACAAAAACAAGAATCCCTAGTCCAAAATATTGTTAGTTGAGCCACAAGTTGATTACTTCCGGGAAGAAATATTGGGGAGATGTATTGGGTAGATGAAATACCTAATGAGACCATAAATGACGAGAATTGCCTCTTACAGCATATGAGAAGATAATTTTTATCAGATAATGAAATTGTTTTCAGTCTTCAGAATGAAAATGAATCCCTTGCTAATGCAGATCATGCTAATAAAGGAAGTAAAAGAGAATCTTAGAGTTATACTTGGCTCATGATAGGCAGAAACCAACCTAAATAGCCTAGGAAAAAAAAGAAAGATAATAAAGTAATCAAAATAATTGCTTAATAGGGAATGTGAAAGATCTGCAATGTTAAATTATAAATGTACATTTTCATGAAAAATGAGGTGACCTTAAGGAACAGATTAGAAACCCACACTCATGCCAGTTAGAAGCAATGCTTTTCATTAGCAAAGCTGAGGATTAATTAAATCTAGGGAAATTCTTTGAAATCCACAAGTGTGAGTTACATTAGAATAAAATACAATGGGTATATTGGTATCATAATTAATGATTAGCATAGACTTCTTTATTAAATGTATGTGGAATAGTTCAAGTGACAAATGTGAAATGAAGAGGATGAAAACGTGTTACTTAAAACCAAAATTGTCTTAGCATTATCTGCTTTCAAAAGTGTGGGAGTGGGAAGGTTAGTTTACCTAGTGAGTAAACAAATAGATATTCTCTTCCCCTTTGAGGTCTCCTAAAGACGCATCCCAAACATAATGGGGGCACCGTGCCCCCTCACCAACCTCTCCAGGAAGCTAGGGAGGGAGGAGGAGGGAAGCTGCTTATCCATTATTTTCCCATTAGCTCTGAATGTTTTGCTTCAGCTGAATGATTTTAGAGACTGGTAGCAGAGAAAGGAGAAAGAGGCTGAAGTTGCAAAGCCTCTAACAGTTCTTAGTGCTGCTCAAGGGTGAAGTTTTGGACAAAATGGTCATTATTGACAGAACACCCTATGTATAGAAAAGTGGAAGCCCTGAGCAAGTGGGAGGGGGTAATCTACATTGTTTTATAGGACAAGGTAAAGGGAAATTAATTTCTTGGGGAGACCCATGGAGAAGGCCAATGGAAAAAGGAAGAGCCTGGAGGGACAATAGATGAGAAGAAACAGAGCGGCATAAAGCCCCCTTCCTCTGCTACACGCAGATACCTTCTGTGAGAAACAGACACATGGCTGATCCATGTTTAGGGTGAGTCAGGGAAGAGCCTGAATGAGGAAGGATGAACCATAAACTGAACCGATTGAGAGTCATAGAGACTGTGAGTCAATTGAGAGTCATAGAGACTGTGAGTCCAAGATGGTATAAAAATGCTAAACTACATTTCAATCCCAGAGTGTTGGAATTACACAGGGCATGCAGTAGGCAGAAATCAACCTGCAGTGGGGAGGACAGGTGACAGTGATCCTGCTGTGTGCTGGATGCAACTGCAGCCAAGTTTACTCCTTAATGATGGGGTCATTCACCTAAGAGTGCACACTGAAATATGGTTTTTAATTTTGGCTTGGCTGTTACTTTAGTGTGACATATAGATTTTAAATAGGAGTTTGGTTTTGCTGCACAAGGACCATTTAGAGATGCTGTTCTCAGTCAAATTTAAAATATGTCTATAAATTCTACGGAGCAAACCCCAAAGTACGTTATCAAAACTCTACAACTTCAAAAGATTCTATTCTGAAAATCTTTGCAGAAGACAGGAATAGAAACATATATAATTTTTTAAATGTGTTTTTTAAATGCAATAGGAAATTGTTTTCTGACAGCTAGAATGGAAATTTGCATAGTGATTTCATTTGTTTAAATATTTTATTTTTCTCACTATTCTCTTATCCTTCTAACCTGTTATTTTACTCCAGCTGCTACCTTTGGATGAGCTCTGTCCAATCTCCCGTCTTGACTGTGGATATTTTCTTGCCAGGATCCTCATAATGTTTTCCAGTCACTTTCAATATCCCATTTTGGGAGTTGAGATTTACTTCCATGTATTATGAGGTCCAGTCCAGTATAAATCAAAATTTCAATCTTACATCCAACACAAATATTTTTTTTTCGATTTGTGAGGCCCAGGAGAACACAAGCCACATGAGATAAGGGTGAAAGTCTCACATGACATATGCCCTTAGAGTTTGCTTGTGCCCTCTGAGTGGTCCCCAGATGTGGATCCCTCCCATGGCCTCTCCCTGGTCTTCATCGCACTCCTAGGTGCCCCCAAACCAATGGTCCTAAGAGAGCCAGGGAGGATCTTTGGGTCCATCTGAAACTGTGCTGGGACATGGGCATGTCTCCTGAAAGGAAGAGTGCACTTCCAGCTGATCTCCTGCAATCCCTCCTCAGCTTCTACGTCCCTGCCCTGTGATACACCCATAGCCTCTTACTGTGGGGTCACCTCGCTCCAGAAGGCTGCCCTCTTGATTCCTTCAAGATGCTCAGAGCTGGTGTCCCTTCTGTGGCATCCTATCCCACCAAACACCGAGTGTGCAGGTTGCCCACACCACTGCCTTCTGTCCTTGCCCTGGGCAGCCTTCCACCTTCAGAATTCTGCAGGCAGGGAGTACACACTCCATGTTCACATATAGCCCCAACCTCGAGAGAGAACAAATCCTTCTTCCCAGTATCTCTGCCCACACCTGATGGCCCCAGATGAAGCTGACAAGTGACTACAGTCTTACCCTATTGCCAGCACTCTGATCTCTACTGTGCTACTCTCTAAAGCCCTCAATTTGCAGAGAGAACACTCTTCTCCATCACCCCCAACCCATGGAGAGACAAGAGAAGAACAAAAAGCCACAGCACTCCACTTCAAAAAATTCCCTTATTAAATGAGCTCTCATTTGCTTGCATAGGATGTGTGGGGTGGCAGGAACGAGTGAGGTGGGAGGGCCCGTATGCCATTTTTTGGCAAGTCTTGGAAGGGGGTGATGAGAAGCTCTTTTTCTGCATTTTTTAGAGTGGGAATGGAATCGAATGTGATTAATGACTAGTCTTATCTTTGGGGCTTAGTAAAAGTTTTGAGAATACAGAAATTCCGTTGCACATTTTTTTTTTTTATTATACTTTAAGTTCTAGGGTACATGTGCATAATGTGCAGGTTTGTTACATATGTATACTTGTGCCATGTTGGTGTGCTGCACCCATCAACTCGTCAGCACCCATCAACTCATCATTTATATCATGTATAACTCCCCAGTGCAATCCCTCCCCCCTCCCCCCTCCCCATGATAGGCCCCAGTGTGTGATGTTCCCCTTCCCGAGTCCAAGTGATCTCATTGTTCAGTTCCCAACTATGAGTGAGAACATGCGGTGTTTGGTTTTCTCTTCTTGTGATAGTTTGCTAAGAATGATGGTTTCCAGCTGCATCCATGTCCCTACAAAGGATGCAAACTCATCATTTTTTATGGCTGCATAGTATTCCATGGTGTATATGTGCCACTGTTTCTTAATCCAGTCTGTCACAGATGGACATTTGGGTTGATTCCAAGTCTTTGCTCTTGCGAATAGTGCCGCAATAAACATACGTGTGCATGTGTCTTTGTAGTAGAATAATTTATAATCCTTTGGGTATATACCCAGTAGTGGGATGGCTGGGTCATATGGTACATCTAGTTCTAGATCCTTGAGGAATTGCCATACTGTTTTCCATAATGGTTGAACTAGTTTACAATCCCACCAACAGTGTAAAACTGTTCCTATTTCTCCACATCCTCTCCAACACCTGTTGTTTCCTGATTTTTTTATGATTGCCGTTCTAACTGCTGTGAGATTGTATCTCATTGTGGTTTTGATTTGCATTTCTCTGATGGCCAGTGATGATGAGCATTTTTTCATGTGTCTGTTGGCTGTATGAATATCTTCTTTTGAGAAATGTCTGTTCATATCCTTCCCCACTTTTTGATGGGGTTGTTTGTTTTTTTTCTTGTATATTTGTTTGAGTTCTTTGTAGATTCTGGATATTAGCCCTTTGTCAGATGAGTAGATTGCAAAAATTTTCTCCCATTCTGTAGGTTGCCTGTTCACTCTGATGGTAGTTTCTTTTGCTGTGCAGAAGCTCTTTAGTTTAATTAGATCCCATTTGTCAATTTTGGCTTTTGCTGCCGTTGCTTTTGGTGTTTTAGACATGAAGTCCTTGCCCATGCCTATGTCCTGAATGGTACTACCTAGATTTTCTTCTAGGGTTTTTATGGTATTAGGTCTAACATTTAAGTCTCTAATCCATCTTGAATTAATCTTCGTATAAGGAGTAAGGAAAGGATCCAGTTTCAGCTTTCTACTTA
>NC_045443.1:94355233-94396235 GCF_002776525.5 Piliocolobus tephrosceles
AAAATGCAGAAATCACCGGTCTTCTGTGTCGCTTGCGCTGGGATTTGGAGACTGGAGCTGTTCCTATTCGGCCATCTTGCTCCGCCCCGAAACGCACATGTTTTTATAATCTTATACCTCATAGCCTCTAAAGGTGACTCATTTTAAAGACAGAGAATGTTAGGTATAAAACAGTTTTCAGATCATTGCACAGTCTTTAAAGTGTGAGTGACAGAAACCAGAGATTCTGCCTCTCATCTGTTCAACTCTCTTTGATGTACCCCTTCTGAGGACCATGAACAAGACAGATATGGCCCCTACCCGCTTACAGCTTATACTATCAGGAATGACTGCTAACAAATACACAATTACAACCAAGTGTAATAATACTTTGATAGAAGAATCACAGCACAAACTAGGAGCCCCTAACTTAGGATGAAAGATTAACATGCATGAGGGCAGGCCTCCTAGAGGAATCACCTGCCACCTCAGGTTCTCTCAGTCCTTACCCTGGACTGTGCTGCTAATGCCAGGGACCCACCACTCAGTGGTCCTGAGAGTGCCAGGCCCTCCCTCTTGGCCTCTGCCACTCATCTAGAGATTGCAGCTCTTTGTGGTGACCAGGAAATGCACCACTCAGATTTCAGGCTGAGGGGAATGGAAGTGACATGACCCCAGCTTCTGTATTCCGAAACCCCACTGTGTTAATGCTGATGCCTGCCTCCCCAGTCCGTGCCCAGCCAGGGACTAAGTGGTGCAGGGATAGCAAAGCAGGCCCATATCTGTGAGATGTGGGACCCTTCTGTGGGGTGACTTGGGCATAGGCTTCACTATCAGCCTAGTGCCCCAGGGAACTTCCTTCCCTGTCTCTATCACGGTTTGACATTCCCTGCTTTCTCAAGTTCCTTCCCCTTTCTCCCTTGTAGTTGTTTCACCAAGTAAATCTCTTGGATATCTTGGATATCTAATCCAGTATTTTTTTTTTAGATGGGGTCTTGCTCTGTCACCCAGACTGGAGTGCAGTGGCATGATCACAGCTCGCAGCAGCCTGGAGCTTCTGGGCTCAATTGATCCTCCCATCTCAGCCTGTCAAGTACCTGGGACTACAGGCATGTGCCACCATGCCAGGCTAAACTTTTGTAATTTTTGTAGAGATAGAGTTTTGCTATGTTGCCCAGGCTGGTTTCAAACACCTGGGCTCAAATCAGTCTGCCCTCCTTGGCCTCCTAAAGTGCTGAGATTGTAGGCGCAAGCCACGGCCCCAGGCCTCTAATCCAGTCTTGATGTCTGCTTCTCAGAGGACCCAAATCAACACATTTTACTACTCACTTTGGGAACACTTAGGGAAAGAAAAAAAAAAATTTCTGCTTTCCTCCTATGTTCTCCACGGGCTTGGACCCTGCAAATTAGACTGACAAAAGACAGAGTAACAAGAGAAAAATAACAAAATTTATGAATGCCTGTAGTGTGAATACATATAGGAGAAACACAGTGATGAGTCACTGAAAGATGGTGGAGGCAAAAGCATCTTGGATGCTAATCTGCTGTGTTCACTTCTGATTAATCCTAACTCCTCAAAGGCCTCTAAGATTTCTAGTTTATCTATTGTTCCTTGTGTTACCTTGCCCTTGGGTCAGACAGCCTTAATGTTATCACATTTTAATTGTCCCACACATCCCTTCAGAGTCACCCCTTTCCTATGCTATATAAGCTCCAGGTTTGGGGGTGATGGCAGAGGGATCCACCATCTTGTCTTGAAGCCGGCCAAGACACAGACATAGCTTCTGTTCGTAAGCCCTTATTAATTGTTTCTTTCTGAGAAAATGGATAGGTCAGCCTCTTTGGTTGGCCTCTCAGCTTCCTTGGACTTTGGGAGCATGATTGTATAGGCCTGCCCCCGACAGAACAGATATGGTTAGAATGTGGGTATATATGGCATCTTAATGAAGAACAGTAAATCTGTAGAGAGGTGACAAGACAAAGGAAAAGGTTTCAGGCTTCCAAGGGTGGCAAACTGTGGGAAGATAAATGTACGGGGAAAACTCATGGAGCAACATTTGTTTGTGTGGGGCCATCTCTCGGCACTGACTTTCCGTCTTCTTCTTGGACATAAAACTTTCATGAGAGAGATTTATGGCAGCTCCTCATTTCTCAGAAATTTCTACTTTCAGTCAAATAAAGGAAGCTCCAGGAAGGCTTCTTTCTGTATCTGTTGAATATCAAATATCTTCAGCTCAAAATAATCCTTATGCCAAGGTGCTAATTTTGATTCCTTACACGCTACACTGTTGGGTGTAGGATCTGGTATCCTGAGAGGCTGCAGGAAGGATCTGATGGCATGGCCTTGAGGAGTAAAGGATTTAACTCCACATGGATGAATTCTGTCCAGTGGGAAACAAGAGACAGGAAGGATCAGGGCAAATCTATTCCATTTCTCCATTTCTCCCATTCTGAGGCATGGTTTCTCTGTACAGTTACCCTGAGAAGTTCTGAGTACCCAACATCTGATGAGAAAACTTATGTAACTCTTTAAGGCTCATCATGAAGCAGTGGCAAGTGTGGTAACACATTTCACATCCTTTCTTGCTTCTCTCAATTTTTTCTCACGCTTGATTGCCTCAGATTACACACACCTGCCCCCTTCATAAAGCATCACACTGATTTCATGCCTTAGGCTCTGTTGTCTAGGAAACTTGGGCTAAAACAACCGATTTTTAAACCAATACCAGATACATAAACAAGAAATAACCTGGTGAAACTGGAGGAAAATATCCTAAGCCTACAGAATAGTATATTTGGAGACCTAAAGGCAAAGTGAGTGTGGGTTTTTATATTAGTCTATTCAGGTTGCTATGAAAAAATACCATAAACTGGGTAGCTTGTAAACAACAGAAATTGATTTCTCACAGTTCTGAAGGCTGGGAAATCCAAGATCAAAGTGCAGCAGATTCAGTGTCTGGTAAGAGCCTGTTTTCTGGTTCATAGATGGGACCTTTTAGCTGTGTCCTCACTTGGTGGAAGGGACTGCTTAGCTCTCTAGGGTCTCTTTTTTAAGGGCATTAATCCGATCATGTTGGTTCTACCTTTACGACTTAATCACTTCCCATGAGCCCCACCTCCTAGTGCCATTGCCTTGGGAGTTAGGAGTTCAGCATACGAATTTTGGAAGAACATAAAAACTTAGTTCATTGCACTGGAACTTCAAGAAATGGGAAGTTCACTTTGGCTAGAGAATAAACCTAGGGTGATAGTGTAGGGGTTGTGAGAGAAGAGGGTAGAGGTATATCTGCTCACAAAGTACTGAGTAGGCCATGAGAAGGAGGCTTGGAAGCTACAGAAGGATTTGAAACCAAAGAGTGACAAGGTCAGATCTGCATTTAAGTTCACACTGGCTGCAATAGGGAGGTTGGACTGTAAGTGAGCAAGGAAGATGTTGTAATCTTTGCAAAGGCACACAAGGGTTGTGGTATTGGTGTTAATTTTTATGATAGAATGGAAGTAGCCTATTATACATTAGCTATACCAATTTTAGTTAAGTAGTCCAATCATATTATTTCTTACTACCAGTTCAAGTATAATTCTCTTTAAAGTTACTATGAGACTGACTCAAAATTACAACAAAGGGCTAATTTTGGTGTTAATAAATATTTAAATGGAATTTATTGGGAGCCTTCTAACCCTGTGGGGTGTTAAGAATTATCTGAAGTGTTGAAATAGGCAAAATAGATTTCTGGAAATCCTTTCAGTTTAGTACTTGGCATTGTCTAACTTGCTGAGGGAAGGATGTACTAGTGAGTGGTGTCCACAGAAACAGAATCAATAGGATATGAGTGTGTATACAGTCATGCAATGCCTAGAACATCCTGAGAAATGCATCATTAGCCAGTTCCATCACTGAGTGAATGTAGACAAACCTAGATGGTATAGCCTACTACACACCTAGGCTATGTGGTATAGCTTATTGCTCTGAGGCTACAAACCTGCACAGCCTGCTGTACTGCATACTATAGGCAATTGTAACATAATGGTAAGTACTTGTGTATCTAAATGTATATACACATAGAAAAGGTACAGTAAAATGTGATAGATAAAAAATGGTATGCCTGTTATAGGGCACTTCCCATGAACAGAACTTGCAGGACTAGAGCTTGCTCTTGATGAGTCACTGAGTGAGTGGGAAGTGAATGTGAAGGCCTGGGACATTACTGTACACTTCTATAGACTTTATCAACACTGTACACTAAGGCTACACTAAGTTTATAAAAAATATTTTTCTTTCTTCAATAATAAATTAACCTTAGCTGACTAATTTTTGTACTTTTTAGACTTCTTATTTTATTTTTAACTTTTTGGCTCTTTTGTAATAACACATAGATTAAAACACAGATACATTATACAGCTGTGCAAAAATATTTTTTCCTTGTATCCTTATCCTATAAGCTTTTATTTTTAATTTTTAATTTTACTTTTTAAACTCTTTTGTTTAAAACTAAGACACAAACATACACATTATTCTAGGCCTACACAGGATCAGGATCATCAATATCACTGTCTCCCAACTCCTCCTCTTGTTCGTCTGAAAGATCTTCAGGAGCAATAACACGCATTGAACTGTTATCTCCTGTGATAACACTTTCTTCTGGAATACTTCCTGAAATACCTACCAGAGGCTGTTTTACAGTTAACTTTTCTTTTTTAGTAGAAGGTGTACACTCTAAAATAACAATAAAAAGTATACCATAGTAAATATGTAAACTAGTAACATATTCATTATCAAGTATTATGCACTGTATAGAATTGCATGTGCTTTTATACTACTGGCAGGGCAGTAGATTTGTTTACACCAGCACCACCACATTACCACAAACATGTGAGTAATGTGTTGCCCTATGATGTTACAATGGCTACAATATCACTTGGGGATAGGAATTTCTCAGCTCCCTTATCATCTTATGGAAACATCATTGTGTATGCAGTTCATCATTGACCAAAATGTTGTTATATCGTTCATAACTGTGTGTGTGCATGTGTGTGTGTGTGTGTGTGTGTGTGTGTGCATATATATATATGAGAGAGTGAGAGAGAGAAAATTAGCTCATGCAATTGTGACGACTGATGAACCTGAAATCTACAGAGCAGATTGGCAGTCCAGAGACCCAGAGAAGAGTTCACACTGCAACTCAAACCCAAAGGCAATCTGGAGGCAGAATTCCCTCTTCCCTGGGCAATCTCAGTCTTTTCTTTGATGGCCTTCAACCAGTTAGATGAGATCCACTCATGTAGAAAAATCTGCTTCACTGAAAGACTTTTGATTTAATTGTTAATCTCATCTAAAAATACCTTCACAGCAACATCTACACTAGTGTTTGACCAAATATCTTTGTACCAGAGCCTAGCCAAGTTGACACATAAAGTTAACTATTACAAGGGGGGGCTACCTGATTCCCAAACTTTTGTTTGACATTTTATTTGCTATTAAATAGGAAATCTTACATCTCTTTAAGGACAGAGGTAAGCTTTTAAAAAACTGATGACAATTCAAGTGATTCTTTTTCCATAATAATATAAACAAATTTTGTCCCAAAGAGATGCAACCTATGTGAATACAACCCAAAGGTTATCATTTATTGTAGGTTTTGTGTCTAACCTACTATCATTATTCTTATGCTTAAAATATGCTCTTTCAATAAACCTTGCCATTTACAAGTTCTCTAATTAATGAGCTGAATAAAACTTTTAACCCATATTTATTTTATGTTTTAAAAAGTATCATGTTTTTAACTTTTGAAAATTATACTTTGACAGGGAATAAACACACAGTATGCAGTATAGAAAAGAATGAGCATAATTATGCAACTTGTGGTTTTTTTATTTAATTTAATCATGCATGTCAAGAGACTGTTACCATCTCATTTTCTTCACTGGTCTCTAATTGATATGGTTGTTGGAGTTAAGACATATACAATAAGCTCTCCAAATATTCTTTCTCCCCCATTCACTCTAGTCTCTCTTCTGGGGACTCTTATTACATATGTTTTGGATCTTCTCATTGTATTCTCTCTGTTTCTTAGTCTTTTTTTTTTTTTTTTTTTTTGAGACAGAGTTTCACTCTGTCGCCCAGGCTGGAGTGCAGTGGGCATGATCTCGGCTCACGGCAACCTCCGCCTCCCAGGGTAAAGTAATCCTCCTGCCTCAGCCTCCTGAGTAGCTGGTATTACAGGTGTGTGCCACCACACCTGGATAATTTTTGTGTTTTTAGTAGAGACAGGGTTTCACCATGTTGGCAGGGCTGGTCGTAACTCCTGACCTCAGGTGATCCACCTGCCTCAGTCTCGCAAAGTGCTGGGATTACAGACATGAGCCACTGCACCAGCCCTCTGTTTCTTAATCTTCTTTTATCCTTTTCTCCCCTGTCAGGCTGCATTCTGGATAGTGATTTCTAATTTATCTTTCAGTTTGATGATTTTCTTTTTTATTCTATCAACACTGTTATTTAGTCTATTCATAGAATTTTTTGTTTCAAAGGCTTCACTTTTTATTTCTGGAATTTCTTTTTGCTTCTCCACTAAATCTGCCCATTTTTTTCTCACAGCATCTTTTCTGGTGTTTTGGATTATTTTATGCAGCCAATCATTTAAAACATACTAATTTTCTTTCCCTGTCATATTTTTCTATAATATGATACTTTTGGGATATTGATCTTGCTGTTTATTGTGTCTGCTCAATCTGGTTTATGCTGAATTGTTCTTCTCCTCTTCTCCCTCCTCCTCCTCTTCCTTCTTCTTCTTTTTCTTCCTTCCTTCCTCCTCCTCCTTCCCTCCTTCCTTCTTTCCCTCCTCCCTCTCTCTTCTTCCTACCTCCCTCTCTCTTTCTTTTCTCCTCTTTTTTGTTTCTTTCTTTCTCTCTTTTCTCTTCCTTCCTTCCTTCCTTCCTTCCTTCCTTCCTTCCTTCCTTCCTTCCTTCCTTCCTTCCTTTCTTTCTTTCTTTCTTTCTTTCTTTCTTTCTTTCTTTCTTTCTTTCTTTCTTTCTTTCTTTCTTTCTATTTCTTTCTTGCGAGGATCAAATCTATATTAGTTTCCCATTGCTGTGGTCATAAATTAGCATGAACTATTTGGCTTCAAACACCACAGATTTGTTATCTAATAGTTCTACAGATCACAGATCCAAAATGTGTCTAGTTGGGCTAAAACCAGGTATTGACAGTGCTGGTTCCTTCTGGATGCCAGGGGAGAATACATTTCCTTACGTTTTCCAACCTCTAGCTCTCATTCCCTAGCTGGTGACATCATTCCATCTTCAAACCCAACAATGATGGTTTACATCAGAGTCACATCCCATGACTCTCTTTGGTCTTTCCCTTTCACTTTTGAGAACCCTTGTGACGACATTGGGACCACCAGAATGACCCAGGATAATCTCCTTATTATCTGGTCAACTGATTAGCAACCTTCATTCCATCTGTAATCTTAATTCCTTTGTGCCATGTGTGATAACATATTCACAGGTTCTAGGGATTGGGATTTAGATGTCTTTGGGGAGCCATTATTCTACCTATCTTACAGCCTCTTGAGGATCTCAGCTTTATGCAAAGACCTCAGTTCTAACTTGCAACCTCTGTTGTACTAGGGCTCAAGGCACTAAAACCTAGGCTCTTAGGTTAACAAAACCAAAAGCTTCATCCAGTGAAGCTGCAGTACTAGCTCATATGCTCACCACCTTGAATTTTATTTCTTCCTTTCTTTCATTGGGGGTTTATTTTTCTTTCTACAAGCTTAGCTGTAATTTAAAGGAATATTTATTCTATTCAGTATTTCTAGGAGTTCACAGTGTGCAAATTTGGGAATTAACTAGTCAACAATATGGTCAGAAAAATCCATCTCCAGTATGATCCCATGGGATCAACCAGGGTACAAACAAGAGGCACTGTAAAGTGTATATCCAAATGCTTAAAAGTTACAAAGGAAGCTCTAATTATTTTTAACTAAAATGTATTCAGTCCTCCTAACTTGACAAATGCACTGCATAATGACCTAGAAGATCAGATTATAATGTAAGATTCTCATATTCCTTGGTGTTCTGCAGAGGACTAGGCTACCTGAGGAGAGATGGCCCCCAGCTGTGGCCTGTTTTCTCTCTTTTTACCACTGGCTCCTTCCAGCACTGTGAGGCCTACCCAGGCATGTGGACCTCCCACCCTTCTCCCAATGTTAAACTCTGTCCAAACCCTTGGCCAACAGCCACCCTTGGCCACACCTCAGGCCTCAGAGTTGTGTGTACAAAGAGCAAGTCTGGCCTCTGCAGGGAAAATCTAAGAATCCTGTGGCAGTCTGGGCAGCGAATTCCAGGAATTTAGGTACCTGAGTTTAAAAAAGGCAGAGTGTGGGCTCCAGGCAGTTCAGTCCCCTTAGACCTATGGATCTGGTTCTGTGGGGAGGAGAGCAGTGGCCAGAACACAGCCTTCTAAAGCACTGTGCCTTGAGCCAGACACCCTGTTATCTGGCTCTCAAGGTGGCCTCACAACCAACTGCCAAAATATGTCCGCTTCTGCTACCTGTACTATAAGTTGGAATTTCCCCAAGTTATTTTTTACTTGGGCTATTGCTATAGCTTCCTAACTGATATCCTGGCCACCAGTGTCACTGCTGGTCATTAGAAACTGGTTCCAAATCCTAGCCTGACTACTTATTAGCCGTATAACTTTGAGCAAGTTACTTAACCTGTCTGGAACCTTCATTTGCTCAGCAAAATTGCGCCTAAGTTTTAGACTCACAGAAACCATGGGCGATAAATGTTTATGGTTGTTTTGAGCCATTACAGTTTGGAGTAACTTGTTATACATAAATGAATAACTAATGTATTATCACCCCACCTCACTTTTGAAATCATGGTATGATACACATTATTCCAGAGGGACTTTCTAAAACCTAATAGAATAGAAAATAATGGTAAAGGTCATAACTTGTTCTATTGGTTCCTTAATAGTACAAGCACCAATTATTTTAAGACAATGACTAAAAAAACCTTACAGGCTAACTAAACTGGACACATATCATATCAGGTCTCTCTCATGGCATACATGCAGAATCTACATACATGCAGATTCTCTCATGGCATGCATGGAGGGTGATGCTGTGCTGTGCCCTCCACTCCAGCACTAAGCCCTTCTAACCCTACAGTAGTTTGGTTCCAACACTCCTTAAAGCCTATTGCTAAGTCACAGAGACCTTACTCTTCTTGATATTTATATGGTAATATTGAGGAATAGGCTGGTTTGGTTGGTCAAACATTATATTTAATACTTAACCAGCATTACTGGCTGGGTGCAGTGGCTCATGCCGGTAATTCCAGCACTTTGGGAGGCCAAGGCAGGCAGATCACAAGGTCAGGAGTTCGAGACCAGCCTATCCAACATGTCGAAACCCCATCTGTACTAAAAATACAAAAATTAGCCAGGTGTGGTGGTGGCACACACCTATAATCCCAGCTACTCCGGAGGCTGAGGCAGGAGAATTGCTTGAACCTGGAGGCAGAGGTTGTAGTGAGCCGAGATTGCAACACTGTACTCCAGCCTGGGTGACAGAGCAAGACTCCATCTCAAAAAATAATAATAAAATAAAAATAAAAATAAATAATAAAAAATAAAAATATTTAACCAGGATTATGAAATTCAAACTGCCTGTTGAACCTGGCCAACAACTAAGATAGACACGGACATAATTTATCATTTACAATGTGGAGAATACTAATTTACTATATTTCTATTCTGAGTCACTAAAATCTATTTCTAATGTCTTTAGTTTTGTCATTTACATCAGCGGACCCCAATGTTTTTGGCACCAGGAACCAATTTTGTGGAAGACTATTTTTCCACAGACCAGGGTGGGGATGGTTTCAGAATGACACTGTTCCACCTCAGATCATCAGGCATTAGATCCTCATAAGGAGTGCGCAACCTAGATTCCTCACATGCACAGTTCACAGTAGGGTTCATGCTCCTCTGAGAATCTAATGCCATGGATCTGACAGGAAATGGAGCTCAGGTGGAAATGCTTACTCCTCTTCCACTCACCTCCTGCTATGCAGCCTGGTTCCTAACAGGCCATGGACCAATACCAGTCCACAGCCTGGGAGTTGAGAATCCCTGACTTATATGTTCTTTTGCTCACTCATTCAGCCTATATTTACGAAGTATTTTCTATGTGCTAGCTCCAATAGAGAGTACAAACTAAATAAGACATTTGCCCTAAAGTCTAATGAAAAGGAGAAAATGTATAGTCTAATAGAAGATAAGTCTAGGCACAGTGGCTCATGACTGTAATCCCAGCACTTTGGGAAGCTGAGGCGGGAGGATTGCTTGAGTCCAGGAGTTTGAGACAAGCCTGGGCAACATAGTGAGACCTTGTTCTATTAAAATTTAAAAATACATAATAAAACAAAAAGCTGCTTTTAGAAATATAAACCCTTTGCATGAAGGGGAAGCATGTATGTGTGCCTGTGTGTATATACACACATAGGTCTATTCATCCTCCAGATGAAGAGGGAGTGCTATAGTTTTTAAAAAGTACTGAAGTAGAACATGTGAAGAAAATTGCACAAATCCTAAGTGCATGGCTTAATGAATTTATTAAAATTGAACTCTATAACCAGCACCCAGATGAAAAAAAACAGAATTTTACTAGCACTCAAGAATCCCTTTTCTTGTCTACACTTTGGCAGAGGGGAGGAAGTACATCAAACAACTTTTTTTTTTTCTGTTTCAACAATCTGCTTAATGCATACCTTCCTGCATCATGAGTCACTCAGACCATTATTAGTCAGCCTTCAAAAATAGTTTCTCTGAGACAATTCTCTCCCTCCTCACAAGCTAAACAGTGATTAACGTCCAGGTGAACCAGAGTAAAAATTTCCAGCTGTCAAATTAACAGTTAGAAAGCATTTTTTTCCTCACAAAAGATGTGTCTAGACTCATGAAAATTAGAAAGTGGCCGGGCACGGTGGCTCACATCTGTAATTCCAACACTTTGGGAGGCCGAGGCGGGCAGATCACGAGGTCAGGAGATAGAGACCATCCTGGCTAACATGGTGAAACCCCGTCTCTACTAAAAAATATACAAAAAATTAGCCGGGTGTGGTGGCGGGCGCCTGTAGTCCCAGCTACTTGGGAGGCTGAAGCAGGAGAATGGTGTGAACCCGGGAGGCGGAGCTTGCAAGTGAGCCAAGATCGCGCCACTGCACTCCAGCCTGGGCTACAGAGCGAGACTCCGTCTCAAAAAAGAAAAAAGAAAAAGAAAATTAGAAAGAAAAAAATATTCATCAGTTCATCACATAAAGGGTTATTCCCTCAAACATAATTCCTACCTTTTCTCTAGTTTAAAATGAGTTCGGCTGTTCTTATTTAAAGCCAAGTCATACACATAAAGCAAACCTAATGCAGTCTTTATTACGGTAATAGACAGGAAACACGCACCAAACCAATTAGATACTATAACCTCATAATGTTGCATCAAAGCTGTGGCATGTTATTAGAAACCAAGTGATGTACAGCATCTTTTATTTTATGTTTAGAAAGCACAGGACAGCTATCTGACCCAAAGGTGAATCAATGTGGATACCGACAGGCAAAGCAGCCATGAGGTATAGGAATTCAGAGGAATGATGTTTAAGTCTCCTTGAATGATAATATCAATCAGTAGCTACAGGAAATGCTAAAGACACTTTTGCACTAGGTCCTCCTTTAATCTTTCTGAGAAAATCCTCATCACAATTCAAACAGAATGAGTAAAAGTAAGAGTAGATCTTTAGTAGGCAAAGAACTCAGACTGGGACCTCATGGATCATCGATTTGATGCTGTTTTTTTGTGGAGAATTAGAAAGGGTGAAGAAAGCTTGAATCCTAGCATTTGTGTTGCCAATTTCAGTAAAGTCTCCATTGTTTCACAACTTTCTCCAAAGAATCTGAAACCTAATTCCACATAAACATAACTAGGAGCTATTTAAGGTAAAAAACCATGGATTTTTTTTTTTTTTCTCTAACTGTGGCATCTCCCACAGCACTTGGGACAGTGTAATTGATTAATAAATATTTCATAATTGAATGAACGACTGTGTGGAACTTTCTCCTAAAAATGATTAGGAGCTGTTGAAGCATGCTCAGGAAATGAGTGACATGACCAGATTTCCTCTATAGGTAACTCCTTCTGGCAATAGTATGGAGCATATATTAGAGAGACAGACCAGGAGGTATTACTGGGAGGCAATAGTCCTAGTCCAGACTAGAATAAGTGATAGTCTCAACTAAGGTTGTGCAGGTTAAGGTGAAAAGTAGAAACTGACTTAAAGGATACTTAAAAAGTAAAATCTATGTGATCTAGTCATTGATGGAATGTGGAGGGAGAAAGAAAATACTATAGGAGGACTCTAAAAATGATTCTTGGGATTCTGGTTTGGTCTTTTGAATGAGTGATGGGACAGATGGTTGAGGTAAAAAATGCAGTAGTGGGAGGAACAGATTAGGTATCAAATACAGTGAGTTTACAGTAGTTTCTTTAGGCTTGAGGTGCCTGTAGGATGTCTGATTTAGAATCAATAGAGTGGAAACAGTTATTAAAGCCATGGGTTTTGATGTTTTTGTACAAAAAAAAAAAAAAAAAAAAAAAAAGTGTAGCATGAAAATCCAGAGGGCTGAGGGCAGAACCACAGGCAATACAGACATTTAGAGGTTGAGCAGAGGACAAAAATACTGACACAAGGAGCAGGATTGCCCACAAATGACCATGGGTATTTATTCTAGGATACCTGGATACCAAGCTAGCTGGGATCAGGGACGCATGTACCCCTACTCCCAGAAGGGGAACTGAGCCTAAGCTTTTCTCTGCTTGGCAGGGGAAGCTGCAGCATTCATAGACCCTAAGCTCTCCAGATACTGAGCTGCTGGCGTACCCCTAAAGTAACTAAGCATATGTATTAAGATATATGCATTTCCTACAAGCCACACATAAGAAAGGTAGAATTTCTTCTCCCTTATGATAATTTAACTTTGGTTTTGGTATCAGATAAGATTATCAAGTGACTCATTTTTTAAAAGAATAAAATAAAAACAGGAGACTTGCTAAGATATTCACTTTGGGAGGCTGTACATCTATCCTAGCAAGGATGTTACTGAACAAGACATTTTGGAAGATTCTCTTTTGAATTTGCCTCAGCTTGAAAGGGTAAAAGTTCATATTTTTAGACAAATTTAAGTTTTGAAAATAATCCAAGTTGTTGCTTGTAATAAAGTTTGGTGGAAAAAATAAATGACAATAATGAAACACAATCATGTCATGCTACAAGGAAATGGATTGTTTTTCCTCTTTAGGGCCCTAATGATCTGCTCCATTTTCCTGCCTTTCTCTCGTTCCCTCCCTTTCTTTCCAGGAGCTTTTGCATAGTCCAGCCAGACTAATCTTCATGAAGCATAATTCCAATCATGGCACTATCTTTTTCAAAACTTGTCAGTAACTTCGGGGTACTCACGTAAAAATGTCTAAACCCCTTGGTCTGGAAGTCTAGGTTCTTTCCAGTCTTACTGAAACTTGTTACTTGTCCTCCCTTTCAGCCCAATAAACTGAACTCTTGTATGTTTTCTGTTCATTCTCTATGGTTTTTGATGGGATTTGGCTGTGTCCCCACACAAATCTCAACTTGAATTGTAACTCTCAGAATTCCCACATGTTGGGGGAGGGACTGAGTGGGGAGGTAATTGAGTCATGAGGGCCAGTCTTTCCCGTGCTATTCTTGTGATAGTGAACAAGTCTCATGAGATCTGATGGGTTTATCAGGGGTTTCTGCTTTTGCTTCTTTCTAATTTTCTCTTGCTACCACCATGTAAGAAGTGCCTTTCTCCTCCTGTCATGATTCTGAGGCCTCCCCAGCCATGTGGAGCTGTAAGTCCAATTAAACCTCTTTTTCTTCCCAGTCTTGGGTATCTCTTTATAAGCAGCATGAAAACAGACTAATACAATAAATTGGTACCAGTAGAGTGGGGTGTTGCTGAAAAGATACTCAAAAATGTGGAAGCGACTTTGGAACTGGGTAACAGCAGAGGTTGGATCACTTTAGAGGGCTCAGAAGAAGACAGGAAAATGTGCGAAAGTTTGGAACTTCCTAGAGACTTGTTGAATGGCTTCGCCCAAAATGCTGATAGCAATATGGACAATAAAGTCTAGGCTCAGGTGGTCTTAGATGGAGATGAGGAACTTTTTGGGAACTAGAGTAAAGGTAACTCTTGTTATGTTTCAGCAAAGAGACTGGCAGCATTTT
The DNA here is from genome assembly GCF_002776525.5 of Piliocolobus tephrosceles. NCBI lineage: Eukaryota > Metazoa > Chordata > Mammalia > Primates > Cercopithecidae > Piliocolobus > Piliocolobus tephrosceles. The sequence continues at coordinate 94,369,514 of NC_045443.1, forward strand.
GCCCCTGTTCTCCCTAGAGATCTGTGGAACTTTGAACTTGAGAAAGATGATTTAGGGTATTTGGTGGAAGAAATTTCTAAGCAGCAAAGCATTCAAGAAGTGACTTGGGCTCTGTTAAAGGCATTCAGTTTTATAAAGGGAAGCAGAGCATAAAAGTTTGGAAAATTTGCAACCTGACTATGCAACAGAAAGGAAAAACCCATTTTCTGAGAAGAAATTCAAACCAGCTGCAGAAATTTGCATAAGTAGCAAGGACCCTAATGTTAATCTCCAAGATCTTTGGGAAGATGTCTCCAGGCCATGTCAGAAACCTTCACAGCAGGCCCTACTATCACAGGCCCAGAGGCCCAGGAGGAAAAAGTGGTTTCATAGGCTGGGTCCAGGGTCTCTGTGCTGTATGCAGCCTAGGGACTTGGTGCCCTATGTCCCAGCTATTTCAGCCATGACTGAAAGGGACCAACATATAGCTCAGGCTATGGCTTTAGAGGGTGAAAGCTGCAAGCCTTGGCTGTTTTCATGTGGTGTTGAACCTGTGGGTGCACAGAAGTCAAGAATTGAGGTTTGGGAACCTCCACCTAGATTTCAAAAGATATATGGAAACACCTCGATGACCAGGCAAAAGTTTGCTGCAAGGGTGGGGCCCTCATGGAGAGCCTCTGCTAGGGCAGTGTGGAAGGGAAATGTGGGGTTGGACCTCCCACGCAGAGTCCCTACTGGGGCACTGCTTAGTGGAGCTGTGAGAAGAGGGCCATCATCCTCCAGACCTCAGAATGGTAGATCCATTGACAGCTTGCACTGTGCACCTGGAAAAGCCACAGACACTCAATGCCAGCCTGTGAAAGCAACTGGGAGGGAGGAGGCTGTACCCTGCAAAGCCACAGGGGTGGAGCTGCCCAAGACCCTGGGAGCCCACCTCTTGCATTAGTATGACCTGGATATGAGACCTGGAGTCAAAGGAGATCATTTTAAAATTTGACTGCCCTGCTGGATTTCGGACTTTCATGGGCCTGGTAACCCTTTTGTTTTGGCCAATTTCTCCCATTTGGAATGGCTGTATTTACCCAATACCAGGACCCTCATTGTATCTAGGAAGTAACTAGTTTGCTTTTTATTTTACACGCTCATAGGCAGAAGGTACTTGCCTTGTCTCAGATGAAACTGTGGACCATGGACTTTTGGGTTAATGCTGAATTGAGTTAAGACTTTGGGGGACTATTGGGAAGGCATGATTGGTTTTGAAATGTGAGGACATGAGATCTGGAGGGGTCAGGGTGGAATGATATGGTTTGGTTGTGATCCCACTCAAATCTTAACTTGAATTGTATCTCCTAGAATTCTCACATGTTGTGGGAGGGACCCAGGGCGAGGTAATTGAATCATAGGGGCCGGTGTTTCTTGAGTTATTCTGGTGATAATGAATAAGTATCACAAGATATGAAGGGTTTATCAGGGGTTTCCACTTTCACTTCTTTCTTGTTTTCTCTTGCCACTGCCATGTAAGAAGTGCCTTTCTCTTCCTGCCATGATTCTGAGGCCTCCTCAGCCATGCAAAACTGTAAGTCCAATTAAACCTGTTTTTGTTCCCAGTTTCAGGTATGTCTTTATCAGCAATGTGAAAACAGACTAATACAGTTTTTTATTTTTTTGTTTTCTCTCCATGTCTAATTTCTACCTTTCTTTTAAGACACTGAGTGAATGTCCTCAAGCCCATTTAGGCTTCCCTGATTGCTGCAATCCTGTTCCATATCCTTGGCTTCTTCTACCCAAGATAAACCCGTCACCCTCCTGCCACAGGAATGCCCAAACTCCTCATTTCGAATACATAGGGTTTCGTGGGAATATAGTGTCAGTATTAATGCAACGTTTTAGTTATTAATAGCAATGATATATTTAATATAATACAAGGAATTTTAAAAAGTGGACAATAATAAGACACCTAACATAGGTTACATTGATTATAGAGTAGCCAAAAGAGTACACAACCTTTAGAATTTGACAAAATGTATTTGAATCCTAGCTCTACTGTTTATTAGCTGAGTCCCTTCAGGCAGCTTATTTAATATCTCTAAGAATCTACTCTTTCATCTGCAAAATGAAAAATAATGACATCAGCTTCATAACTTTATTATGAGGATCAGAAGAAAGTCATGCAAAAGACTTTCTAATGATCTTAGAGAGAGGAAGTCCTCTATAAACGTGACAAGACCTAGAAGCCATAAAAGATAGCTATTTTGACTGCATAAAATGTAAACATTTTTGCATGACAAAATAATGCATAACCAAAGCCATAAGAGGGTAAACTGGAAAACATTTTTGTAGCATTTATGACAGATAAATTACTTTCATTCTCTCATATATCGATGAAGAAAAAGACCAATTTATTGAAAACATGGACAGAAGACATAAAAATACTCCATAGAAAATGAAATACAAATAGCTTGTAAACATATAAAAAGATGCTCAACTTCGGGCTAGGCGCAGTGGCTCACACCTGTAATCCCAACACTTTGGGAGGCCAAGGTGGGTGGATCACGAGGTCAGGAGATCAAGACCATCCTGGCTAACATGGTGAAACCCCGTTTATACTAAAAGTACAAAAAAAAAAAAATAGCCAGGCGTGGTGGCGGGCACCTGTAGTCCCAGCTACTGGGGAGGCTGAGGCAGGAGAATGGCATGAACCCGGGAGGCAGAGCTTGTAGTGAGCGAAGATAACATCACTGCCCTCCAGCCTGGGTGACAGAGAGAGGCTCTGTCTCAAAGGAAAAAAAAAAAAAAAAAAAAAGATGCTCAACCTTACTTGTAATGTAACATAAATATAACATAAATGCAAAGTAAAACTCAATAATAGACTATTTTCACCTAACTCCTAAATGATAGGGGAAGTAAGCATATTATTAAGGGAAGTGTAAATTGGTACAACTTTTTCTGAAAAGCAATTTGACAACAGCAATTTTTAAATAACAATTTAACCATATACTACTCCTCTGAGCAATTTCCCATCTGGGAATGTACATACCTGTGCTCTCCAGTATAGCAGCCAGTGACCACATTTGGTTACTGAGCACTTGGAATGTGGCATATCTGAAATGACATGTAATTTAAGTGTAAAATACACACTGAATTTTAAAGCCTTAGTATAAGTAAAATAATGTAAAATATTTCATTTTTTAATTGGTTGCATGTTGGAAATGACATATTTTGGATATAATGAGTTAAATATAATATACTATTAAGATTAATTTTACTTATTTCTTTTACTTTTCAAAATGTGGCTGCTAGAACATTGAAACTTACATATGTTGTTCACATTATATTCCTTTTGAACCTTGTTAGCATATACAGTTCTACTTGCGTACATAAGAAATTATGTATGTATAAAGAATATCTGAAAAAATCTTTAATATTCACCAATAGAGTCTTTGCTAAATAAAATATGATACATTCAGACAATAGAATATTATGTGGACTGAAAAAAGAATGAGACCAGTCTGCCTTAAGATGGGGGAGCTTTCCGCTAGATATCATTCAGTTAAAAAAAAAAAAATAAAGCATGGAATAGATGTGTAGTGAGTTAATGTTGGTGTTCAGTGTATATTAAATGAATTTTGAATGAATTATGTAAATTGTACTTATGCATCGAATATTCTTGGAAGATGCACAAGAAATTGTTTTTAGTTATTGTTCTAGAGAGAGGAAATTGTGGTTCACCATCAGGGGCTGGAGAAGATTTATTTTTAACTCTACTTTTTTGTATTGATTAAATGTTTTGCAACATGTATTCATAACCTATTTAGAAAAAAACCTGAGTTTATAAGTTTTCATTGTCTTTGAAGAAAACAATTCTTATAAAGAATTTCCTGAAGTCAGCTATGTGAAGGTGGAAGACGGATGTAAAAATCACAAGGCCTTACGCAGTAATAGGTTCCTAAGAAATAGCTGTTTCTTTCCCTTCCCCACACTTTGACTAAGAGCACAGATGTCATGATAGAATCTTTCCACATTTCAGAGATCCCTTAAGCATCCCTATCACGTTATGGCTCTAGAGATGTCAAATGTAAATGGGATGAGGCTACACTGATCCTGTGACATGCCCTGGAAGTTAGTTATTTCTCCCCAATAAATCCCAGAAACTTGCCTGCTTACTTTTATATATGTCTCATCAAAATGGAAGGCAGCCTGTATAATGTATAACTTCCCAGTCAGTGTAATATCGTAGGCTGTCTACAAATTTTATTACTATATTAAGGGTTGAAGCAAACTTTTCCAGTTATTACATCCTCGGCACTAAAATCTTCACTCTCCTTGTCAGTCTCTTGATTCTTCAGCAGTTAAAACACTCTCTTTTATTTCTGTATCAGAAACTCTGTGTGCTTCCCTAACCTCTTTGTCTACTTCAATCACCTCTTCTCACTTTGATGAAGTTTGTTGATTGATTGCTTCTCATGGGTACGACTGGCTTTCCAGCCCTTTGTCTAAATTTAAAACACTGGAGCCATTCTTCAGAAAATACACAGTGCTCAATCAATTGCATTTGCTCATAAAATATCTTCATTTTTTTTTTTTTTTTTTAACAAAAGTCTCTTGATTCTGCTTCCTCATTTCCATTCCCATTGCCTCTGCCTGAGTCCAGGCCCTCTTCATCTTGTCTAGAATATGTCAATTACCTCTTAACTAGTCCGTGTGCTTTCAGACTCCCCACTGGCAATCCATTTTCTACTTTACTGCTAAATTCTAAAAACAGATCCATGCCTCCATTCATTCATTCATCAGACATTCATTAAGTATCTCCCTTGTGTCAGGCATCATGCTAGGAACTGGGGACACAAATACTAATTTTTCATAGGCACGCACTACGTTTCTGGAGCTTAGAGTTCAGTGCAGGAAGCCATCGAGTAGACACATGGTTTACAGTGTACAGCGGTGGGCACAGGATGCCCTGGTAGCATCCATCAGGGAAGAAAATTTCCCCAGAGCCCTTGCTATCTGGTCCAACTGTTAAGAGACAGGAGGAGATGTTCTAAGCAGAGGGCGTAGCAAGGGCCAAAGCTAAGCAGGGTGGTACATGGTGTGTGTGGTGAGTGTGACTGGCCAGGCGGTCAGAGAAGATTTACAGGAGTCAGCACCAGGTAGTGGCACAGGGCCTACGGGGGCCATGCAAAGGAGTTCCAACTTTATTCTGAGGGCATATGTTTTAAGAACAGTGGTCATGAGATCAGATTTGCATTTTATGGAGATCATTATGGTAGGAGTTTGGAGGAGAGCTGGAGGGATGAAAGACTGGAGACTGGAAATAAGGTTAGGAAGAGGCTGGTTCAACTATTTGGTCATGAGGATAACCTAAATCAAGGTAAGCGCAGTAGGGATGCTGAGCAGCAGACAGGTTTGGAAGAACTCAACAATAACATGGACTGGGTTTAGTGATTGCCTATTTGGATGTTTGTGAGAAGGAAGGAAGGGGAAAAAGTCAGAATTGACTCACAAATGTCTGGCTTGAGCCCTTGGGAAGCTATGAGAGGTTATGGAATGGGAAATGGCTTGGTAGAGGGAAGATGGTGGCAGTTGAGTACGTGGTCTGCATTCAGGTGAGAGATTTGGACTGGAGGCATTCATTCTTCATCCATTTACTCATTTAGTTAATAGGTGTTGAGTGCCTACTACATGTCAGGCACTGTTCTAAGCACAGGGATAGTGGCAACCAAACAGGACAAAATTCCTGTTCTAGTGGCAACCAAATAGGACAAAATTCCTGTTCTTGTGGCACCTTCATTCCAGTGAAGAAACTAAACAAACCACACAAGTAAAGCAATGCATAATGACCTGTTGATATGTGCTTTGAAGACAAATACATTAGGATAGGGCAAGGAGACAAAGTGTGATGGGGTGTGAGGGATATTTTAGATAAGGGCATCCATGGAAAAGCATCTTTCAAGAGGTGCTATTTGAGCACAAACCTGAACGAAGTGCCAGAGGGAGCCATGGGAACGTTCAAGGGAAGAATATGCAAGGAAGAACCATGTGGGACAGCAGGCTCCCTAAGCAATGGGTAGCAGAGGCTGTGGGAAAGAGGGGGAGGGGAAAGGGATGCAGATGTTCCCACAATAGGACCTCTAACAGTACCTAAAAACCTTGATGTCTGGAGTGTATCATCTTGCTTCCTTTTGAAGCTAACCCTAGAACTAATTTCTTCCTCCACCATCACTTCCCAGCCTCTGATAAATATAGCACTGGCAACTTTGTATCACTAGTATTTGTTACCTTGGTATAATCTGAGCTTCTCCAAGTTAGGGATGCTGTTCATCTTGGTCACCTCAATAATCAGCACAGTGTGTCAGGAGCCAGTCCACAAATGTGTGTTGACAGAACAATAATGACAAACAACAGGACACAGCGAAGGTAAAACTGATGTCTAGGGGAGTGGTAAGTGGTTGGTGATAAGTAGGAACAAGGGATTGCTTTTTTAAAAAACAACTTTATGTTTTAAAGGCCTGTAGTTTTACGTATTTCTCTTTGACATCTTTTGGTATTCATCTCCATCTCTCTAATAACTTAATTTGTGATTTTTTTTTCAATTTTAGGTTTTACCTATTGACTTTCCATCATAGAAGATGAAGAATCACTTCTGTCTGCACCCTCATCCACCTGAACTACACACATACACACTGCCCATATCCCTACCAACCCATTATAGCTGTGTCATAATTTTGGTTAAATTAACATTGCAGGTTCACATTTTAATGGCTATGTAAATAGTATTCACACCAGGTTATGTGGTATATTATGGTTGTTATTACCACTTTTCCTTTCTTGCACAACTTTTTGTTTCCCTAGTGGTTTTATTTATTTATTTATTTATTTATTGTCATTTGGTTAATTGGTTGGTTTTCTAGTTTTCTGTGTCTGTCATGAATTAAGCTTCTAGTCTACTGTTTCCCAGTCCTGTAACTTCTTCTAATACAATTAGACATGTGAAATGTGTGTGTGTGTGTGTGACTCTTCCTGATGATAGCACTACTAGAATCTTTCGACCTGCTACTTGCCCTGGTTGCTCTTTGGGCCCAGTGCTCACCTGTCATCCTGGGATTTTTCTTCACCTTTCTGAGACTGTATGTCCTGTCTTCCTCTGTTTTGGTTCACTCCTTTGTTTCAGTGTATCAGTTCCTCAGGCAGCTTCTTTGCTTCTTTTCATTAGAGATGTGGTCTCACCATGTTGCCCAGGCTGGTCTCAAACTCCTGGGCTCCAGCAATTCTCCCACCTCAGCCTCCTGAGTGGTGGGGAGTACAGGTATGAGCCACAGCTCCTGGCCTCAAGGAGCTCCTTGATAAGGTACACGGAAGGAAAATTTGTTGAGGCTTTACATGTCTGAAAATGTTTTTATTCCTTCTTGACACTTGAATGATAAGACAGCTAGAGAATTTTAGAGTAGTAATTGTTTTTGCTCAGAAATATAGAAGTATTGTTCTACTGTCTTGTAAATTCTAGTGTTACTGTTAAGAATGGAAGTCATTCTTATTCTTTTTTTTCCTCATTAAACTTTGTTTTAATGGGTCTTAAAATTCTGTGACAGCTTTTTAGTCAAGTTGTTTCCATTAAAAAGTACTGATTTAAAAAACTAATGTCTTAAAACTGCCACACGCACAAAAATAGAAGAAACAACAACAACAAAAAAAACGACACACAAACCCAAATATGGTCCACAAAACATTCTCCTTTCCTTCTGAAGGTTTTGCAATGCATTGTTATCATTAACCAGTCTTCTACTATTAAACTTAAATGGCCAATTGAAACAAACAGTTCTGACACTGTTCTTCCACCACTGATTAAGACTGGAGTGGCAGGTCTTACGGATAATATTCATTTAGCCTTCTGAGGTTTCTGGGCAAAGTTGGTAACCTTGACAGCTCCAGCATCCTTCTGGTCCACTATTTTGATGACATCCACAGCAAATGTCTGTCTCATATCACAAACAGCCAAATGATCTTTTTAAAAATAAAATTATTGGTGCATAATATGCAAACAACAAATTGCATTATTTAAGCCTGATATCTTAACAATATTGAGTCTTCTATCTCATGAACATGATACAGCTCTTCATTATTTAGGTCTTTAACTTCCCTCAGTAATGTTGTGTAGTTTTCAATGTACAATTATTGAATATAGTTTAGTACACTTATGTGTGTAAATAGTTCATACTTTTGGATGTTGTTGGAAATGAAATTATAATTTTTATTTTTCTGATTGTTTATTGCTAGTATATAGAATTCTGTTTTTGTATATTGACCTTGCATAGGCCTTGCTGAGTTCACATAGCTCTAGGAGTTTTTTTTCTGGATTCCTTATGATTTTACAGTACACAATCATGCTGTCTGCAATAAAGAGAGTTTTACTTCTTTCCTTCCATTATGTATACTTGTGTTTTCTTCTTCTCTCCCTTCTCCTCCTCCTTTCTCCTCTTCCTATTTCCTCTTCTCTTTCTTTTCATCTTCTTGTCTTATTGCACCGCCTAGGGCCTCCAGAAGAATGTTGACTAGGAGTACTAGTAAGACTGGGTATTCTTGTGTTAATCTTAGAAGAAGACATTCAGTCTTTCATTATTAACTAAGGTGCTCTCTGCAGGCTTTTTGTAGAGGCCCTTGAACCAGTTTAGGATGTTTCCCTCCTTCATTTTTTTCAGTTTGTCGAGCATTTAAAATCATGGGTAGATGTTAAATTTTAGAAAAATGTTTTTGCTTCATCTATTGATATAATTATATGGGCTTTCTCCCTCATTTTGTTAATATGGTGAATTATGTTAATTGATTTTTGAGTGTTAAACCAATCTTGGATTTCTCCAATACATCTCACTTGATCATAATCCTTTTTATAAATTATTGGATTTATTTTGCATATATATGTGTATCTATATAATTTTGTCTCCATGCATAAGGGATATGAGTTATGGTTATTTCTTGTGATGTCTTTTTCTGGTTTAGTATCAGAGTAACATTGCCTCTAAAAAATGGATTTAGCAAATATTCTCTTCTTTTCTGTTTTCCTAAAATGTTGTATTATTTCTTCATGTGTTTGATAGAATTCAACCGTAAAGCCATCTGATCCTGGGGTTCCTTTGTGAGATGGCTTTCTTAATTTTGGATTCAATTTTTATGGTACATATAGGGCTATCATATTATCTATTTCTTCTTGTGTCAGTTTTAATATTTGTCTTTCAAGGTATTCAATTGTTTTAGTTGTGACCAAATTTATTAACATGTAGTTGTTTATCCTATTCCCTTATTTTTGTAAATATCTTTTGGATTTGTATTGATGGCTTCTCTTTCAATCTTGATATTGGTAATTTGTGTTTTCTCTTGCTTCTTGATAAGGCTAGCTAGAGATTTCTCAATTTTATTAATCACTTCAAAAACCAGCTTTTGGTTTCATTGATTTTTCTCTATTGTTCATCTTTTTTTCAATTTCATTGTTCTGTACTCTAATCTTTACTTGGTGTTTAATTTTCTCTCTAAGTTTCTTAACAGACAGCATAGATCATTGATTTTGGACTTTTTTTCATAATATAAACACTGGTTTCATAATATAAGCACTGATTTAGCTGTTTCCATGAGTTTTTATTGTTGCATTTTACTTATCACTCAGTTCAAATATTTTCTATTATTATTAATATTTGTGATTTGATTTTTTTCCTTCACCTATGGGCTACTAGAAGTAAGGTTGTTTTATTTCACGTTTGGGGCTTCTCTAGATGTGTTATTGTTTTTTAGTTTATATTTAATACTGTTGTGATCAGAGAGCATGCTCTGTAAGATTTATTCTGTTAAACATCTATTGACTTGCTTTATAGCCCAATATATACTCCATCTTCATGTGAATTTGAAAAGAATGTTTATCCTGAAGTAGTTGGCTCTAGTATTCTACAAATGTCAGTTAAAATAGTTGGTAGTGTATAGATCTTCTACATCTTTTCTGATTTTTTTTTCTTATCTGGATGTTCTATGAATTACTGAGAAAATTCTGTCAGTGTCTCCAACAATGACTATGGGTATGCCTTTTTCCCCTTTCAGCTTTGGTACTTGTTCTTCATATGCTTCAAAATTCTCTTATGTTCACATATACACTTAAAATTGATAATGGCTTGTGGTTTTATTTACCATTTTATCATTATGAAATATTTCTCTTTGTTTCTAGAAATATTCTTTGCGGTGATGGCTACTTTTGGAAATCTGTATATGTTTATATAATTCACATATTAGCAAGGCTTCCAACATTTGGCATCTATTGTTTGTTAAACTATTATACAGAACTGAGGATACAGTATGTACATAGGCACAGAGGCAGGGACAAAAATGACAGGACTGTTCCAAGGCCAGTAAGATTTGATGAGGCTGTAGCATCAGTGGGGACAGAGGAGTGGAGGTTTCCATTTGGCCCTTTACACTGTATTATGGCTCTTGACTGTATAGCAGAATGGTTTGGGACAGTCTTTGCAGTCATATGGTCCCAGGTTTAGCTTCTGAATCTACCATTTATTAAACTTGTGACTTAAGTTACTTAACCTCTATTTCCTCATATGTAAAGCGGAGACAAATAATGGCACATACTTCATGTGTTTTCAGAAAGATGAAATTATATATATATAGCATACATACACATTACATCTATACACACAAATACAGTGCTTAGTAAAGTGTTCAATATTTGTTTTTATATGTATAGTTAGTATTACATATGTATATATTATATTACATGTATTATTATATATATTTTCATACAGTCGTCTCAATTTTCCTACTGGCTTCAATTTTCAGAGATTTAATTAATTGTTCTTTTTGTTTGAAGCTTTCTTTTCTCCATTTGCTCCCATTCTCCCTGCCCCCACTCCCTTACTATGCTTTCTTAGTTCCTAACTTTCTGGGCCTCCTCCCTGCCCAAACTGGATTTCATAGCCTCAAGAACTGCAGACTGTACCATTAAGGTAGTTGCTGCTTGCTACCTTTCTCCTTTTCCCACTCCCCCATGAACCTCAATAACTTGGCTACGATTTCAATTTCTGCTCTGAAAAAAAATGCACTTATTAGAATTTTTCAATTATCTGCAATATGAATGCAGATAACTGGGGCCTATGTACCTAGTTCAGAAACACACCCCATGTAGTTGTGATGAAAGAATAACACTTTTTGCACAAGCAATGCTCCATATTTATGATAAATATTCTCAGTAAAAATTGTCAGTAGAGCTATAAAAGGCCCTTTGGAAGGGGCACTTGAAAACTCGGCTCAGCAACTTCCTTTTCCACCTTGAAGCATCCCCTTCAAAAGAATTCCCAACCAGATGATGTTTGATGTTCCTGACCGAGCTCACAGCATGATGAAAAAAAAAGATCATGGGTTTTGAAGTAGGTTAGTGCAGACGCCTACTCTTCGGGTTCTCAGCCTGAGCGCGTTTCCTGGCTTGTCAATTGCATATAGGAATCCTTTCCTAAATCCACATCCACAATAGTTTCCCTTATTATGGATCTTCGTGTATCTTATACCTTTCATTATCATAGTTTCACTTTTCATTTAAGTATCTAATAACGTCAGCTTCCTATAGTGGATTGTAAGCTCCACGAGGCCAAGGACCACGAGAATTCACCGTACTCTTGTATCCCCAGGCTAAACCATCACTGTACACCCAAGAGTCTAGCACAGTGCTGGCACGCAGTAGACAGTCAGCAAGTGAATGACAAAGGAGCAGCTGACAGTGGCCGGAGCTCCGTCGCTGGGACGTGGAGAGAGTCGCCCCGGCCCGCAGTTCCCGCCCTGGCACTGGGATAACTTCTCCCGCGGATGCCCAGCGCCGCCCTGGCCAGACCCCTCTGTGCCCCAAGTCCAGTCCAGCAAGGAGCCACAGCCGCACGCGGCGCCTCGCCCCTTGACGTCACTCGGGGCGGGACTTCCGGCCGCCGAAGTTTAACAGTCCAGGCGGGAGCCGGAAGCCCAGCGCCGAGCGGGCCGCGGCCCCCTGTTGTGTTGCTGGTGGAGAGGTGAGGTTCCGGAGGCCCTGAGGTCAGCGGGGCCCCGCCCGCCGCGTCCGTGCACCCTACGTATCCCCAAACCCCCTCCGTCCCCCTCAGAGGGCGGGGCGGAGGTCCTTGGGCTTCGCGCGCCCCGAGCGGTTGCGGGCAGGGGCGCGGCGGCGCGTTGAGCTGGGAAGTGTTTGGGGAGCCGCGGGCCGGGGTCGCACACCTCCCCGAGAGGCGGCCCAGGTCAACTAGGGTAGGTTGGTGGCGGCCCTGGTGGCTGTGCTGCCCCCGAAAAGTTTGCCTCGTCTCCACAAGTCTGTCTCCTTTTTTGTCAACCTCAAGTACTTCTCTTTTGGCAGGTACTCGGATGCATTTTACAGGGTAGCCTCACTTGAGCGGTTGTCCTGCAAGTAAAGTGCAGTTTTGGTGATTGAAAGTTGGAGAACTTTCATTTCAGCTGAGTAGTGTAGTTGAATTGGTTCCTGTAGCAGCTGTTCCTAAACCCAGGCCGACGTTACCGCCTTATGTTCTGACTGCTCGCTTTCGATGGGACCCTCTTTGTGGGACTGATGTAAAGCGTCTCCCTTAAATGTGCTCAGTTCTTAGAAGACCGGAGTAGGTGGGCGGATAGTCCTCTTCCCCGCCCCGCTTTAAGAGCGGGAAACAAACATTAAATCACTCAGCGAGTTGTCTCCTAAGTTGGAGCGGGTTTTTTGAACCCAGTTTTTCAGAGCCCTGGCCTCAGTGATCTACCCACTACACCCCGCATCTCAATAGGCCTGGTGTAAGATGCAGGTAGACACAGCTTGCAGTTGTGTTTACAGGGCTTAGAGATCGCATTTCCAGCAATTCATTCGTTGTTCCTTGACTTGGGAACCAAGGAGGCACGTGTTACACATGTTTAAGGCTCCAAATCCAAACACTGTGTTACATTTCGACAGGTGACTTTAATGGCTTTTAGTAGCACTTCGTTAGATGAATGGAGCGTAAGGAAGCACATGAGTGAATTACTTTAACTTTTTGTCTCGAGAAGGAAACGTTTCTATAATTATGTCTTTAACTTGTCCTCTGAAATGGCTTATACTAGACGTGTATTGGTGACTCGGGGACTTGTCTGTGACATCACTAATGCTGTGTAGTAGTCTTGCACTTTCCATACTAGGAAGGTGTGGGAGGTATAGTTCTGTGAACTCTTGCTTTCCTTTTCTCCCATGTACTTTTGAGCCTCTCTTTTCTCACCTATCGTTCATTACTACCTGTTGCTCTTTAAGGTGCCTGCCTAGAGCAGCTTCCTTGCCTTCTGTTTTCTAGAGTTCCTTGGTTTGTGAAATCACCTTGTTAGAATTACATGTTTCAACTGTATACTCTGAATAAATGATTGAAGGTATTGTAGTCCAAGAATTGGTATGGGGACTTAGTGGCATCTCATTTGACCATATTGCTAATTTTGGAGTTTTGGAAAAACTGGTGTGACTGGATTCTGACCTGCAGAAATGCTACTTTATCATACATTTTTTAAAAAAATTAGGAAGTTACTTATTAATCGTTATTTGTTGAGAAACTGCTGTGTGCAAGGAATGTTTCAAGACTGGTGTGGGGAGACAGACATTATTATGAGAACAAATAAAAATTTCAGATAATGACTGGGCGCGGTGGCTCACGCCTGTGGTCCTAACACCTTGGGAGGCTGTGGTGGACAGATCACCTGAGGTCGGGAGTTCGAGAGCAGCCTGACCAACATGGAGAAACCCCGTCTCTACCAAAAAGTACAAAATTAGCCAGGCGTGGTGGTGCATGCCGGTAATCCCAGCTACGCAGGAGGCTGAGGCAGGAGAATCGCTTGAACCTGGGAGGTGGAGGTTGCGGTGAGCTGAGATCACGCCCTGGCACTCCAGCCTGGACAACAAGAGTGAAACTCCGTCTCAAAAAAAAAAAAAAAAAAAAAAAAAAATTCAGATAGTAGGAAATGCTATGAAAAAAATGAAATCAGGTGTTGGGATATAGGGTAAACTGGTAAGTCCCTTACCAGGTAAGGAAGGGGCTGCATTAGCCAGGGTGGTCAGGAAAGGCCTTTCATAGGAGGAAACATTTGAGTTAAGACCTGAATGATGAGAAGACGACGACCGTGGGAATCTGGGGATAGCCTCTTAGGCACAGGGAGCAGCAAATGAAAAGACACTGAGGTGAGAATAACCTTGCCTTTGCATGAGGCAGAGAGAAGGCCAGTGAAAAGAAAGAGGAGAGTTATGTGGGGGCCAGGACATGTAAGGCAGGCTAAGGAGGCTCAATTTCATTATCATTACTGTGAGGAGCCATTGGAAGGGTCAACTGAGAGAATGTGATCTGGCTTTTGTTTTAGGAAGATCACTTCAACTACTTTGGTGAGTGCACTGTTTGGAACAAAAATGGATGAGTTAGAGCCACTTGTATTAGATTAGATTTTGACCTTTTTTTGAGTATGTCTTTTTAAATGTTTTAAAAATATATTGTTTTAAACTATTTGTAGGCGCAGTCATGCAGGAAAACCTCAGATTTGCTTCATCAGGAGATGATATTAAAATATGGGATGCTTCATCTATGACATTGGTGGATAAATTCAACCCACACACATCACCACATGGAATCAGCTCAATATGTTGGAGCAGCAATAGTATCCTTTAAAAAAACACACACACACACAAACCACTTATTAGGTTAAACAGCCACTGTCAATGAAACTTTTGCATGTGACTCATACTGAGTAATGTATTTTGCATTGCTACCAAGGATAGTAAAATAGTAATTTACAAATCAATATATCATATGAATGCACCCAGTGTTGGGTTCATTTAAAAAAATTTAGTTACAACCCACTTCATTTGAAAACATTGCTATTAAAAAAAGTATATTCTGTCTACACCATAGAATTAGTTATGAAAAGTTTCTTATTGAACCAAATGGAATAAGGTTGGTAATTGTGGAAATAATTCCAAAAGGGTTTGGAATGAGTTTTTGCATCTACATTTGGGTATTTGTGGATCTGAACTGAAAATTAAAGACAGAACATGAAGGCAGAAGCAAGTTTGGGAGGAGATAAAAAATTGCCCAGTATCTCCATCTTACTGATGTACTCTCCATATCTTCCTCTCTGTGTATGATGAAAACTACATTATTTCCTAAACAGACATAGTAAAGTTATCTAGATTGAATTTTTCTAAGCTTTTTATGTTTCTGATTGACACCTTCCCTGTCTTGGTGAGCTCCTAAATGTGGATAAAATAAAATGAGGGAGTGAAGACTGTAAACTAGGGTTTTTGACCCCTGCGCTGTTGACTTTTTGGGGCAGGAAATTTGTTGTGGATCTTTCCTGTATGTTGTACCATGTGGCGAAGGTTTATTGGTCTTCTCCCCTTAGCTACTAATAGCTTCTAGTTGTGACAACCAAAAATGTTTCCAGAATTGCCCAAATCACTCCCAGTAGAGAACCACTGCTGTAACCACAATACTCCTATCACCTTTTATATGAAAATGTTTTATGTAACTGGTATGTTAGAAATTTTCTTTTGTGAAACTCATATGCAATTTCTTAACAAATTTTTAACATTTGTCTGATTTTTATCAACACCAAAGTATTAAATTCTACTTTCTGATGAAAGGAAAAAAATCAAAGCTTTAAAATACGACTGGTTCAGGAACAAAAATATTAAAAATTTTATGTGAGCCTTACTATTCTTGCATGTCTGTAACAAGAAGGACAAATTTTCTTATTGAATTAAATTTACCTCCTTATCATTCCTATATTTTGTGTTAAAGCAGTACAACAAATTACTTTGGTACTCTGTTAGTCAAACTCATGGTGAAATGACTGCATTTTTAAGGACTTTCCAGATATTTAGTAGGGAAAATATTTTAAAGAGAGTGACAAGTGTATGAAGTTGCTGTTCTCTATTTTTAGATTTTCATTATGTTTAGAGCTTAATTTTCCCTCTTATTATATAAAAGTAGCAATTTGTAGTAAGATTATTTTTTGGTTGACTTTTGTTTTAAGGAGTTTTACTAGGAGTTGGCATTTACTAATGTGATACTTAATAGTCTAACAACAAAACTGATGTAGCTATGAGATAGTGTTGTATGACTTTTGGAAATTGGTCTTATCATTTTCTTGCATGAGCAGATGTGCACTGAAAGCCTTCATACAGTCTTACTCTTAATAAGGCTTTGATCACTTCCATGAAGGTTAATTACTGAAGATCAAAGAGTTCCCAGCCTTAGCAGCTTGGGGTCCACATAGCATAGATTCCAAGAACGCCAGAGAGATTAGTTTTTTGTTTTTTGTCGTTTAGCTTATGTTCCTCACTTTCTCATGATTTCTAAAACTACAAGAGAAATACAAAAGTAGCTAGATTACCCACCCACATTATGTTTCAGTTCTTTTTTTTTTTCTATATTCTAAGGAGAAAAGCAGTAGTAAACAGAGGAAGAAGTCAAGGAAAGGGAAATGGTTTTTCTCACTACGGTAATATCTAGGTAGAAATGATTTGATTTGCATCATGTATCATAATAAAATTACAGTCTATGCTCTGTTTACAAAATACCTGAAAGTTATGCAGAACATTCAAAAGTTAATGCAGTTAGGGATTCTTAGTGTCTAATTAACCTTTCTCCATTGCTTTTACTCACATTTTAATTGCTGAAAAGCACAGATTTAAACTTCTGATATTTTAATTTGTTATGGCTCTCAAAATCAGACTCTTATTCTTGGTTATATTGTTGTAGTTAATCATTTTAGTTTTAAAATACTTACTGTTTTGTGTTTACTGATTGTTCCACTTATGATTCATGTAAAAGAAGGTAAATAAAATTTTAAATTAAGATTCAATTAAATTTTATTTAAAAATTAAAACTCATGACACAAACAATTCCTATTTCACCATACATATTTGTAAAATATTTGCAAGTTACTATAATATCCA
Organism: Piliocolobus tephrosceles; assembly: GCF_002776525.5. NCBI lineage: Eukaryota > Metazoa > Chordata > Mammalia > Primates > Cercopithecidae > Piliocolobus > Piliocolobus tephrosceles. The sequence goes on from NC_045443.1 coordinate 94,386,462, forward strand.
TTCTTAATTTAAAATTGGAACATTCTATCACAAAAATTCATGTTCTGGGAAAATATCAGGTCTTTTTTTAAAAAAATAGAAAAACAGGGGACTAGTGTGGATGTTTGCTGCCTAGTTTAGATTGGTACCAAGCACTAGGTTAATAAATATCTTGAACAGTTTCTGTAGATGAAAAGGTTGATTGATATTTGCTGATGCTGCTTTTATCATGCTCTCATTCTTGAAGGATAAAATTAGCCCTTCTGGCCTACTCTTTGAAAACAGAGTAGTATTTCACATGGGTTAAATAGCTTTTGAGTGATAGCAGAGCCAGAAGGAAGGCTAGTTCTTCCCCGCAGTAGTAGCAAAGAGAATTAGTCTTAGTAATTATTAATAGTAATATGAGCTACTTTTGAAAGCTACTCTATAAGCGTTACTCATTCATTGTCTTCTTAGTGTGTTTGCTTTTATAATTGCAATTCTTATAATAGTCTCTAGTGCTATAGATGTTCATGGATTGTTTGATGCTCCATAACTCTTCATTTAGATAACTTTTTAGTAACAGCATCTTCCAGTGGCGACAAAATAGTTGTCTCAAGTTGCAAATGTAAACCTGTTCCACTTTTAGAGCTGGCTGAAGGGGTAAGTGATTTTTTTTTTAAACTGTTAAAAATCTTAGTTTTGCTTGACTGGCAATTGCTTGTTTATTGTGGTGCTTACAACTAAATATAAAGGTTTTTAAAAGCATCATTTTTAACTTAAGCTCAAAATAATACAGTAACACTTAAAAATGAGATATGTGTACTTAGTGAGGTATTTTTAGGTAAAATAGTTTTGAATATTAGGGGAACAATTGAAGACTTGAATTTTGTTAACTAGGCCCTTCATGTTTTCATTTTCCTTCTGTGGGAGAGGATTCCTGTTGCTGCTATTTTAGGACGATGTCCCACACAGGTTGCTAGGTTGACCTGAGCAGATGAACTCTAATGACACAGCACTACTTTACTGATCTTGAGCTCAGGACCATCAGGAACAGACTCATAGCTGATGGTAGCCCTCTGCTTCAGATTCTGTCCACCTGTACTGAGGGGCCTGTCTGAGCCTCCCCATGCGCTCCTTAAACAGGTTTTTTTGTCAAAATAAGCTTAGGTCCCACGGCATTTAAATGAAGCTGTCACTGCATACTGTTGCCTTATCCTTTTGTTTTGTTTTGTTTTTTGAGATGGAATCTCACTCTGTTGCCCAGGCTGGAGTGCAGTGGCGCAATCTTGGCTCACTGCAACCTCCACCTCCCGAGTTCAAGCAATTCTCCTGCCTCGGCCTCTCAAGTAGCAGGGATTATAGGTGCCCACCACCACACCTGGCTACTTTTTGTATTTTTAGTAGAGACGGGGTTTCACCATGTTGGCCAGGCCCGACATGAATTCCTGACCTTGTGATCCTCCCGCCTCTGCCTCCCAAAGTGCTGGGATTACAGGCGTGGCAGCCTATCCTTTTGTTTTATAAATTAATCCCTCTGATTGAGGATAATACTGGCTTCTTCATTTCCAGTCACATTCCTTGAAAGCTATTTCTTTTTTAAATAGAATAAGATTTAAATAAAAAGGTATGAGTAGTTGATAGCTTGTTTTTTGTTTGTTTGTTTCAAAGTTTTTATAGCAAATCTTAAATTATTATGGATTGTCATAATTTTACACACTGGGATAGGTAAGGTAGCCCAATTAGAAAGAAAGCAGCAGGACAATTGAATAAAAGCTCAACTAATTTAAAGAGGACTCATGATTTTTATCAATCCTCTCCTAAAGGTATCCAGTGGGATTGACCTGAACTTCAGTTCTAACCCACAGATGTTGGAGACTGGGACAGAGAGAACATCTGCTAACAGTAGAAATGGAGTTTGAGACACTCTGTTTAACCTGACTTAAGCGAAATCAAGGCATAGAATGTCCCTGGTCAATAAAAGGCAGACTGAAGTCTTCAAGAGCAGGCAAAACATCTTAACCATCTTTGGATCTTTGTATCCTAAGATGTTCAAAAAACACTTGTTAATGTCAACGTCAAAACCATTTTAACTTCTACTCTACCACTATATATATGTACTACTGTTATGCATTATGCCTTAAAATCAGTGAATCGGTGTTTGGGAGCTTTTTTTTTAAGTGTAAAAATAACAGATGGTATTTTCAAGTGTTCCATAATTCTAAGAGTTCTGTGAATATTCCAAATTAGTTGCTATGATTCTTAGCCCTCTTTCCCATAGTTAACAAATCATATCATAATGCTGGTAGATAAAAGTAAGATTAGTTGAGTTCAAATTTTCAGTCTGTTTTAATTTAGCTATAAAAATATTTGCAAACATTGGTTTTTTAGCTTTTACTAGTAATGTTTAAAGTAACATATTTATGTGCTAATAACCTTTTTGTAACTTCCAAATCCTCTTACTCGTGTATTGTTTGAGGCATTAGACCTTTTCTGCTTGAGAAAATAAATTATGATCCTACTCATTTAAACATTTTAGAGTGGAACTTTAAGTTCATATTTATTTTCTTTGATTTTGTATTTCACCTCTTTAAAGTAGAATGTACCTTTGCCTTGCACCTTGAGCAGTACAGGATTCCTGTAATAACCACACAATTTCCATTAATTATTTAAGTTCATTAGTTGCATTAATAATACACTATCATTAAAAAAGATCTATCATCAGGGTTAGCCAGCTCTAAATATAAGTTTTATTTTGAGCCCTTAAGAGTAATTGTAGTTGTTGTGATGATTGGAGTCCCAAGACATTGATCTTCAGTGGACACCATCTTTTTCTATTTTATTTAAAGGCTGTTTTGATAGTTCTTAGCAAACTGTCCTGATTTGCAGTGACAACCAGATTTTAAATCTTCTTAGTCTGCTTCCACCAAAGTCAATTCCTAGAATGGTATCTGCAGGAGAATTACAGCAACTGTACTGAAACATTGATGTTGTGTGCATCTTGCTATTTGTATATGTTAGTTGATACTCTTGGTCAAAATTTCAGAGCTAGAAGGAACCGTGGAGTCCACAGAAGTGAACACAAATCTATTTGATTTCCTTGAAGCATTTTTGACCCCCTTAAAAGCTGCTGGATCCATGTGGAAGAAAGACAATGAGAGAGTGGCTCTTTAGTACAAGATTAGCATGTTTATAGTACTTAAACATGCAGTGGGGGAGAAGGACTAGAGGAAGGGTACCATCTGCACCCTTTAAAGAATCTCTTTTGAGCAGAGGATATTTCTGAGAAGCATAGACTCTCAAAGTAAGAAAGTAGATCTAGTCTTCACCTTTCGTTTCTCAAATGCAGAAACACAGGCTCAGAAAGGTGAGATGATTTGCCTAAACCTACATAGCTTGCCTTTTAACTTTTAGCGAAGTCATAAAATGTCCCCTTTGAATTTGAAGAATCCAAGGATGCACTGTGGAAGTTACAACTAATGTAACTTGGTAGTGCATCTGAAGGTTACATAGGAAAAAAATGCACCATTGTATTCTGTGAAGCATAGTTACTGATGGCACCACCAGATTGGTGACACTCAAAAGATACTCATTGAGAAGAACCTGATAACATCTGTATTTTAGCCATTCTATAAAGATCGAGCATGGATATAGCTTTGTGCTAGTGAAACTGACATTCTGGCAGGGGACAGGCAGTAAACTAGTAAACAAAAAATACCCAGATATTGATAAGTTATCATGCGGATAACTAAAATAAGATATTGCAATAGCAAGTTACATTAAGTAGCCAGTGGAGTTCCCTTGAAGTGTGGTGGCACTTAAGTTGATCTGTTGACCAGAAGGTCTTCCAAACAAGGTTCAGAGAATTTAGCTTTCTAGGCAAGGAGAATAGATGTGTAGAAGCCTTGAGGCAAATATAGGGTTGTATATTTAAGGAATGGAAGGTCAGTATGGCTGGAGAATTAGTGGATGAGGAAGAAAATTGTAACAGATGAGGTAGGGCCCAGATAATAGGACTTCGAAAGCCAGGTAAATGTTTGGAGTTTATTCGTGGTGTGATTGGAAGCCGTTGAAGATTTTTAAACAGGAAGGAGACATGATCTGATTTATGTTTGTAAAGTCCACCCTACTTATGAAGAACAGAATATAGGAAAGCAGGAGTGGAAACAGGGAAACCAGTTAGGAAGCTGCTGTCGTAGTTTGGCAAGGTTTGGGTTAGTGTTAGTAGTAGCTATAGATAAAGGGAGCCCATGTGGGATTCATTCTTGGGTTGGAGTTTAGAGAGCTTACTGATCGATTGGAAGGGAGGGAGAACAAGAAATCAAGGGTTATTCTGGGTTTTTGTCTTGAGAAACTGGAGGTGTCTTTACAGAGGTGGGGAACAAGTGAGGTTGGACTTTGATGACCTGATGTCTGAGACTTGGTCTCCTTAACAGGGAGATTTGCTGGGAGACTTAGGGCGAGTATCTTGACTTCTTTTAAAAAACTTACCCCATCAGTTAAATGAGGACTCTACACTGGAAATTCTTTGAAGTCTCTTCTATTTTTAGCATTTCTGAGCTGGGGATTGATTTTAATGTAGGATATTCTGTGGAAATACAAGAACAGGCTTTATCAAGGGGAGATAGGATGGGCAAACAAGCCGTGATGGGAGACCAGGACTGCCAATGTCTCCTAAGCTTCCTGTGTTGTCACCAGTCCACAGAAGTGAACACAATGAAGCATTTTTGACCCCCTTAAAAGCTGTTGGATCCATGTGGAAGAAAGACAATGAGAGAGTGGCTCTTTAGTACAAGATTAGCATGTTTTTAGTATTTAACAAATATTTATCACATGCTTACTAAGTGTTGAATGAGACCTGAAAGTCAGCTCTGAGCTCTGTTAAATTAAGGTAACTTTTATTTTAATTTTTTTTAAATAGCAAAAGCAGACATGTGTCAACTTAAATTCTACATCTATGTATTTGGTAAGCGGAGGCCTAAATAACATTGTTAATATTTGGGATTTAAAATCAAAAAGAATTCATCGATCTCTTAAGGTAAGCAATTAAAAAAAAACTTTACAAAAAAATGGATATCTTAATGCATTTAGAGTACTTACCGAGCTTTTATGATAAAAATAAGGGGCTTCAGAATTGTTAGGGAAAATAAAGGTGCTGTTTAGCCGGAAACTTGTTTTTATGTCTTTTTTCTTCCATGTATAGAATTAATGCCTATGATCAACATTTAAAACTTTTTTCTTGTTTTTTCATTTAGTTCTACTCTTATTTGAATGAACCACTTCACTCATTTTTTCTAAACTATGGTTTGTGGTCATCAGGGATCTTTCCTTAGGGCAAGTTGGAAAAAATGAGAGTTGTTTTGGGATGATAGTTTTCAATATAGTAATCAGAGTTGGGGGGTCAGCTTTTTAGTTATGTAATATATTTGGCTGCTCTTGTTTGTGTTATTTTTTATCTGTTTGTATTTTTATCTTGGTAATATTTTATAAACTGATTTACTATTTACAATTAATGTTTCTTTAATAATTAGCTTTTGGTAGTTTCAGAAAATAAAGTATTTAGCACAACAAAGTCTCTGGTTATATTTTTGGAATTCTACTTTTCATTATATTGTCTTTTTAATATTTAGAAGGTGATCTTAAATTTAATTTTTGTCTTTTAAAAAGGTTTTAATATGAAAAATATAAACATATATCTAGACACATACACAGAGGAAGAGCTTTCTTTACCCATCACCCATGTAAGCTTCACTTACCCCATCCCTGCATGGCAAAATTTGATACACTTTTCCATTTTTAGCTTTCCCAATTACTCTGGATGGTTTTCTGTCTTTTTGGTGTGAAATTTGTAATGTTTAGCTCCCTCATTCATTCTGTTAATGAGTATTTTGACTAATTGTGATAGTGGGAAATCTAATGTTTTACCTTTGAATCTCTACAGTCCTCCCTCTGGTGATTAACACAATTTCTGGCATTTGGTAGGTTCTTAGTAAATGTTGGCTGAATGACTTATTTTCCACAGTTGAAATTAGGAAGACACTTGCCTCTTTATAAAGTCATAGAAAATACATTGGACCCCATGTTCTTAATTTCCCAAATGGGAACGATACCCAAAATGTCTGCTCTTCCTTTTTTCTTTTCATCAAACATTTTTTCCTCAAGATAGCAAGCATTCCTTGGTTTTAGGAATGGAATAAAAGGTAAAGAAATCTCTGAAAATACTTGAAGGACCACTTGAAAAAGTTGTAATGTAAGTGGAATATCATAGCTATTATTCTTGCCATTACATAAATATTTATTAGATACAGGGCTTAGTTTGTTGGTATTATTGAGATATGGCATCTTCCTGTTAAAAACTCTTCTCCCAATTTTGATAACTTTTCTCTGCTCCTGCTAGACATCTCTAATTTGATGTTGGAAAACATAGTCCTTGTGAACTCAGTTTGTTTAAAACCTGAAAGTTTTATTTCCTCAAAGTGTATTCCTAATTGGATTTGAGAGGCAGCCTGGTATAGTGGAAGGAACAGAGGCTTTGGAGTTTGACGTGGAGTTGAATCCTGGTCATTTAGCAGTTATGTGAGCTTGCACCGGTTTCTTAACCTCTCTGTGTCTCATGTGCTTCGTTTATAAAATTGGCAAAATAACCTTGCCCCTCAGGCTTTTCTAAGCATTAAATAATGTATAAAGGTCCTAGCACTAGTAGGTTCTGAGCAAATGGAAGCAGCTGCTGTTATCTCACAGATGCCTTGCTCATTTGTTCTTCCCCCTCCTCCGTTTTGCAATGTCTAGTTTCTTTCCCCTTCCCATGATTTTTCTCTTTTCTTTAAGGTTGAACTCCAGCTTTTTGTCTTCCATAAAGCTTCCTCTGCCAACTTCATTCACAGTAGCTCTTTCTCTTTCCTCTGACACTTTGCCTCCATCATTCATTTAGCATATTCTCTGCCATTTTCATGTTAAAGCAGGAACTCAAAATAGTCAACTTGCAATACCTGTTATTTGTCAGAGGAAGTGAATTCTTTAAAGTAGACATAATGCCATGTAGAAAATTACCTTTCCATAATGTCTCTCTTTCTTTTGTAAAGTGCCTGGACCATTTTTTTCATTATTGAAAATAATTCTCTGTGTATTTGAGGAAAATGTTAAAGCAAATATTAGATTGATAAGTACATAATATATGGTATTTACAGAAACATGAAAATGGGCTGTTCGAGTGTTACGGGGCAGCCTACTTACTTTCATTTCTCTCTTTCAGGATCATAAAGATGAAGTAACTTGTGTAACATACAATTGGAATGATTGCTACATTGCTTCTGGATCTCTTAGTGGTGAAATTATTTTGCACAGTATAACCACTAATTTATCTAGTACTCCTTTTGGCCATGGTAGCAACCAGGTACAGTATGAGTTTATTCAGAGTAAAATTGGTGAGATATATTTTGAATTGTATCTTACATAAGGCTGTGAATTTAAGTTTTTGAAATGCTTGATGGAAAAACTTTAGCTATTTTTAAATGGTAGTGTTTTGAAATATTCAGATAGCAAGCTAATTCATACTAGATTATGGTGCTTATATAAATTTGATTATATAATCAAATAGTTACATCCTTCTAGACTATAACTATATACAGCATAATAAAATACAAATAGTTGTTAATAGGTTAAATGTAAAAAATGGATATTAATCTTTCTACAGCACTACTGTTACAGAAATGTGTCACATAGCTCAGACTTTGTCAGCTGCAAGACAGATACACTCAGAAATACTGTTTTGTGGACATGGAATGATTGAGTTTGTTTAGGCAGAGGGTAATTTAAGTTTTGTATTTTTGTTTTTGTAGGTATATGATAAAGTATCAAAGCTTATATATTTCGGGTTAATATAAGAGTGTTTTGGGAAACTTTTTAAAAGGAAAATAAGTCAATTTTTTCCCTTTATGAAAAAGTTTAAAAGAATAAATTCAGTTTTTCAAGGAATCTAACTCTTGGTTAACTTTCCATAAAATTTGCCTTAGAAATTTCCAGTGAGTTGCAAATTCTTTTAATTTTTACTTAATTATAATCTCTTTGGCCATAATTATTATCAGATAAAATATGGGAGATCTTCACTTTTGGCAAGTAGTTTTTAAAATTATTACTTGAATGTATTTAGTGCTTAAAAAATTTAGTGGATATGAAAAGTATACAGGAAAAAGTCTTTTTTAAGTTTCATATATATTGGGGGAATAATACAGATATATAAATGGTATTATGAGTAAGTGATATAAAACAGTCTTACGGTGATACAGAACAGTTGAGAGAAGACTATCTCAGAATAAAATAGGGAAAATTGAAAGGGTTGGGAGTTGCAGCTAGGTCTAAGGCTTATTTATTTTGTTTTTACTATGACAATATAAATTGGCCTTTTTGCCAATTATTTGTTTCTAACTTGTATTAGGGTTACTCTTTGTTTTGTTTGTTTGTTTTTTTGAGACGGAGTCTCGCTCAGCTGCCCCAGCTGGAGTGCAGTGGTGCAATCTCACCTCACTGCAACCACCGTCTCCCAGGTTCAAGCAATTCTCCTGTCTCAGTCTTCCAAGTAGCTGGGATTACAGGCACTCACCATCATGCCCAGCTAATTTTTGTATTTTAGTAGAGATGGGGTTTCACCATGTTGGCCACGCTGGTCTTGGACTCCTGACCTCAGGTGATCCACCCCCCTCGGCTTCCCAAAGTGCTGGGATAACAGGCGTGAGCCACTGCACCCAACCAGGGTTAGTCTTTTTCACATGTCCACATTATTGTTGGAACCATGGCCTGTTTCTTTGTCCTCAGTCTATTGTCTAGTTTCTTGCCTTACGTGGAGAAGGTGCATAATGAATATTTTAATGTATGAGTATATTTATTTAGAGATGACAAAGATTTTGTTACGCAAATATAAAGCTTTAGAAGAGGGATTTTTTTTCTTTCTTTTTTTTTTTTCTTTTTCTTTGAGACAGAGTCTTACTCTGTTGCCCACGCTGGAGTGCAGGGGAATGATTGTGGCTCACTGTAGTGCCAACTCCTGGGCTCAAGCAGGAGCCTGGCTAAGTTTTTTTCTTTTTCTTTTTTTAATATGAGAGACAGGGTCTCAGTATGTTGTCCAGGCAGGTCTTTAACTCCTGGCCTCAAGTGATCCTCCGGCCTCGACCTCCCAAAGTGCTGGGATTACAGGCATGAGCCACCACACCCAGCTGGGAGAGGGATGTTTTATATGGAGGAAATCACATTAACAAAAATAAGGAGAAAGGAAACTGCATAGGCTTCATATAGGGCCAATGTGAGAAAAGATTGGAAAAGGGTAAATATGAATATAGTATTGATTTAAGACTGAATGTCACACAAAAGACTTCTGTTTTGGAAGGTATTTAGGGAAACTAATCAGAGTTTTTAATTAGTTGAATGTCAGAATCATAGAATCCTTGAACATTAAAAATAGCCTTTAGAGGTAATCTCGCATTCTGCATTTTATGGATGAAGATAAATGATTTGCCAAAGGGATGCTCTTCAGAATGTACTAAATTGTCATAGATGCAGGAACTTATATTTTGTTTTGGTGATTTCTTTTTTATTTATATTTTGATAAAGGGGAGCCATAAAGTCTAAACTTTGAAACTATTGTGAAAAAAATCATTAATGTTCAAGTACCTTTTTTAGGGACATAGAGTAACTTTCTTTTTTGTGTGTGTTAGAAGCATGACAAATTTATAAATTTTATAAATTTTGGACTGACTTTTCAATACCATAAAAATTAGACCAGATACTACTATGTATAATCTTATACTTCAATTTTTTTTTTTT
>NC_045443.1:94401235-94458093 GCF_002776525.5 Piliocolobus tephrosceles
CCTGGGTATCAGCAGCAGAGGTTGCAGAAGATAGAATATTGCTGAACCGCGAGTACACCTGTCTGATTCTTGCTTTGGAAGCTTCCTCTCAGGGGTGTACTCCACCCTGTGAGGTGTGGGGTGTCAGACTGCCCCTAGTGGGGGATGTCTCCCAGTTAGGCTACTCAGGGGTCAGTGACCCAGTTGAGCAGGCAGACTGCCCCTTCTCAGATCTCAACCTCCGTGTTGGGAGATCCACTGCTCTCTTCAAAGCTGTCAGACAGAGTCGTTCGCTTCTGGACAGGCCTCTGCACCTTCAGCTGAGCCCTGTCCCCAGAGGTGCAGTCTACAGAGACAGGCAGGTTTCCTTGAGCTGCTGTGAGCTCCACCCAGTTGGAGCTTCCCAGCGGCTTTATTTACCTACTTAAGCCTCAGCGATGGCGGGCGCCCCTCCCCCAGCCTCGCTGCTGCCTTGCGGTTAGATTGCCGCAGACTGCTGTGTTAGCAAGGAGGGAGGCTCCCTGGACGTGGGACCCTCCTGGCCAGGTGTGAGATATAATCTCCGGTGTGCCGGTGTTACAGCGCAGTATTGGGGTGGGAGTTACCCGATTTTCCAGGTGTTGTGTGTCTCAGTTCCCCTGGCTAGGAAAAGGGACTCCCTTCCCCCTCGCACTTCCCAGGTGAGGCGATGCCTCGCCCTGCTTCAGCTCTCGCTGGTCGGGCTGCAGCAGCTGACCAGCACCGATTGTCCGGCACTCCTGAGTGAGATGACCCCAATACCTCAGTTGAAAATGCAGAAATCACCGGTCTTCTGTGTCGCTGGCGCTGGGAGATGGAGACTGAAGCTGTTCCTATTCGGCCATCTTGCTCCGCCGATTCTTCAATTTTTATATTTATTATATCTTGCTAGAGAATTTTCTTATTAAAATCAGACATGAAGGAATATTCCTGAAAACATTAGATTTGACTATACCTTTTGGTCTAATTTTGTGTAAAAGATTTAAATTTTTTAAAACAATTGAGGTGTAACTTTATAATAAAGTGCAGTGCATATATCTTAAGTGTACAGCTTGTTGAATTATGTATATGTAAATACATTGGTGTAACTACTAACAAAATCAAGATATAGAACATTGCCAGCACACCAGAGGACTTAATTTTGCCTTTTCCAGTCACTACCTCGTATTTTATAAAAGGAATCATATGTGGGCCAGACGCGGTGGCTCATACCTGTAATCTTAGCACTTTGGGAGGCTGAGGCAGGCAGATCACTTGAGCCTAGGAGTTTAAGACCACCTTGGGCAATATGGTGAAACCTCATCTCTATTAAAAATATGAAGAAATTCACCAGGCATGATGGTGCATGCCAGTAGTCCCAGCTGCTTGGAAGGCTGAGGCAGGATAATCACTCAAGCCTGGGAGGTTGAGGCTGCAGTGAGTTCTGATTGTGCCACTACACTCCAGCCTGAGTGACAGAGTGACATCCTGTCTCAAAAGAAAAGAAAAACAGGGAATATCATGTGTCTGGTTTCTTTAGTCATCATTACATTTGCTTTGTTGCATGGAATAGTAGTTGATACTGTATTAATACTGTGTAGTGTTTCCTTATATGAATGGGCCACCATTTATCCATTCTATTGTTGATGAGCAGTGGATTGTCTTGTTTTAGCTCTTACAGGGTAGCTACTGTGAATATTTTTGTACAAGTCTTTTTTTAAGATGTTTTTATTTCTTTTGAGTAAATACTTAGGAGTGGAATTGCTGGATTGTAGCATAGGCATACAGTTTTACTTTATGAAAAATTGCCAAAACATTTTCTAAAGTGAAATCCAACTGGATGTGAGATTGAGTTGCTCCACATTTTTGCTAATACTTGGCATTATCTGTCTTATTTTTGCCACTTTGATGGTTATCTAGTGCTGTCTCATGGTGGTTTTAATTTGCATTTGTCCATGTTGAATGATGTTAAGTAAATTTTTATATGCCTTCTTTTGTGAAGGCATTTTCAAATCTGTTGCCTGTTTTTATGTTGGGTTATATGTGTTTTTAAAATTTATTTATGATTTCTTATGTATTACAGGTAGATTCATTTTGGGGATATGCATGTTGCGAATGTCTTCCTTCAGCCACGGCTTGCCATTTTACTCCTTAATACCTGGTTTTGTGTGTGTGTGTGTGTGTGTGTGTGTGTGTGTATTTTAATGAACAGAAGTTCTTAAATTTAATGAAGTCAAGTCTCATATGTCAGTCTTTTATGTTTGCTGCTTTTTGTGTTCTCTTGAGAATCTTGCCTGCCCCAAGGTTTTGAAGATACTATTCTGTTTTCTTTTAGAAGCTTTGTTGTTTTATCTTTCTTATTTATGTTTGTTATGATCCATTTCAAATTAATTTTTGTGTATTGTGTGAGAGAGGGTCCTACATTCCATGTAGATATCTAATTGTACCAATGTTGTTTATTACAAAGACCAACCTATCCCCACTGAATTACAGTAATGCCTTCTTACAAAACTGATAACTGTATTTGTTAGTTTGTAGTCGTTCTGTTTTGTTACATTGGTCTAGTTTGTTACTAGTTTTGATTATTGTAGCTTTATGGTAAATCGTGATATTTTTAACTTCACTTTGACTGCTCTGGGCCTTTTGCATTTCTAGCTGAATTTTAGAATCAGCTTGCCCATTTCCAACAAAAAATCTGCTTCATTTTGATTGAGATATTGGATCTGTGGACCAATTTAGGAACAACTACTATCTTAACAATATTAATTCTTCCATGAACATGGTATAACTATCTATTTAAGTCTTTAGTTTTTCTTAGCAGTGTTTTGTTTTTACTGTAGAAGTCTTGCATATCTTTTAGTAGATTTATTACTATGCATTTGATTTTTTGATGATATATTTTAATTGCATTTTTTGTTAAATTTTGTTTTCCAATTCTTTGTGGCTTGTAGAGAAACATAGTTGATATTTGTCTTTTGTCATTTTATCCAAAAATTCTGCTAAATTCACTTAATAGCTTGGACAGTCTTGATTCTTTTGAAAGAATTTGTAGTTTTTTTTTTTTTTTTTTTTGCATTTGCAGTTCATACACTATCATGTCTGTCATCTGTGAATAATAAGTTTTTATTTCTTATTTCCTGATCTTTATATATGTTATTACTTTTTCTTTATTGCATTGACTAGGCTCTCCAATCCAGTGTTGAATAGAATTGATGATAGTGGACATCTTTATTTTGTCCCCAAATTCAGGAAGAAGCATTCACAGTTTACTACCAAGCATGATAGTAATTGTAAGGTTTGTGTTGTAGATATCCTTTATCTTACTAGGGTGCTGTATATTGTGGCAAATTTTACTACTTATGTTGGAAGTTTTACATTATTTAGCTCCTATAATTCATATTTATCCATCCTAGATGAAAGTAGCAATAAGCAAGTAAGTATACAGTTAACCAAATAAAATGTTGAGTGCTGTGAAAGCAATAAACTGCAGAGTTCCAAGGGAACAACAGGAGAGACACCTAAGCCATTTGGGAAGAATGGAAAAGCATTTTAAAGGATATGATGTCTCAGTGGCAGCCTGAGGAAGGGTGCAAGTTATTCAGACCTGGGTTGTTGGGGAGGGATCAGAGAAAGTGGTGAGAGGATTTGGAGAGCGCTGTAAGCAGAGGTGATCACTGCATAGAATGCTTACCACCATATATTGTGTTTCAGCACTGTGATCATTGCATTATATTACCTTCTCTCATTTAATCTTTGCTACTAACTTGTGAGGTATATGTTCTCATTTTACAAATGAGAAAACAGATTCCAGGACTTTCAGATCATACAACTCCTAATTGACTATTTTACATATCAACTCCTCAGAATTGGTAGCATTTTCTTTTGTGTATCTAGCTCAGGAGCAGCTGAATGTATAAGGATTTGAGGGTGTAAAGCTAATGGAAACTTTACAGTATTTTCTTGTCTCTTTGTGCAGGAGTCCAACATGTACCTATACCTCTTCCTCACACAAGTATCTTCTAAAATTCTAGGTGATAGGTTGCTGTATTACTGATTTTGAAAGGATTTTCATTGATAACTTTGCACAGGGAACTGAATTAAATGTATCTTTTAGTTTAGGAAAACAGTAATGCTCAAAGCTTATCTCTTATCTAAGGTCAGATAAACTAGAACTTGAGATCTTCTTGGGCCTGCTGCCTCCTGCTTGGGCATTCTGCATCTCTGTAGGATCTTTTGATGTAGCTTTACATGGTAAGTCCCACATTTATTTGGAGAGCACTAGGAGTAAAGCACCTTAGCTAGCTGAGTGAACTTGAACAAGTTACTTAACTCTCAAGCCTCCTTTTCCTTATCTGTCAAGTGAGAATAATATACTTTCAATGGGAATTTTTTTTTTTTTTTTGATGGCTAAATGAGATGGTGAGTGTGTTTATCACTTTGCCTACCATTTGGTAAGAGGTCAGTGAATGTTAGCTGTTATTGTGAGCTTTTAATGAATACCAATCTATTAAAATACCTTTTGTGATTTACTTCTCTAAAATGATTTGAACATCTTTAGATTTAATGTGTTCCCTCCAAACCCAGTTGCAAGTTGACCCCAGTAATCCTATTTTGTGTTTTAGACTGATTTAAAAATGAGAGCATGAAAGATGGTGAAAAATTTGACTACAGTCTGTTGGTTTTTTTCCCCTTTCCCTGGAACAAATGGTTATATTTGTTGTGTATACCATTTTATTTTGTTTTTCTTCAATAAGTTATACCATTAAAACAGAATACATGGGCTCAGAAATATAAGTTGGCTTCTGCTGGTAAGGATGCAGTCCCAGTTTTCTTAGTGAGGAGAGACAGTTTTCAGGATTTTACATACTTACGTTTCCTTTTTATGGGCAGCATAATTTAAACCTTTGGAATTTTTTTTTTTCAAATTAGTTTTTCCTGCAAGTAGTACTGCCTGTTTTATCTGATTGTGGCCCAAAGCATCAAATTGCTACTTAATGAATGTTTATTCATTAAAAAAACTTTTATTAAAATTTCTCAATTCAGTTCAGTTTAAAAATATTGTGACCAGGCACAGTGTTTCACACCTAGAATTCCAGCACTTTAGGAGGCCAAGGCAGATGGATTGCTTGAGCACAGGAGACCAGCCTGGGCAACATGGTGAAATGCTACCTCTACAAAAAATACAAAAATTAGCTAGGTGTGGTGGTGCGCACCTGTAGTCCTAGCTACTAAGGAGGCTGAGGTGAGAGGAGGGATTGAGCCTGGGAGGTTGAGGCTGCAGTGAGCCATGACTGTGCTGCTACACTCCAGCCTGGGTAACAGAGCGAGACCCTATCTCAAAAAAAAAAAAAAAAAAGTGTGTGTGTGTAATATATGTCATATTCATTCAAGTTTAAACAATGTTTATAACAATTTCAAATCTGTCAAAAAGTGGACATAATTGAATTCAGTCTGTTACTTAAGCCCAATTTCTGTGTTGATAAGTTTTACTTACTGAGAAAAATGGTAAATGGGGCACATCTATGATTAAATTAAAAATTTTTCTGTTTTTGTCTCTATGAACAATCATGAATTTGAAATCTTTAAAAATTAATCAAATTAGTGTCTTAGTGAAAGTGACAGGAATGTAGAATCTCACAGAATCTGCATCATACTGAATTTTATATTGGAAATAAGATTTCCTGAGTATATTTAGAATCCAGCTTTGAAATGTCTGAGCTGAATTAAAGTTATTCGCTTTATGTGGATCACAGTGTCTTTCTGCAGGGGAAAAGAGCCTTGCTGCTTCTGCAGAACTGCTGGGCTGACAGACTGCTTAGGTTATAATTGCATGTCACTCTTTGGCAAGTTCAGCATCTTAGGCTCACAAATAGGTTAACTTGTGTTACCTTTCTCAAGCTGCAGCCTTTTGCAAAGCAATTACAAATGTCAATCTATTGTATTGATTCCTTAGATTAAAAAACGATCTTTAAATGTAGGTTTTCTGTGACATTTCAGTATATATTATTCAGTATATGTTAAATCCATTTGCTTTTCCTAAATGAAATATTTATGTATAGATTTTGTAAGCATTAATAGTCTGCTTGAGTATGGGGATCTGGTAAATGTAAATATTAATTACATTTTTAGAAATAACAGTTTTCTCAAGAATGAGTCTATTCTAAATTGGTTTGTTTCATTGACTGGTTTTGTTTATACCAGAATTGCAGCACTCAAAAACTTGGACTACAAAGACTTTTTATCTAGAAGTGGTCTCTTTTATGTTATATAGGAGCATTGGTATAAAATGTTTTCGTGATAACATTTCTTTGATTCTCAGTATATTTCCATAGTATTTGTATAGACTTGACAAGCCTATATAATATGTTCTTGAGCAGTTTTATAATTGACATTTAGGCATAAAATAAATGGATGATCTGTATATTTCTTCTTAAAGCCTTTTTTCCTTCTATTTTTCTCTTCTAAATTTTCTTTAATGGAAAGCTACTTGAAAGATATTTTCTTACAGTGTTTCTATGTATATCTCTGTCTTCCATCCATATAGTTATACTCATTCTGTTTGTCCAGTCATGTTTTCTTCCTGTTCTCATTAGTGATCTATCCTGGGTATCCTCATATTATTAGTCTTCATAACCATAATTTTTAATGACTGCATGTATTTCATTATTCAGTGCCATCATTTACCTAAACAGTCCTCTATTGTTTTATTTTCCAAATTTTTATAATAAAAATGAGCATGTCAATATTGTTTTCATAAGTATGTATCTTCTGCTTTTTGACTTTTTTCTTTGAGAGTACAAGTTCTCTTTAAATGTAATTTAGTAGCAGGCTTACATTTTCTTTAAGGAGCTTAAGTGTTACTCTATTATCTTTGGTCTCAAATGTGTGATGTGATTTCATAGCTTTTGAAACCCTTTTAAGTCACTAAATCACTAGTTTTTTATTCCTAGGTTATTCGAAGGAATTTTTTTTCTTTAAAGCCAAGTAATTTTTAATTTTTCTAGAATAGATCTTGATGTTGGTCATATATATTGCTATTGTTAGGCATGTAGCTTGTGTTTCTTTTTTTTTTTTTTTTTTTTTTTTTTTTGAGACGGAGTCTTGCTCTGTCGCCCAGGCTGGAGTGCAGTGGCCGGATCTCAGCTCACTGCAAGCGCCGCCTCCCGGGTTCACGCCATTCTCCTGCCTCAGCCTCCTGAGTAGCTGGGACTACAGGTGCCCGCCACCTCGCCCAGCTAGTTTTTTGTATTTTTTTTTTTTTAGTAGAGACGGGGTTTCACCGTGTTAGCCAGGATGGTCTCGATCTCCTGACCTCGTGATCCACCCGTCTCGGCCTCCCAAAGTGCTGGGATTACAGGCTTGAGCCACCGCGCCCGGCCTTTTTCTTTTTGATTTTTAAAAATTTCTTCCTTTTTAACCTGTCTTTAAGGTATTGTCTGTTGTTTATTCATTTTTGAATTCCTTCTAAATTAGCCTTCAGTTTTGAAGAGATTTTAAAAATTTCTAATTCTTTCCCAAGTTCTGACATCTAGTTTCTGAGTTTTAAATTTATGTTTTTTTTCTTAATGTCTTGTATTTTTTTTTTCTTTCTGGTCATCTGTTGAGAACGTTTTTCTCCTTGTTCTCTTTGTTTTCGTAAGTTTGTGTGGGATATGTCTGTGAAATTAGTTTTAGTTTCCCTGAACTTCTAGACAGAAGGGGGTCAAGTGGCTTTTCTAACTTCACAGAGTTCCCCATTGTTTTCTTTTTTATATATATATATATATATGTATATGTATATATGTAAATATATGTAAAAAACACATGTATATGTATATATGTTTATGTATATATATGTGTGTGTGTATATATATGTAAAAGTATATATATATATGTATTTTTTAATGGCTGCTTGCTTTCTGGGGTTCCCTGGCTCTGCTCTGCTTTTCCACCTATCTGTGAACCTTTGTTTCCTTCAGCTCTGTTGCCTCCAACCTGTTCAGGTTTGCTTCCACTCCTAGCAGATCTCCTCAGTGTGGGGCTGAGACCTGGGAGGGACACACTTTGGCTCGTCAGTTTTGGAATTCTCTGGCTGGACTGCTCTTGTCCTTCTGACCTTCCTGCAAACCTGTAGCACAGACCCGTTAATGAAGTGGATGTTCTGGGTTTCGGCTGAGGTTGTAAAATTGGCCAACATGCTTTTTTGTGAATACCTTTTGACTGTTATGGGCTACCTCTGTTCTCAGATATCAGACTCCTTGTTATTTCCTTCTACTTCCTTCTGCAGAGACACCAATACCATGAAAGACTTATGGCTGTTAATTGTTTGACCTCTCAGCATGTATTTGGGGGTTCATGGGGACACCTGATTATCTAATTTGTTGTAAATGTTGTCTGTGGGATTTTAGTTTTTGGTCATCTAGTTTATTATCTGTTGTAAAACACACACACACACATGCTCACACTCACGCTGTGCTGGAGATTTCTAAGACCAAATTTGGTCATTTTCTAGGAGGATTCACAGGATTCTGTGTATAGTCATACTCATGGCTATGATTTGTTTTATAGTGAAAGAATACGAAGTAGCAAAACCAGCAAAGAGAAAAGTGCATGGGGTGAAGGCCACAGGAAACCAGATGTGGGCTTTCAAGAGTCTTCTCCTAGAGTGGATGTGCTTAACCCCTTCCAGGATCAAATTGTGACAACATATATGAAATGTTGTCTACCAGGGAAGCTTGTTAGAGCCTCAGTGCCCAGGGTTTTTACTGGCGAGCTGGTTATATCTAGGAGCCCACTGCCTAGCACATACCAAAATTCCAAACTCCCAGAAGGAAATTAGGTATTCAGCTGTGGTTCAGCCTTAAACCATATCTGTCACAAATAAGTTTAGGCAGAGTGAGTGAGCCACTCTTATCAGTTAAGGTAGTGGGACCCCTTCCAAAACCCAAGTTTGCAGATGCTAGCCAAGGACCAACCCTGAGTGCAGGACTTTTTAAAGATAGGCAGTCTCAGGCCTGCTTTTCTGCATACCCATGCACATACGCACACACATACATACACGCACACACACACTCGCGCATGCACTCACAGTATTGACGGCCATTCAGAAACTCTGCCACCACCATAACCAGTAACTTCTCAGAGACCTCCCATTGAAAGGATTTTAAGCAAAAGACAAATATGTTGAGATTTTCAGGTTTGAAGATGTTAGTTATTGCAATAGAGTGGAGGATGGATAGTAAGCCACTGAGAATGGAAATAGGATAACTATGCAGTGGCTTAGGTGACAGATGATTTGTGCTTGAAATAAGGCTCTGGGAATCAAGAAGCTAGTATGGAGTCAAAGGAACACTATGTATATTTATGATCGTATATATGTGTGTATGTACATATGTATGTTAAGATGTTTATATTAATTTCTCACTGCTTTATAGTGCCTAGTAAGAAAATGATGTGAATGTGTATTCTTATCTGTGCAAAGGGAAGGCTTTTATAAGCATAAATATAAAGAAGTATAGTCATAAGTCACTGGCAACAAGTTTGATAAATTTAAATACATAAAAATTTAAAACTTCTGACAAAAAGCAAGACAAAAATTCACAAAATTTAAATGAAATGGGGAAGGTATTTACAATCTATGAGAGCATTAATGTTCTTACTATATTAAGAGCAAGTTGCAAATTAGTATTTTAAAAATCTTCATAGCCCGATAGAAAATAGGCAAAGTAGAATAATGAGCAATTTGCAAAAGAAGAAAGACAAATAGTCATTTCATATTTTCAACTGAGAACCTTTAAGGCATGAACAACAATGAATTACAATTTTTTTCATAAATTAATAATTTTAAAAAAGCATGGTAATCAGAGTACTTGCAAATCAGAAGTAACCCAAATGTCTGACATTATTTAGATAAATTGGTGTACTCATGCATTCATATCTTAAACAGCTATTAAAATCATGTGGAAAACATTAACATGACTTTATTATAAAGTGTGATTCCAGGTTTTCTGTTGATACTATACTGAATACACAGAAACATACATACACACAGAAAAATACTTAAAGGACATCCCCTCAAAATGTCAACCAGGTTTTCTCTGGGTGGTGGGATTATGGATGATTTTTCTTCTTTGTGATCAAAAAAAACCTTTTTTCTATTAAATAGTTATCTTACTAGAGACTGACAAACTATAACCAATGGTGTAGCCTACTTATTTTTGTAAAGTTTACTGGAACACAGCCATGCTTTTTATCTGTATATTATCTGTAACTACTTTTCAGTACAATAGCATAAAATATTTACTGTCTGGCCCTTTAAGAATAAGGTTTTGAAACCTTCCCCTCACCTGTAGTGAGTGGTATGCTTTTTATATTTAGAAACAGTCTCCCTCCTTCATAAACACGTAACATTCTTACCCAAAATGTGTTACAAGAAAAAATAGCATTGTTGCTTATAGTGCCGGGATTTTTTTTCCCCCCATAAGCTTCTTGATTTAATTCTTTTCTTATAAATAGTTTAGTCTGGAACAAGATAGGGACTTAATGACTTAAGTGCTGCTGATACTAAAATAAGTTAATATTTATTTTAAATATAATTTGGAGGCCAGGCGTGGTGGCTCACACCTATAATCCTAGCACTTTAGGAAGCTGAGGCAGGTGGGGTGCTTGAATCTGGGAGTTTGAGACCAGCCTGGGCAAAATGGCGAAATCCTGTCGCTTAAAAAAAAAAAAAAGAAAGAAAATACACACACACACACACAATTAAATATATATATAAATTATATATATATATATATAATGTAGTAAATCAGTGTTTTGTTTATCCAGGATTCTTAGCTAATATCTTAATGATATTCTAAAGAGAAGATTTAATAGATGTAGAAAGTTTTTTTTTTTTTTTTTTTCTGTGACGGAGTCTCGCTCGGTCGCCCAGGCTGGAGCGCAGTGGCCGGATCTCAGCTCACTGCAAGCTCCGCCTCCCGGATTCACGCCATTCTCCTGCCTCAGCCTCCGGAGTAGCTGGGACTGCAGGTGCCCGCCACCTCGCCCGGCTAGTTTTTTGTATTTTTTAGTAGAGACGAGGTTTCACTGTGTTAGCCAGGATGGTCTCCATCTCCTGACCTCGTGATCCACCCGTCTCGGCCTCCCAAAGTGCTGGGATTACAGGCTTGAGCCACGGCGCCCGGCCTAGATGTAGAAAGTTAAGAAATGAATATCTGTTAGTATTATCACAGAAATAATTGGAGGCATTTAAAGAATTCAGTGTGGTTACTTAAGGGTCTTTTAAAATATATGTAAAAGATGTTTGAATGGTGGGTACATAAGAGTGATGAGCAGGTAAGTTATGAACTTCTGAAAATGGTGGTGACAGCTGCTGTGTACCTGATTCTTTACAGAAATGCTATTTAATCCTTAAAATAATTGTGACAGGAAAACAAGAGTGTTTTCTGTTATGTAAATGAGAACGCTGAGTTTTGGAGAGTTTAAGTAATTCACTTAAATCATACAGAGATTTGCTGAGTGTTCACTGAACTTAGGTTTATCTGAAAGGAACATTTATCATTATCTTTAGCCTTTTTTTTTTTTTTTTGTCTTGATCAAGAATATGTTTTTAACTGGTTATCAAGTTGTATTATAGACAGTGGTAAACTCCTTGTTCCTTGCTACATGCAAGCAGATTCTGGATAACCATGTTTTAAGGATGTTTTAGGAAAATTGCTGCTGTTGCTAAAAGGTTAAACTTTATGAACTTTGAGAATCTACCAGGTCTATGATTTTTATGGTGTTTTTAAAAATTCTACTTGTATATTTAGTCTAAATTTAGGTCATGTGAAGGACCATAACTATATGAACTCCTAAAGTGCTGTAGAAATCTTTTTAGAAATCATGTTTTGCCTTATATTTTGGTATGTTGTGTATGACTCTGTAATCATTAACATAATGCACTAAGGAGCTCTGTGTCTTTTACATAGTTAACATTCATGTAGTTTATTTTTCTTGAATATAGACCAGAGAAAAGATTTGACTATTCAAGTTGGATATACTTTTTCCCAACAAAAATAAAAACTATATAAACCAACATTTTCTCTTTGTACTTTAGCCATTGAAAATGAGCCATATTTAATGTGTTAACATATCAGTTGTCTTAACTTAGGTGCCAGGTGACTAATACTCCTTTTTTTTTCTTATGAAAAAAAAGTCTGTATTTCCTAGACAATTTTTTTTTTGTTATTGAGATCTGATATATATTATTTTAGACATTTTAGAGTTAAGTAGAATATAAATTTGTAGGGAAAAAATAGCTTAAATGTAAAGTACTTAATTCTCAGACTAGTAAATGACAACATCAATACAAGTTTGAGAGTAACATTTTAATAAAAAAAAAAGTAGATAAAATTCAGTTAGTTTTAATCTAAGATCAGTTTATTCAAACTAAATCTTTGTTTATTCTGGTCCATAGAAACTAAGAAGAGAGAATATCTCCAATACTCACAGGGATTTGTGTTTAGAGAAAGGCCAGCATTGTCCTCAGGCAGATGGTTTTGAAACAGTGGATATAGTCCATCCCCAGTCTAGAGTGTTGCCAGTTTTTCCTTTGTGGTTTAATTTTTTAAAAAAATTATGCTTCAAGTGTTGAATTATCAGTGCATCAGATGCTCAGATTCAAACGAATGCATCAAAATATCTAAGATATAAAAAACAAATACAAAATATTATTGCTTTTTCCCCCCAGTATTCCCTTTTACTTGTTCGTGATTTGACTGTGACTAGGCCTTTTATATATGGTGAATGTTCTAACCCTGATGAATTCATGTAGATAATCTCAATGTATTATATTTTTCCTCTAAAAGGGGAAGATTGAGGTAGCTATACTCCAAGACAATAAAATGGAGAATATTAATAGACTCTTGATTGGTATGTTTCAGTTATTGGTATGTCATCTTATGGTCCACTGAGTGACACTGTGGTTGTCATGATTGAAGTTTGTTACTCTTTTTTCTTTTTTTTTTTTTTAAGACAGAGTTGTTTGTTTTTTTGTTTGTTTTGTTTTTAAGACAGCGTCTTATTCTGTCACCCAGACTGGAGTACAATGGCGTGATCTTGGCTCACTACAACCTCCACCTCCTGGGTTCAAGTGATTCTCCTGCCTCAGCATCCCAAGTAGCTGGGATTACAGGTGCCCGCCACTATGCCCAGCTAATTTTTGTATTTTTAGTAAAGATAGGGTTTCACTCGGTTGGCCAGGCTGGTCTTGAACTCCTGACCTCTGATGATCCACCTGCCTCAACCTCCCGAAGTGCTGGAATTACAGGCGTGATGTGTCACTCTTACACATCAGAGAAATCCTAAACCCCATGTGAATAGTGTGGTTGGCCATAATTTATATGGCTTATATAAAATGTCCTTGTGAATGCTTATAATTACATAAAATTTATTCTTTCATTTTTATAGTCTGTTCGGCAGTTGAAGTACTCCTTGTTTAAGAAATCACTACTGGGCAGTGTTTCGGATAATGGAATAGTAACTCTGTGGGATGTAAATAGTCAGAGTCCATACCATAACTTTGACAGTGTACACAAAGCTCCAGCTTCAGGCATCTGTTTTTCTCCTGTCAATGAATTGCTCTTTGTAACCATAGGCTTGGATAAAAGAATCATCCTCTATGACACTTCAAGTAAGAAGTAAGTGTGACATGCTTATTTTTTAATTTAGTAACAAATAGCTATTATTCCATTAACAGGCATATTTGTGATTTGTATAGACCTCTGACTAATGTCCAGGGGTCCTAAAGTTTGTACAGTTGATGAATCTAGTAAGAAAGAATTTTCTTTTCATGCAGAAAAAAATAGATGGATTGCAGGTAGTATTTAGAGTACTTCTGAAACATGAACATAGATGACAGCTTAATGATTTCACATTTTAATTTTAGAATCTTTTTCAAAATATGATAAAATGCATATGTTTTTAACCCAAATGATTAATTTACTTTAAAACTGATTAATTATCTAGAGGAAGGTTTAGAAACCATTGACATTTTGGGCTGGGTCATTCTTTGTTGTGAGGGGCTGTCCTGGGTATTATAGGATATTCATCAGCATCCCTGGCCTCTGCTTTCTAAATACAAATAGCCTAAATCGTGTCCAGACATTGCCAGATGTCCCCTGGTTGCTCCCACTTGAGAAATACTGATTGTGTATTGGTGTCCATAATCTTCTAAGCATTTGGGCCCACTGTACCCTCTTCTTGTTAAATTTAGGTATGCTTAGTTAGCTAAAAGAAACAAAAAAGAATGCAAGAGTGGTACAGTTGTATTCAAGATGCTTAACACTGTCTGTAGATCATGTGGAGTATTAATGATACTACAAGGGAGGGTCCCACTGTCAGCCTTTATTATGATACTAGAATTTTTACTGTTAGGACTTATTTGCTGTCTTCTTTTATGGAACAATTTCCTGAGAGCCCAGTAAGCCATTATTCTCATATACTAGACACACCAGTAAAGAGCTCAGCTTCAGCAGATCACCATCCGTATTTCTTTATTAGCTTCCTAAGGAACAAGCATGTGAACTGTGTTCCTCTTAGCTTTTTGGTCAAAACTGCACAACTAAGAACAAAGTAACAGCTGCACCCCTGTGAAAGGTCATAGTCCTCATGAGGCCTAAGCAGGTCAATAATGGAAAGTGGATACTTAGGTCCTCCTCAACCCTGAGGCCAGAGCCCCTGTTTGTGGCGTAATAGACAGTTCTGCTACATTCACTCTCAGAGTAATAATTCAAGAAGTAGGTGCTGCTTCTGTAAGATGCGGAATGTACTTATTGGAAGTGAATAGAAAAGTAAGATGGAATGTTTGGCAGTTCTCTACATGCCATTTTATTAGAAATGTCTCAAAGTCAAATTCTGAAATTATGCTTTAAACAAATATTTGGGAAATGTGTGTTCTTTGATCAGTTTGAAGTGTTAACTCTGGTTTTGGTATAGTTACTTATATAAGCTAATATGCCTGTACACAATAACATACTACACATACTTTGTTCTCCTTCCCAAAGGCTGGTGAAAACTTTAGTGGCTGACACTCCTCTAACTGCAGTAGATTTCATGCCCGATGGAGCCACTTTGGCTATTGGATCTTCCCGGGGGAAAATATATCAATATGATTTAAGAATGTTGAAATCACCAGTTAAGACCATCAGTGCTCACAAGACATCTGTGCAATGTATAGCATTTCAGTACTCCACTGTTCTTACTAAGGTGAGACATTTTCTTTTCAGCATTTTTGATTTTATTAAATAAATCTAACTCAGAATATGGAAATTATATGTTGTCAAACACAGTATAGTTTTGTTTCATAATTACATAATGATTTTACATGTAATATTATATAATAATTTTAGTACAAAGCCGTTTGATATTTAGTTTAAAACCTTAGTTTAAAACCTTTTTTTCTTTTTTTTATTCTCATATATTTCTCTCTTTAAAAGTATTTTAAATGACATTTTGATTTAGAGGGAAACTCAGATCTGCCAGCAAGCTTAAGATTTGCAAGGAAAAAAATACATTTTTTTAATCTAACAGGGAATTTATAAAATATTAATGTATAGTATGAAACATTAGTAACCTGAGCTTTTAAATATTACATTACATTTCAGTCAAGTTTAAATAAAGGCTGTTCAAATAAGCCCACAACAGTGAACAAACGAAGTGTTAATGTGAACGCTGCTAGTGGAGGAGTTCAGAATTCCGGAATTGTCAGAGAAGCACCTGCCACGTCCATTGCCACAGTTCTACCACAGCCTATGACGTCAGCTGTGGGGAAAGGAATAGTTGCTGTTCAAGAAAAAGGAGGTAAATATTGCTTATATATTGTTGGAGGTTTTTTTTGTTTTTGTTTTTTGTTTTTTGGCTTACATATAATTTGCACATTCTTCAAGAACCTAGAATTCAAATTTCTTTGAGTATTTAGGTAAAATTAGTAGAAGTGAAAATCATTGAAGAAGTGAAAATAGTAACTTTAGCTATTAATTTCAAAAATGTTAAGAGGCCCGTATTGTTTAGCTAAACTTCTCTTGTGAGAAATATTATCTTAAAAATGGAAGAAGGCTAACTCAAATTATTCATCCTTAATACTGCTACATACTGAATGGCTTTTCATTGTGTCTTCAGATTAACCAGTAGAGAATATGAAACTTTGACGCTGTCTTATGATTTGATCTCTTCATTAAAAAAAAAAAAAGCTATTAATGGCTCTTTTTATTTCACATTTTAGAATGAAAAGTAAGTCAAGTGATGAAACGAATATCTTAAAGTGCTAAATAGTGCCTGGCACATATTAAGCAGTATATTCATAATTTGTTAAATAAAAACAAATGAGAATGCTGCAATTGTTAATTATTTCTTCTCTGATATAATTGATGAAACAGTTCTGAAACAGGATTCATTTAGACTTTATTGATGTGTTGTATGGTAAGTTTTCCCATACTTATTGTAGAAAATATTTCTTGCTCACAATAAAGAAAATATTCTGTAAATTCCTGAAAACCTTTTCATTTTTATTTTAAGAAGTTATGCTATAATGTCAACGTGCAGCAAATACTTTAAAAAGTCTACATGGTATACTAGTATGTTTCCAAAATATTGTGCTCAGTAGAAATACATATATTGATGTCTTTTAAATTTTTCAGGATAAATACTTGGGCAAAAATATTTATTGGTGTTTTTGTAGCATGATTTTGCTATTTCCAAGTAGAAGCAAAACTTTATTTTGTTGATCTTGATAGTGTAGAGTAGTATTTTAAAGTATGTTCACTATAAATTTCCTGTGAATATCTATATCATCCTTGTATAAGAGCCATTATATATTAGAAAAATAATTAGGTTCTTATTTAGGAACTCCTGGAGACAAAGATAATTCATATCTAGTTAAGGAGAAATTATTTTTGAAATATAACTTTGAGTAATGTCTGCCAACATGTTGAATTAACTAATAGTGAAAATTGCCATTATCTTACAAAATTAAATTTTTTCATAATTTTCAAAAATTAAAATAAAGATTCCGTCATTCACTATAAACTCTCTGAAGTCTCTCCATTATTCATTTAGTTTTATAATAAGAAAGCTCTTGTTTAACAAAGACAGCATTAATTTGGAAATCAAAGACTTGGATCTTTCAGGGTCATGGATTAATGATAACTCTTGGTAGGTTCACAAAATTTCTGGCAAAGTGAGTGAGTGCTCTGCCCCCACAAAGTTAACAATGTTTGTGTATTAATTGTATTTTGAAATGATTGTCATCTTACAGAAAAGTTTAAGAATACTACAGACAACTCATGAGCATTACCCTTTGGCAGATGCACTTTATAAATTTTGCCACATTTGCTTCATCTTTCTCTGTTTTTTCTCCCTCTTTCTCTCTCTCTCATTCTCTCACTCACACACACACATTTTTCTTTGCCTTTGAAACATTGAGAATAGTAGACTCAGCCTCTGATCTGTCACTTCTGGCCAGGATGCCTTTAGGCAATTTTCTTAACCTTTCTGAGTCTCATATTTTTTCCTGCACACATTTAAAATGATATTTAACTTTTAGGGTTATTATGAAACTCAGAGAAAATGTATTAAAAGTACTTGGCACATGGTAGGCGCTCAGTACATTATGGTGTTGATACTACCATTGTGGTCATCATGATCATCACTATTACTATTTTAAGCTTTGATTAAAATTAAAGTTTAGAAAAGATTTCTGTTGCTTATATTGAAGTTGTCCAGATTTAGTTATTCCAAAGAACTTCTCTAAACTTGCTGTTGGTACTCAGTTTTAGAAGGAAATCATCATTTAAAAAGAAAAGAATAAGACTTTAGCACTGTTTTCAGATGATACCAAACTTCTGTTTCCTCAAGTTTCAGAGGCTGGAGTTATGCATTCAAACATGTTAAGGACCTAGAAAAAAGGAGAGGAAATTTCTTCCTTATAACAACTGAACTGTTGCTATAGACACTCTTCAACAATAGTACAAATGATTTGGTAATATTTTAACTTTATAGCAGTTGTTACTAGAAAAGTTTGTTAGCCAGTCTTGGGCATTTTTGAATATGCAGTCTGTTCTTTGTTTTCATCTCAGACTTTTCAGTTTTTCATTTGGGCCTGAGATGCCAAATAAAGCATTTTTTAAAATGTAATACAATAACGTGCTACGAGTCCTGATGGCAGACTTTAATCAAAATTTTTGAAGCTCTAAAACTTTGTCCTTACTCCAGTAATGAAACAGAAGCTACTGAGCCTGCTGAGCTCCTCTTAAAAGGTCCCTACCCTAAAGCCATGTGTTTATATACTGCCAGAAAAAATACACTGCTGCTGTCTTCTTTATTGTTGTCTACCATACTATTCTTTATGAGTTTGGTGTTCTGGTTTGCTTCCTCTTTGAAACTACGGAGGTTAGTGAAGTCATTTGAGATCTGTAATGCTGAGGGCAGTGTTAAACTCCCACTGTTAGTAAAAGAGAAGACAGAAAACCCCTTCACTGCAAGTCAGGGAAGAAAAGTAACATTAATTGAATCCCGCGGTATGTTAGGCATCACTCTATATGCCTTACAGACTGAAAAAAAAAAAATCACATTTGTAGATGATCATAAGAGTCAGTTAATAGCAAAGTAAGTTGTGTTCAGTGTACTTTAAGAAAGCAGCAAAGTATATAAATTATTTTAGAAAAATTCCAACAAAATGGCTAAAATAAGGTATTGCTGTATGAACAAATAAGCTGTTTTCTATTGAGGAACCTTTTGTTCCATGAAAATCCTGGTTGACTTCAGCTCTTGTCATATTCTGTTTTATTGTTCCATGAAAATCCTGGTTGACTTTAGTTCTTGTCATATTCTGTTTTATTCTCCTTATGCTCATAGTTGTAATATTACCAACAATATGAGTGATGCATTGATTTTTACAACGTAGCTTCTGATGATAAAATTTATTTAGATGTAATAACATTGATTTTTATATCTAATTCCTATAAGGTTTGCCTCGAAGCATAAACACAGACACTTTATCTAAGGAAACAGACAGTGGAAAAAATCAGGATTTCTCCAGCCTTGATGATACTGGGAAAAGTAGTTTAGGTGACATGTTCTCACCTATTAGAGATGGTAAGTCTGTTCAGAGGATCCTGTTCTCTTTCAGGTAGTCAGTATTTTTATTCTGGCTAAAAGATGTGAATAATAGCTTCAGTCCAACTCTATTCATGGATCAGTTTGCTCATTTTCTCCATCCCTGGGGTGGTATCTTTTTCTTTGCCCTGATATTTTAAATGTTATCATTCTAAAATATATGCTGGTAATTTTCACATGGGAGTTATGCAAATATCTCTCAAGTTAGCATTTTAATATTCACAAAAGTTCCTTGAAGGAAGTTTTTACCTTCATAGGCAATCTGTCCCTTGTATCTACTTCTAAATTAATGTTCCTAAAATTTTAGATGTTTTGATATGCAAAAAAGTCTTCCTAATTTAAAAAATTGTGTGTGTATAGGTGTACACCTCCCCGCATCCCATAAAAAAAGTTGCCATAATAAAAAGCAAATTTTGCCAGCTGGATAAATAGAAGGATGATGTATGTTATTCTTCATAGTGCCTGAACTAAGTACATTGTTTAGGTGTGTCTTTTTGGTACTAACATCCGTAATGTTTTTCTTAGTGGAATGGAATTATCTCATTGCTAACAGCAATATTATCAGTAACATGGATGACAGAGTTAATATATTCATACTTTTTGACCTTGTAATTCCATTTCTACAAATTTATCTCAGAAAATACTGAGAAGCGCACAGAGATTTGTGTATTTATTATAAGTGTACCATGTCAACAGCAGGATCTCAGAGTTGTTTCATCCACTCATTATCTTACACAATTTCATTTTTTACTTTAAAATTGTCTCTTTTCCAAATTTTCTACGATTTTATAGTCAGAAGGAATAAATACATACGTGATGGTACAAAATTATTGAGGATCTTCTGCCTTACCCTGGCCTGCAAATTTCTATTTAAATTGCTAAGTCAAACTGAAAGAGGAAGGATTCTTTTCTTTCATGATGAAGAGAAGTCAAACTACATAGTTAAAGAGTGAAGAGAAATGAAACTACATAGTAAAGGGTAAAGAGAGGACGGATGTGAGGGTAAAGAGTGGAGAGAAAAGTGACTAGTGCTGGAGTTGAGAAACGTTTCTGGGGTTAGTGCTGAGTTGGGAGTTTTGGCCAGTGGGACTCCTCTGGAGCAACTTTTGCATTGAAGAATGTACAAAGGGGCTTTTTGGAAGTGTTTGAGTTATAAATTAAATTCTCTTTAATAGTTTTTAAGACAAATGAATAAATTACTTTTTTCTTTAATTACTTTTGCTATGTTTAAAAATGTTATTAGCATTTGAGTCATATGTCCTCCAGATTCATTATGGTTCCATAGTATTGATAAGGAAGCTAGTAACTTCTAAAAGTGTGCATGTACATGCTGTGCAATTACTGGGTACATATACACACATGCACATAGATGATATTTCTCCTGATATAATTGTGTGTTTATTGGCCATTTGAATTTCTGGTGAATTTGTTAATGACTTTTGCTCATTTTTTATTAACCTGTTAAAGTTGAATTTTACAATTTTTGTTATGGACTGGCAAATGAATATTACAGGATTAAAATAGTCTTATACATATTCTACCATTGAAATAAACACTAATAAAACTTTGTTTCTTATAACATTGTTCTGCTTTGCAAAGTATTTTTATATTATTTCAGTTGATCCTCAGAGCAATTTTCTGAGCTTACCAGGATGTTATCCCCATTTTATAGATGCAGAAACTGAAACTTAATTGCATTTGAGACTTGTCCGAGGTCACAAAGCTATTAAGTGATATAGGCAGAACTGGATTATAGCTCTCCATAACCTACCCCAGGGCTTGTTACACTATACCTTGCTGCCTCATTAAATGACTGTACTGTAGAATTATCTGTTCATATTTGCTGCTAAAGTATGAATGAAGCTAATCAGTACTCTCCTACCTTTAACCTCACTCATATTTAGCTTTTTAAGATTGTTAGTCTTTGAACTCTTTGGGGAATGAATAGGAAGCCTAAATTGATATGGTTTCTCTTTCACTAGTTTTAAAATTTGATTTTCTAATTTTGTTATAGATGCTGTAGTTAACAAGGGAGGTGATGAGTCCATAGGCAAAGGAGATGGTAAGAACTACTTAGATGTATTTTCGTGAAAATGAAAAGTGATACTGTATTATCTATGCTGTGTAACAAATCACTCTAACACTTTGAGGCTTAAAAAAACAAGCATGTATTATCTCATAATTCCTGTGTTTTAAGAACAGAGCATAACTTGGCTGAGTACCTTTGCCTTCAAGTCTATCTTCCTGCTTCAGTCAGGATGTCAACCAGAGCTTCATTCAGCTTAAGGCTCACCTGGGCAGAGAACTGTTTCCATGCTCATTCCTATGGCTGTTGGCTGGAGATACCAGTTCCATGCCAATGAGTTTCTCTATATATGAGGCAGCCGACAACATGGCAGCTGGCTTACCTCAGAGCTGGTGAGCAAGAGAATTCGAGAAGGCATCCAAAATGAGAAGCCTTCTCTTAAGAATATGTTAATAACCTTAATCTTGGAAGTGACATCTCACCACTTTTTTATATTACTTTTGTTATAAGCAAGTTACTAGGTCCAAGCCATGTTCAAAGGTAGGAGATTACTGAAGGATGGGGACGCCAAAGGCAGGGGTCGTTAGAAGCCATCTCAGAAATTGCTTTCCAAGATACGTACCAAAGATATATACCAAATTAACAATTTTCAGTTATCAAAAACTGATACTGACTAAAACATTGTGTTTTGCTGTTTTCAAAGTATTTTCACAAATAATATCTTTGAAGCCTTACCACTCTGGGAGATGGATATCATCATTCACATTTGCAGATCGGGAAATAGTCACAGAAAGTTTAAGACTTTTGCCCAAGAATACACATCAATTATGGGATATATCTGAGAAACAAACCAGTCTTCAGAATGCAGATCCATATCTTCTCCCATGTTAATCTGCCTATTATATTAAATGCTTCTCTTCAGTGTCCAAGGTTGGAGGACACCATGTGCACATGCAGTTTTTTCCTCTTCTTTTCTAGGCTTTGACTTTCTACCGCAGTTGAACTCAGTGTTTCCTCCAAGAAAGAATCCAGTAACTTCAAGTACTTCAGTATTGCATTCTAGTCCTCTTAATGTCTTTATGGGATCTCCAGGGAAAGAGGAAAGTGAAAATCATGATCTGACAGCTGAGTCTAAGAAAATATATATGGGAAAACAGGAATCTAAAGAATCCTTCAAACAGGTATATGCCTGAAAATGATACCGAACTCACTGTATGTGTTTATCCAGTAGAAAGCGGGTGGCTGCCAGTGAATGTATCCTAATTATTAACAGTGCTGTGCACTTATTCTTAAGTCTTGACGCCAGTTTTTAATAACTACAGAATACTTTGAGATCTCGCTTTGGATGTGTTGAAAGTTACAGCAGATGGAAAGTTGCACTATTTTTCTAAGATGAGATACTTGATATAGCTTGATGAAGTGTGCAAGAACACTTTATCCCTGAATCCTTTTAAAGTGTATTTCATTGCAGTATACAACATCAAGTTGGTGGTTAAATCATTAGAGCAAACTGATGGTGCTAAGAATGGAATTTATCATTGTTACTTTCTGCTAAAATATAGTGTATAATATAGAATTTAATTTCTTATGTAAGGGTTCAGAATGATCAGAAATTACCAGGAAGGCCAAGCCAGTTAGGTGTACAATATGTCTGTATTTTTGTATTTATTGTTTAGAGTGATATTGAAAAGATACCATGTAAGAAGTACAAAAACATCTTTTGATTTATTTTACAAATATTATTGACTAGTTACCACATGAATGGTTGTTTTTTTGTTTTTGTTTTTTTGCCAGTTATGTCTATTTTAAATGATACTCAACAGCAGGTGTTTAGTAAATGAGCTTTTCCTCATCATGTTATTGTTGAGATTGTTTTTGATTAGTAAAAGTTACTTTATTTTGCCTCTAGTTCTCATATTTTTTTCTTATTCTATATCCCTTCCTATTTTCCTTCAATTCCCTGAACCTACATACTGGGACGAAAGAGAGA
This sequence comes from Piliocolobus tephrosceles, assembly GCF_002776525.5. Classification (NCBI taxonomy): domain Eukaryota; kingdom Metazoa; phylum Chordata; class Mammalia; order Primates; family Cercopithecidae; genus Piliocolobus; species Piliocolobus tephrosceles. Next base: position 94,424,362 of record NC_045443.1, read on the forward strand.
AGTAGGCAAAAATTATATGGGTAATATGAGTAAAACAAAAAATTGTATATTAAAGTCATTGTTTATTTTAAATATAAAGTTAGCAAAGTTGGTCACATCTGGTGCTGAAAGTGGAAACCTAAATACCTCTCCATCATCTAACCAAACAAGAAATTCTGAGAAATTTGAAAAGCCAGAGAATGAAATTGAAGCCCAGTTGATATGTGAACCCCCAATCAATAGATCCTCAACTCCAAGTACGTACATGAACCTTCTGATGTTTGAAAGTGTTTAATTGAAAAATCATCCCAATTGTTTAACTTGTAAAGGAGAAATAGAGTACTCATAGACTAAAAATGTTCGAAGAGTTTAAAGTTTATGCACACTTTTATAGTGTGAGTCTTACTAAAGACAATGAAATGGATATGAATGGTTAAATTCAGGTACATTGATTTGATCTTTTGGTGTGAATTACATTTTCAGTGTAACATGTATATTTATTTAATATGGTAGATATAGAATTATTATGTAGGACCCTTTGAAAAGGGTGGTTAACTACCCGAAAATGTCTTTTTCTCTTTCATATTCAAGTCTTATCCTTAGAGTTTGTGCTACAGACCCATACAGACTTGATCACATTTAAAGGAATATTTGGTTTAACTCTAAGAGTTATCTACACAAAGCAACTCTTTGTTTAGAATCAACTTTTATATAAATTTCTATATTTTACTTGAAGGTTTCTGTGAATAGATATTGCATTAGCTTAAACTCAAAGGCTTTTCCTGTAGCAGTACTTTACTCCTATTTTCCTTCTGTTTGTTTTTAATAGTCTTGGTTTATCTAGTTTGTGGTGCAGCTTGTCACATTCATCTTTTATAAGAGGAAATGGTTCATAGATTCTTCAAGATTAATCCCTCTGTCATGTGGTATTACATTAGACAGCTGGCAGTTTATATATATAGATGAATGACTATTAGAAATAATGTTATAGAAAGTTTCTAAGATTTGTATTCCAGACAGTGAATTTTTCTAAATGTCACAGGAACACTCTTCTTTGCCAGTTTTTCAAGTTTTCACATGCCAAATCTTATTTAGAAATGTTTGATGTCTCTCAGTCCAAGTTGACTATTAATATTTTCTTCATTCTTTATTTTAGATCCAAAGATAGCATCTTCTGTCACTGCTGGAGTTGCCAGTTCACTCTCAGAAAAAATAGCCGATACCATTGGAAATAACCGGCAAAATGCACCATTGACTTCCATTCAAATTCGTTTTATTCAGAACATGATACAGGAAACGTTGGATGACTTTAGGTAGTAATTGGGAAACTACTCCTTCTATCTAGACCTTACTTGTTTTTTTCTAGATGTAAAACCAGAACTATAGATAATGTTGTTGGTTACTGTTGTCTGGGTTCTGGTAACCGTAAAGCCATAAAAAACATGAGTTTTGTTGATCTTTTCATACTGCGTTTATTGATTATGAGCCAGGAAAATGCACATTTACCTAGGGCAATTATTAGATAACTCAGCAGGGCAGTCTAGTAGGCAGACTGCCATTGTGAACTTTTTTTATTATTAAAATGTGGACAAGTTCTGGTAAGCTTAAATTGGGTTCTTACCTGCAGTATATTCATAGAGATCATCTATTAGGTATGCTGTGTGCAATAATGTAGTAGAAAAAGATATTTTAAAGAGCAATTCTGAATATTTTCCAATAGAATGCATCAGAATGTAATACTTAATCTAAAAAAAAATTCTTTCTCAGACTTATCTTTGTCTTTCTCATCCTTTGAATTGTGAACATTGTAAGAATGTGTTCTGCAGTGCTGCTTTCTTTTATCATCTCGATATTTTTGGAAGCTGTCTTCAATTATTAAAATCATTGGTGCCTTTTTTCCTTTCTAACCAATAGTTAATGTTCTAGCTCAGATTTGCATTACCGTAAGCAAGAATGTTGGAGACAATGTGCAGTTTTTGTTGGTGCATGCTTCCTTTTAATGTTTAAAAATACTTGTAAAATATATTGTAACATGTTGAAAAATACTTTTTAAAAAGAAAAATTATAATTTTGGCATTTACCCAGCCTAGTATATGTACCAGATACTAAGGATACAAAAATGAATGATCTGCCCACAAAGGCCTTATAATTTAGTTGGGCTCGGCGCAGTGTGTTCTGCTATGTGTGTTTCTCTTAATGTGAATTAATTCATTTGGGTTCAGTAAAATAGAACAGTATTGACAATATGTTGAGGAAATTTTGTTTGTTCATGTAATAGCAGCCAAAATAAAGTACACATGAACACAGCTGTAACTGGATAGCCCCAATCCTTCTGTTCTCTTCCATTAAGTGACCATCACTTCTTCACAGTAAGGGTTTATTCAATAATTATCTATTAGATTTTTACTATGTCTTTTTAACTATGTTAGTATTTTTATTAGGATTTAATTGTTTTTGTTGTGCTCTGGTTACAAAGTTGCATACATAGGTTTTTGAGTGCTTTGCCAATTCTTTTTCCCTAAGTTCTGTTATTTTTAATATACAGTGTTAAAGAATAACGCTTTTTTCAGGAATGCATAAATATTTATGGCATAATAGCAGAACTGTCTAGATACAACTGACTGTAACACAGTGTGAGCAAACTGATGTTGAAATCACAGAAAGGGAGCAGTTCTTCTGCGGGGGCAGATTTAGAAAGGTACACTGAAGAGACTTTATTTTATACTGACGTGTGTGGGAACAGCTTGAGCAGAGACATGATCATACATTCTAGGAATGTTTGCAGAGAGAAGGCACTGTGGTAAGAGACGAGGCCTAAAAAACAGTTTTCAAGGTCTTAACACACAGGTAATGGAGAGCCATCAGAGTTTTTAAGCACAGGAGTAATGGGTGCTGTCTGTTTATTATCCATTTATTCAACAAGCATTTGGGTGTCAGTTCTCCACTGGCTTCAGATGATTTGAGGACAGTGGGCTCAGGGCCTTTCCTTCAGCAGACCCAGGGATCTGAGTGCTGGAGCAGCTCTGAAATGGCTGTGCATTACTGCCCTGCTGTCAGCTTTTGGGGTTGCCAGAGGTTGTTTTTCACTTTCTGGTCTGTTCCTGGCTTTCTGTGCCTCAGGAGAAGTGTGTCTGTCCCGCTTCCAGCCCTGCAGAGCTGCCGCAGCATGTTTGGTGAAGGTCTACAGTGCCTGTTCGTTCTGTTCCCCTGTGTTGCATGTCTGCACCTAGGGGTGGTGGATAGGGACTTCTCTCAGCTCTTCTGCCCTATGACCCATAGGCAGCCTCTGCCTGGGACTCACTGAGGACCTAGAGTAGCTCGGAGGATTTCTGTAAATTCACTTGTTTTGCTCTTCGCCTAGGTGTTCATCAGACTAGGTGTTCATCTACACCTATCATTGGCAGGACAGAGAGGGTATTGAGGGCCTCTTTCTCAGCCATCCTCCCTGAGCAGTATGGTGTGGTTGCCATGTTCTCCATAAGAGCCTGGAGAGCCTTAGAGGGATTACTCTCAGTTTTTCTCTACTGCCATAAGGCTTCACCAGGCTCTGTGCATCTGTATCTTAGGGAGTCCCTTGCCCCTCCTGTTACACCTGTCCCTACTTTTTTTTACATGAGTGCTGAATGAAGGCTTGTGGGAAAAAGTTGGTGAGTAAATTCAGACTTACTTTGTGTCTGGGACCCCTTGGAATTCTAAACTATCAGGTAGTGTTAACTTGGCTTTTAAACATCTTACCAAAAATTCAGCTAATTCTTTTTACTCTGTCAAGGGCATGAAGCTGGGTCTCTTTTCTCCTAGTCATGGGTCTCTTTTCTCCTAGGAGGAACTCCTCATTTTCTGGATTTTAGTTCATTTAGATTTCTTTCCATTCTCAGCTCTCAGTTGAAATTAAAATATGATTTTGTAGGTTATCAGGTTTGTTTTTGTTGTTAGAGTTGAGAAATTAAACTTTTGCACCAACCTAATACATCCTAAGTGGAAATCTCTGCGTCTGTTTCTGCTGTCTGTTAAGAATATTTAAGTTTCTTTTGGCAAGCAGATCCCTTTGATCCTGTAGTTAGTAGGTTTCAGGTTTTCTTAGCACTGGTTTGTTTCCAGTTTGCCTTTATTCCTAGTGTGTAGTCTTCTCTTCTAGGCATCAGCTGAACGTCTGCAGTATTCACTGTCTTTTTCACCTTGGTGGGTCCCAGACTTCAGCCTCTGTTTTGCCAGCATCACGAGGGAACCTTGGTGGTTCCCTGATACAGTGTTTTTGTTTGTTTTTAATACAGTTTTTACTATAACTGAAAGTAGAAGAGGAAATTTTTAAAAATACCCTCATAGTTACAACAGAAAAACAATAAGTTACCTGGGAATAAATCTACCAATGGTAGTGAAGATTTTTATAGAAAAACATTTAAAAAAATTTTTGGTTCAAAAGCATTAATATTTAAATAAATGGAGAGATTTTATAAAGATATTAGTTCACCTAAATAGGTCAGTAGATTGAATGCAATTCCAATTAAAATCCCAGCTGGGATTTGGAAGAAGATGATGAAGTGATTCCGAAATATGTATGGAAGAAAAAAAAAATCTAGGAATAACTAAGACACTTCAGAGAAGAACAAGGCTGAAGGGGACTTATTTGTCAGATGAATACACTTAATTATTAAAATATAATTAAGATATATAGCATGGCACAGGGAGGACATATTGGCCAAAGGAGTGAAATAAGCTGGAAGGAAACCTATGCATATATGGAAATGATAGAGAGGTAGCATTGCAGATTTATGTGCAAAATATGGAATAATCAATAAGTTGTGTTGTGACATCTGTTTTTTCCTGTAAAAAATAAGTATAGATCCTTATTCCATGCTACTGAGAAAAATCAGTTCCGTGTAGATTAAAAGTTGACATTATAAAAGTTTATAACTTCATGGTAGGAAATCATTAAAAATAAAATAATGCACTGCCTATAAAAATACATTGGTAAATTTGACTGCATTATTAGGTTAGTGTATTTGAGCACGTTAATAAGAACTATTTATCACACGATATCACAGAGGAAAGGGTAAGATATCTGCAGTTCTCATATAAATAACAAAGGATCAGATTATGTAAAGAATGCTTACAAATGAGTAAGAAAAAGATATGAAAAAGCATTTCAAGGAAGAGGAATGGTATATGAACACAGGAAAGATAATTCAACTTCGTAATTAGAGAACTAAAAATGCAATGAGATATCATGTCACACCCAGTAAATGGGAAAATATAAAAAATCTGGTAATACTAAGCCTTGATGATGATATAGAGCAAGAAGAACTCTGTTACACTGGTGACATCCATTGACACTACCTTTGGGAAACAATTTGCATGATTTTGTAAAACTAAGTATACATTTGAGTTACACTCGGTTATATCATCAATGGACATTGGCACATGTGGGTTGGGAGATAATACATGATTGTTTATAATAACATTGTAATAGTAAAACCTTGAAAACAATCAAAATATTAACAGGAAAATAGATACACCAGTAGAAACCACTGATTTAGGGATATATAAAACATGAATCTTCAAAACAATATTGAATTCTTTCTTAAATATAAGCTATATGGTACCCTTTTTTTGTAATGCTTATATGCTCAAAAACATGCACAATGAAAACATTGACTACAGATTATATGTTATACAAATGTATTAAAAAAGCAAAAGCATTTCTTTGTCCAACAAAATTCAGGAGAGTAATGACTTCTTGCTTGGGCTTTTCCCCAAGAGTTAAGTGACAGAATCAGACAGGAACACACAGGAAGCTTCTATGATTTGGTAATGTTTGGTTCTTAAGTTATGTGGTGGGTGACTGAGTGTTTCTTTTGTTATTATACTTCATAATTTTTATATATTCTTTTGTAGACATGAATTAATTGCATTTTATTGAGTAAACCATGCTATAACCACCCAAATTGCCACTTTCTACTGAAAGTATATTTTTTCAATAACTAAACTGATAATAATAAAATGATCTTTCTAACCTAGTGAATTTTCTGTATTTCATTGTAAGATAAGTTTGTGTCTTAATGACAATTTCTATATAAAAGAATATAGTATCAGAGAGTTCAGGAGGTAAACAGCCTAGGTTTACATCATAGCTTCATCATTTACTGGTTGTGTGACTTTGAACAAGTTATAACTACTCTGTGGTTATTTCTTTTGTAAAATGGAGGTAATAATTGCACCTACTTGTGAAGATATTTTAAATGAGTTCTTACATTTAAAGTAAAAGAAACAGTGCCTAGCACATAGTAAATAAATGCTCAGTGCATTGGTATTTGTATTATTATAATAATTATTAACGTTCAGTAATTTGGCAAATGAAAAAGTTTGGTGAGTTTCTTGAATGACCTAGAATTGGTTAAGCTATTATAATTCTAAAAAGTATTTTCCATTCTTCCTAGAGAAGCATGCCATAGGGACATTGTGAATTTGCAAGTGGAGATGATTAAACAGTTTCATATGCAATTGGTATGTATGGAAAATTTTATTTTAATATTTTAAATGAAAGTAGAGTGTGAATTTTTAAAAATTCATTAAAGATAATATATTTTAGTTGTTTTATTTAGTTTCTAAGATAAATAAATAGGTAGTTTTAGAAATTAAATAAGTAAAATAGATTTTAACTGGTCACCTCCTTTTTTAACCTCTGAGGTACTTAAGGCTTCTTTTTTCCATGGCTTTCTTCCTGATAAGTAAGCAAAAAAGCATCTTAAATATGCAAATACAAATTTTCCAAATACATTAATTTCACCAGCGATCTTCCATTTATATTAACAAAGTAGTAAGTTGTTAAGTACAAGAAGTATCATTCATCTAGTTAATTGAACATGAGAGAAATGATAGCTGAAAGTATATTAAACATAGCCTGCCAAATAAATGTGAAATATCAATAATTTAAAAAGCATTTTCCCCTTTTTCTAGAATGAAATGCATTCTTTGCTGGAAAGATACTCAGTGAATGAAGGTTTAGTGGCTGAAATTGAAAGACTACGAGAAGAAAACAAAAGACTACGGGCCCACTTTTGAAGTTCCAGTGAATACCTTAATGTTCTATAATTTGGGAAGTTTCAGGCAACACGGAACTATATAGAATCAGTATTGTTTTCATAGCTTCCAGGGAAAAAAAATTTTTCAAGTAAAAGTGTGATGGGATTTTATACCAACCACTGTTTCATCTTAAAATATGTATATTTTTATATTAAAAATTGTACAGTATGTCATCTCCCAATAGGAAAGTCAACAGGATCTTTATTTTTTTGAAAGCTTTAGCCATCCACTAAGTGCCCTTTTTAAGAGAAGAAAATTGTGCATAAATATTGGTTATGTTTGTTTTTTAGTCATCTTTTTTTTAACATATATTTTTTATTGACAAATTGCCTTTCAAATTTTTGGGGCTAGTTGAGATTTAAAGACTTTGATATGCCTTCTATTTTTATGGAGAAAGTAATTTTAAAATGGCAATTGGTGTTTCTAAGCCATTGATTAATAAAGCATAGGGTTGGCTAGTAATTATTTTATTAACTTGATGAAGTCAAGTATGACTATTATTTATTGTACATTTGATAAGACAATTTTTGAAATTTTGAATTGCACAAATTACATGATATCTTTTGCATTTATGTTACTATATTGTACTTCTGACAAAACTTTATTCCTGGGTGGTATTTTTTAGATATCTTTACCTATAAAAAATGTTTAAGATTCATAGGACTCGACAAGAGCTATCTATCTGCTGATTATCTCATTGGTAATATGCAACATTGTACTGTAAAATTTCAATCAACATGACAACTTATAATGAGTGGAGATTTCATATTAGACACTAAATATTATAGTATTATTGCTATTTTTCCAAGTAAGAAGTATGGTTTATTTTATTTTGTGGTCTTTATTATTAACTTTAATTCTTTCTGTACTGTGTATAATATTTTTATATTACTGGCCTTACCATAAAATTATTTAGAAAGGTTGTCAGAATAATTTATACCTCTTTGGCAATAGACAGATGTATACATCTACCTACCGTGATCTACAATTTTAGATTAAGTGAAGCTTGGGAGAGCTACCGACTTGTTTACCTTCTTGTTGTCTCTTGTCCCAAAGATTTAAACTATGTACCTTTGTATAGCTCTCCTGCCCTATTTTGACTTCTGAGATGAAAGTAATGTACTAAAATTTAAAAAAAAAGAAAAAAACTTCAGCTTACTAACTTTAGGGGTTTCTGAAGTGATGGAAATTTTCAAGGATATATTTAATAAGCATAAACTTACTAATAATCACTTCCAAAAATAAAAACAGGAATATTACTTTTACCCAGTGTGGTTTATAGAATACATTTGTACTGAAGCATATAGGGATGTTAATGTGATCTTTTCCTGACAGATTATGAAAGCATTATGACTTGTAACAAGTTTACTTGTATATCACTATCTAACAGGTTTAGAAGACATAAATGTTAGTGTGTTTTGCCTACATGATGTATTTAAATCTATTAATATTTTCCTATTGCTTTTTTTGAAAAATAAATGCACATAATGTCTATTAAAAGAGGTGGGATAAAATAATTTTAGTAATTATGTGTACAGATGAAACATGTTTGTCATGGAATTTAAATGCTAAGTAAGTATAAAAAATAAAATTTTAGATGCAGAAAATAGGGAACATGAAATTGAAATTTCATTGTTGGCCAAAATGACATGAGAGACTTACCTTCCCACCTGAAGTTAAAAAAGAAAATATGTGAAACAATTGTCAGATATTAATCCTTGAGAGAAACTCAACAAACCCCAAACACAAGAAATAAGAAAACTATGCCAAGGCATATCATTATCAAATTCCTTAAAACCAGCAACAAGGGAGAATTTTTTTTTAAGTAGCTAAAGAAAAAAGACATAGGACAGAGAGAAGAATGTCAGACACTGGAGCAACATCTTTACTGAAAGAAAAGCTCAATTTAGAATTCTATACCTGGTGAAAATATTTTTCAAAAACAAAAATGAAATAACTTTTTCAGACTTAGAAAAGCTAAAAGAGTTTGTCACAAGCAGACTCGCACCACAGGAAATGATAAAAAAAAATGCCTTTAGAAGGAAATTATACCAAATAGAAATCTGCAACAATACAAAGGAATGAAGAACACCAAAAGTAAATATGTGAGTAAATATAAAAGTTATTTTTCTATTTTAAATTTATTTAAAAGACAATAAATTATTTAAAGCAAAATATTATAAATAGGATATTGTGTGGTTAACGTACATAAAGTGAAATGTATGACAGTACCAAGATTGAGATGATGGTAACAAAAGTATACTGCTCTAAAGTTCTTATACTGACTGTGAAGCAGTATAACATTCCCTGAGAGTAAACTGATAAGAATGTGTATTATAAGACCTAAAGCAACCACAAAAAGAAAATCAGTGAGTAAATAACTAGTAAGCCAGTAAAGGTGATAAAATGAAGTCATAAACAAATCCGAAAGAGGAACAAAGAGTCAATGGGACAGATAGGAAATAAACACTAAGATAGTAGATTTAAATAGCTATATCAATAATTAAATGTAAATTGTCAGTTATCCTTTCTTTATAATCAGTTGAGTCTTGCTTTTTTTAAATCCAACTGTTCTGAATATAAGAAACCCACTTTATAGTGAACAGAATGCAAATGAAAACAGAAAATATCAAAATTTGTAGGAATCAGCTAGAACAGTACTTACAGGGGAATTTATAGCATTAAATGTATATATTAAAAAGAAAGATCTCACGTCAGTGATGTCAGCTTCCACCTTTTTCTTTTTTTTCTTTTAAGGAGACAGAAATTTCACTCTGTTGCCTAGGTTGAAGTGATCATAGCATAGCTACCTTTAGCCTTGAACTCCTGGGTTCAAGTGATCCTTCCACCTGAGCCTCCCAAGAAGCTGTGACGATAGGCACATGACACTACGCCCAATGCTGCGTCCACCTTAAGAAGTTGCAAAAATAATAGCAGATGAACCTCAAAATTAAAAAAAGAATAAAGAGATCAATGGAAAACAATCAGTTGAGGAAATCAGTGCAATTAAAACTTTTTTTTTTTTTTTTCTAGTTTTTATAGAGGCAGCGTTTTACTATGTTGCCCAGGCTGGTCTCAAAACTGGCCTCAAGTGATCCTCCCACCTCAACCTCCCAAAGTGCTGGTATTATATGTGTGAGCCACCCTGCTTCGTCTTTGTTTCCTTAAGATCAACAAAAATGATAAACCTTTTACTAGACTAGTGAGAAAGAGACAAAATTACGAACATCAGGGATGAGAGAATTGACATCACCACAATTTCTGTAGACATTTCTGATAAGATGCCCAACCTAAATGGCTATACTGGTGAATTCTTTCAAAGATTAAAAGAAGACAATATCCCAATTTTTGACAAAAGCTTCCAGGAAATAGGAGGGGATAATTTCCAACTCAGTGTTTGAGACCAACATCACCCTCATACCATGGGGCATCTCAGTGAGATGAACTCCAGAGAGGCTTGTTATAAGGTTGTGGCTTGTGTTTGTGATTTTTGGAGGGTTTAAGAAAGCAAGAGTTGGAGTGATGTTAGCCAGATGGCAGAATAGGAAGCACCAAATTCTCCTTTTCATACACATATGGATTTAACAATAGTAAAGAGGCCAAATGCTTCTGTGAAAAATCCAAGAACCAGTTAAAATGTTCCTGCAACCCAGGGGAGCATGAAGCCAAGCACATCAAAGCCCAGTAGAAAAATAAATTGGTGACACTGTCAACAGAGCCCCTTCTTCCAGCATGGTACTGTGTGATGGAGAGGAAGCCCTCAACTCCCATCTTCTCCCTGGGAGGGAAATTAGTAGCATGTATGTCCAGTATTCTGACCTTTAGGGTGGCTGCCCAAGGACTGGTTTCTGTCTTGCCCAAATCCAAGTACTGACAAGAACCAGGCCTCATACTGAAGCTCTGAAAACAGACTATCAAAATGCACAGGAGTATGCATTGCCAAAGAGATACTCTAGATGAAGCTCCAGTGTCTTGGCTCACTATGGCATTCAAGAAGCTGCAGTAGACAGATCCAGAGTGAATTTTGAAGAAGAAACAAGCAACCCTCTTCAACTAGGAGATAACATACACAAACCCAGAGAGGACCAATACCCAGAAAGGCTTGGGAGATCTTCAGAATCCCTATATGGGATGAGTGGAGAAAGCCTATCCTGTGTGAAAGCAGTCTGGGAAAGTTGACTGATTCTTCAGATGCCAAAAATCCCAACAAAAAGTAATGACACAAAGAAATGAAAACATGGCACATTTAAAATACCAAATTAAATCTTCAGGCATTGACTCCTTAAAACAGTGATATTAATTGCCAGGAAAAGAATTCAAAATTATAGTCATAAGGATGCTCGATGAATTAGAACATGGTTAAACAACTAAACAGAATTAGGAAAACAATGCATAAAGAAAATGAGAATAGCGATACAGAAAAATGATGAAGAAAAACCAAACACATTGTGTAAATGGAGAATACAGTAACCAAATTGAAAAATTCACTCCTGGGATTCGACAGCAGACTTAATCAGGCAGAAGAAAGGATCAGTAAACTTGAAGGCAAACTTTTGAAATTACTGAGGCAGAGGAGCAGAAAAAAAAAAAAAAGAATGAAGAAAAGTGGAAGAGAGCTTAAGGTACATATGGGATATCATAAAGTGAAAAAAAAAAATGCATTATAGAAGTCCCAGGAGAGAGTGAAAGTGGCAGAGAAGCTATTTGAAGAAATAATGGTTGAAAATTTCCCAAATCTGAGGAGAGAAGTGAACATACAAATTCAAGCAGCTCAAAGAACTCCAACTAGGATAAATCTAAAGAGACTTACACCAAGGCACATTATAATCAGATTTTTAAAAGTCACAATCTTGAAAGCAGAAGGAGAAAAGTAACTCTTTACATGTAAGTGAGCTCCTATTAGATTATCATGGATTTCTCAGCAGAAACCTTGCAGGCTAGAAGGGAGTGGGATGATATATTAAAAGTCCTGGAGGAAAAAACAAAAAAAACAAAACCCTGCCATGAAGAACACTACATTTGGAAAAACTGTCCCTCAAAAACAAAGGAGAAACTAAGACTTTCCCAGATAAAAAGTTAATCAATACTGAGGGAGTTCATCATCACTAGACCTTCCCAAAAAGCAATGCTGAAGAGAGTCTGACAAGTTGAAGCAAAGGACGATAAACAGCAACACAAAACCATATGAGAATTAAAACTTCCTGGTATAGGTAAATACATAGGTATATATAGAATTCTGTAGTGTAGTAATATGGGTATGTAAATCACTTAAATCTGGCATAACATCTTTTTTATAAAGCACAAAAATTGTTATAAAGTTTTAGTTAAGCAGGATGATAAGCTCTAGAGATCTGCTGCACAACATTGTACCTACAGTAAACAATAATGTATTATATACTTAAAAATCTGTTAATAGAGTAGATCACATGTTGAATGTTTTATCACAAGAAAATTAAATTTAAAAAGAAAAGTAATCACAAATTAATGTTATCAAATTTGCAATATAAAAGGAAATTTGTGTCATCAATAACATAAAAGGGGATGCAGAGATACAGAGTTTTTATATATGATTGAAGTTATCAGGTTAAAATAAATTTTTATAACTTTAAGATGTTTTATGTAACAATTGTAATAATAATTAACAAAATAGCAATTGTAAGCCTTCTGTTAATAATTACTTTAAATGTAAATGGATCAAATGTATCAGTTAAAAGAAATAGTTTGCAATTACTTGGGAGGCTGAAGCAGGAGGATCCCTTGAGCCCAAGAGTTCAAGGCTACAGTGTGCCATGATCTTGCCTATGAATAACCACTACACACCAGCCTGGGTGACATAGGGAGACTCCCCTCTCTCAAGAAAAAGCACCCCCAAACAAACAAAAAACCCCAAAACCATAGTTTGGTTGAATGCATGAATAAGATCTTTATTATGAATGCATGAATAAGATCTTTATTACTGTCTATAAGGGGCTCCTTTTAGATCTAAGAACACGCAGACCAAAAGTGAAAGAGTGAAAAGATATTCCATGCAAATGGGAATCTAAAGGAGAGCAGGGACAGCCATACTTATATCAGACAAAACAGACTTTAAGGCAAAAACTGTAACAAGAGATAAAAAGGACATTATATAATAATAAAAGGTTAAATTCACCCAAATGATATAACAATTATAAATATATATGCACCTAACATTGGAACACCCAAATATATGAAGCAAACATTGATAGAACTGGAGGGGAAATTAGACAAAAACAAAACAAAACAAAATGGAAAAACCAAAACAACAACAACAAAAAACAAGACCAGGGAACTTTAATCCTTCACTTTTAGTTATGAATAGAACAGTCAGACAAAAGATCAATAAAGGAACAGGACTTTAACTCACTATAGACCAATTGGACATGACAGATAAATACAGGACTCTCCACCTAACAACAGAACAATACATACTTTTTTCTAGTGCACATGAAACACTCTCCGAGAGATCACATAATAAGTCTTAATACACTTAAGAAGACTGAAATCATACAAAGTATCTTCTCTGACCACAGTGAAATAAAACCAGAAATCCATAGCAGAAGGAAATATATATATATATGTATATAAAAACAGAACAACGTATTTTTAAACAATCAATGGGTCAAAGAAAAAATGACAAGGGAATGTAAAAAGAAATATCTGGAGACAAATAAAAATGAAAACACAGCATACCGAAACTTACGGGATGCAGCAAAGCACTTCTAAGAGGGAAATTTATAGTGGTAGATGCTTATGTTAAAAAAAAAATCTCAAATAAATAACCTAATCTTATAACCCAAGGAACTAGAAAAACAAGAGCATACCAAACCCAGATTTAGCTGAAGAAAAGAAAGACTAGGTCAGAGATAAATGTCATATCAAATAGAAAAAATCAATGAAACCAAGAGTTGGGTTTTATTCACCAATAAATTGAATAACCTAGAAAAAATGAATTCCTAGAAACATAAAATCTACCAAGACTGACTCATAAAGAAACAGAAAATTTGAATAGATCTGTAAAACTTGTGAGAAGATTAAAGCAGTCATCAAAAACCTTTCCACAAAGGAAAATCCAAGACTAGATTAATTCAATGGATAATTCTTCTAAACATTTAAAGAAGAATTAGCATTGCTTCTACTAAAACTCTTCTAAAAGAATAAAATAAAAGGTGAAGCTAGAATTAAACTGATATCCCAATCAAAGACAAGAAAACTAGAGACCAACCTCCCTGATTAATGTTGATGCAAAAATACTAGACGAAATAATAGCAAGACAAATTTTAAAAGATAGTAGCAAGCCAAATTTAGCAGTGCATTAAAAGTGTCACATATCATGATCAAGTGTAATTTATACATGACACAAGGATGGTTCAACATACAAAAATCAATATGCCACATAAAATGAATGTAATATGCCACATAAAATGAAGAACAAAATTGTGTTCACCTCAACTGATACAGAAGACACTTTAGACAATATCCAACATCTTCATAATAGAAATACCCTACAAACTAGGAATAGAAGGAGACTACCTCAACATAATGAAAGCCATCCATGAAAAGTCCATAACTAACATTATACTCATTGATGAAAGACAGAAAGATTTTTCTTTAAATCAGAAACAAGGCAAGAATACCCACTCTCACCATTACTGTTCAACATAGTACTGAAAGTTCTAGCCAGGGCAATTAGACAAGAAAAAGACACAAAAGGCATCCAAATGGAAAAAGAAGTAAAATTATCTCTCTTCAGAGATCACATGGTCTTATATGTACAAAACCCTAAGGACCTCATGCAAAAAAAATTATTACTAATAAACAATTCCAACAAAACTGTAGGATATAAAGTCACCATGCATATATCAGTTGCTTTTCTACACACCACCAACAACCAATCCACAAAGGAAATTAAGAAAACAATTGCATTTATGTAGCATGAAAAGGGATAAAATACTTGGGAATAAATTAACCAAGGAGGCAAAAGACTTGTATACTTGTATACAAAATATTGCTAAAAGAAATCAAAGAGTATAGAAATAAATGGAAAGACATACAGTGCTCACAGATTTAAGACTTAGTAAATGTTAAAATGTCCATACTACCCAAAGAAATGTACAGATTTGACACAATTCCTATGAAAATCCCAATGGAACTTTTTGCAGAAATAGAAAAAAGTACCCTAAAATTCATAGGGAATCTCAAGGGTTTGAATAGAAAAAAAAAAAAAATTCTTAAAAAAAGGAACAAAGTTGGAGGTATTACGCTTCTTGATTTCAAACATACTACAATGCAACAGTATTTAGTGTTTCTGGCATAAATATATATAAACCAGTAGAACAGAGCAGAGAGCCAAGAAATAAACTTTTGCATATATGGAAAAATGTAGTCCCAAGACTACAAAATGGGAAGATGACAGTTTCTTCAACAAATGGTGTTGAGAAAACTGAATATTCACATACAAAACAAAGAAGCTGGACCTTTACCTTACACCATATACAAAAATTAAAATGGATTAAAGGCCAAAATGTAAGACAGAAAACTATTAAATTCCCAGGATAAAATATTGAGGATAAACCTTGGGCCATTGGATTTGACAGTAATTCCTTAGATATGACATCAAAAGCACAGGCAATAAAATTAAAAATATTTTAATAATAACAAAAGATATAGGGGCCAGGCATGTGGCTCACACCTGTAATCCCAGCACTTTGGAAGGCTGAGGCAGAAGATCATGAGGTAAGGACATCGAGATCATCCTGGTCAACATGGTGAAACCCTGTTTCTGCTAAAAGTACAAAAAAAGTAGCCGGGCATGGTGGCGCTTGCCTGTAATCCCAGCTACTAGGGAGGCTGCAGTAGGAGAATTGCTTGAATTTGGGAGGTAGAGGTTGCAGTGAGCCGAGATCGCGCCATTGCACTCCAGCTTGGGCAACAAGAGCAAAACTCCGTCTCAAAAAACAAAACAAAACAAAATAATAGGTTGTATAAATAGGAAACATTGGTAAGGTGCTTTACTTAAATCTAGTACATTAGTAATCACATTACATGTAAATAAAATGCACTCCAATTAAAAGAGAAAGATCAAGACCGGGCACAGTGGCTCACGCCTGTAATCTCAGCACTTTGGGAGGCCGAGGTGGGTGGATCACCTGAGGTCAGGAGTTTGAGACCAGCCTGGCCAACACGGGGAAACCCCATCTCTACTAAAAATACAAAAATAAGCCGGGTGTGGTGATGTGTGCCTGTAATCCCAGCTACTAAGGAGGCTGAGGCAGGAGAATCACTTGAACCCAGGAGGCGGAGCTTGCAGTGAGCCCAGATAGTGCCACTGCACTCCAGCCTGGGCAACAGGGCAAGACTCCGTCTCAAAAAATAAATAAAAAATAAATAAAAGAGAAAGGTCAAAAGTTAGCTAAGCGCTAACTATGAGACATATTTTCAAATACTAGGTTACAGAAAGAAGTAATTAAAATAATGGGAAAAGGTATACCATGCAAAAACTAGCAAAAAGCTGGCACTAATAGAAAACTAATTTTAAGGCAAGCAGTATTACTGGAGATAAAGAAGATATTTCATAATGCTGTAAGGTTAAATTCATCTGGAAGACACAAAAATTCTAATGTTTCATGCACTTAATAACATAGCCTTGAAATACATAAAACAGATTTTATAGCCATGAAAAAAGGACAAATTTCACAACAATTTTTGTGGAAAATTTTAATACATCTAAGTAATTGATAGAAGAAAGACACAGAATATTCGGTTTTCTTGTATTTTTAGTTCACTAAGAGGTTTTTGGTGTTTTTTTTTTTTTTTTTTTTTTTAATTCATGAGTGGGTGCTGAGTTTTATCATATGCTTTTACATATGATATATTAAATTTATTAATGTGACTTATATTGATTTTTGAATGTTATATCATCCTTACACTCTTTGAATAATCCTCATTATCTTGGATTTGCTTTGCTGTTTTTCAGATTATGTCATCTATGTTTATGAAAGAGATTAATTTTTTTTTTAGAATATCCTGATCAAGTATGCTATCAAGGTTATGTTATTAGAAACAAAGATACAATACTCATAATAAACTGAGAGGCTAGAGATGATTTATCCTTCTCAAGAGTGGATTTTCCCTTTGTTCTAGGTGAGCCAAGGCTGAATTTTGGTTTTGTTGGGGCTCCTTCTACCTCTAGTTCACCCTGTTTCTATATAACCCTCCAAGGATGTCAACTGAAAACTCAATTTTTTCTCTGGGATCCCTCTACTGGTGGGTCTTAAACTCTAATCTTCATCTTTTCAACATCATTAACTGCAGAAGATTTTATTACTTTGAAAAATATTATTCCATCCAGGCTTTAGCTTCAAAATTCAGGAACTGTCTTGAGGAAAAACCAGCCATGTGTATGAGGTTCCTCAAGTCTTCAATTTTGTCTCTGTTCCTGAGACATGATAAAAGCTTTGCTGGTGTCTCTGTTATTTAGGCAAAACTAGGATTCTCAGCTTCTTGTCCATGCCTAGAATTGAAAATTTCCCAGGGAAAAAGTAGCTGTAGATCATTATTAGTTCTTCATGATTTTCTCAAGAATCATATCTCCTTTAATCCTTGTTGGTTTTGGATCAATCTAATGCCTTTAAACAGATGATTTTTTGAAAAATCAACTTCTCTAGTTCTCCATAGCATTGGTCTGCTGCAAGCAACTTCATTCTTCTTAGTAGCAGAAATTCTTATGCTACCTATTCTTGTTCTCCTTTCTTTTCCTTTTTAAAAAAATTATTTTTTTATTTTCTGTTCCCTACTGTAAAGAGAATATATATATTCTATATGTATGCTTGCATAAGTTTATAGTTTTATATATATATAGTTTATACTATATATATTATTTATAAATACAAACTTTTTAAGGTTTAGATATAAACTTCTCTATTAATTGTGTATCTAACTTTTAAAGTCTAATATAAATGGTATATTTCTTTTGTTGGGCAATTCGAGGACTTTTAAAAACCTTAATATTAACCATATGTCTCTGACTTATATTAGTGTTGTCAAGTACTTTAATTCTATATATTGTACCCTGCTACCCATTATTTTTGTTGTATACAGTCAATATTCATTTAGATTTGAACACAGATTTACCCTTTGTGGAGGTTGTTATTTCTTCATAGATGCCTGAGCCTCCATCAGGACAATTTTCTTTTGCTTTTAATATAGATTTATTGATGGTAAATGCACTGCTTTTATCTGAAAGTGTCTTTATTTTAAATTAATTCTAAAATAATGATTTCACTGGATATAGATTCATAGATCATTTATTTTCATTACTTTGAAAAATATTCCATTGTTCTGTATCTTGTATGAGTCCATTCTCATGCTGCTATAAAGAACTACCAGCAATCATTCTCATTAAGATAAGAGACCTCTGGACCTAATGAAGATTATAGACCAGAAGATCCTAAACTTGGAGCCTACTGCTGTGATTAGGTGTGACTTTTGAGAATTGATGGATGGGAGTGGGCATATATTGCATTTGGGAGGAACCGGAATAGTCATTGCCTATGGGGCAGACTGTATTATGTCACATTTTTATCTCCAATCCTTCATTCCTACCGTATTCCTGTCCTTTGCCATTTGACTTTATTGTTTCTACTACTAAAGAGGTGGAGTATATTTTCTCCACTCTGTGACTTTGAGTTTGGTCATGTGGCTTCCTTTGGCCAATAAAGGAAAAATGATGGTGTGCCAGTTCCAAGCCTAGAACTGAAGAGGTCTTGTATGTTTCACCTGCTCTCTTGTACTTCTGACATGGACATTAAAAGAGCACACATAAACACACAAAGCTCCCTTGGCTAGCTGCTAGTCCCACAAAGAAGATGAGAAACATGTGAAGCAGAGATGCCTTGGCTAAGGTGCTAAGCCAAACCCAGCCAGTGCAGTCCAGCTAAGAATAGACATACCATTATATGCCACTGAGATTTTTTTAGCCTTTTTATTATGCAGAAAGAGGTAAACTTCTTGACTCATCTCTATCCCAGCTGTTGTGGTTTAGAACTTCATCATATCTTACTGAGATTTTTCCAAGAGTCTCCCAACTAGATTTCCTATTTTCCCCTTTACCTTTGTGTCTGTTGTGTACACTCTACTAGAGTTGTCTTCTTCAAATGCAAATGTGATTGTCTACAAGAAAGATCCATGGTCCTTGGCATGGCCTCCTGATCCTTCCTTGAAAATGTATCTCTTACTATTCCACATACGCTGTACTCTCATATTCCAGTCTCAGGTTCCAGAGAATGTCATCCTTGTTCATGTCTCCGAACCATCACCTTCACTATTTTCTCTGCCTGAAAAACTCTACAAATCCTTCAGGACGCTTCTTACATGTCACCTCTTTTGTGATATTTTTCCTTGACCTAAAGGTAATCATGTTCTCTTCTTTGCACCCAAACATTTATTTTCTACCATTATTACAGTTCTTATAGGATCAGGGTGATTTGTCTCACGGGACAGGGGCTGTCTCTGAATTCTCCCTATATGTACAATGTCTAGCATGATGCTTTGACCTCTGCTGAGGTGCAATATTATCTCATATAGATCAAATGTTCTCAATTATTGAATAATGTTAAACACATGTAAAGATTGTTGTAAATTATTGATTTCTGTGTGGTGTATACGGTATTCCTGATAAAACTGAAATTTGATTAATCGTAATCTTTCCTTCTTTACACACCAAATAATAGCATTTATAGTAGTAGAATAAATTATGAACATAGAAAAATGACAATATTTGAAGATAGTTGACATGCCCTTGATGTGTAGATATTGTGATGTGTAGATATATTCAAGTGAAATCTGACAACCAGCACACTTAAAATTAAAATGTCAAAAATCAATTATGCTTCACTTTGCATGCAGACAAATTGAACTTTTCAAAATTTATTTGAAGCACATCTTATGTCAAAAGACACCTACTCTATTTTTTGAATACTAGTAAAATGAGAAAACATTTTATTTCTCTTTTTAAAAATGATCATCACACTAAATCTTTATCTGCCAAAATGAGGCTGAAGAATATCAGAATGTCTAAATATTACTGTAGTGATTGAACTCTCTTTTACAAAGTTGACAAAGAACAAAGTTGTCTAAATTTAATAGTAGAAAATTGCTGGAACATCTGCCACACAAAGGACCCTGTGAAAGGGAAGACTGGGGATATAGGTGTGAGCAGATCAGAACGAGTTTTGTATGACATGGGTAAGTTTAGACTTTATCTGCTAAGCAGAGGCACATTTGCTTGTACATTACAGCATGAGGTGAGCAGCTATCTCTATCCTCACTCTTCTTGTTAGAAGATAATGTAGATTCTTAAGTAGGGCCACCATCTTCAGCTTTGTTAGGTAAAAGTAGCTGACACTCATTTTGTATTTTAAGTTTGAAAGGAGAATAGCATATCCTCTGAGTATGGTTATAAAATGATTTTGGTAGGTGAGTAGTATATCTGAGATTTGTAAGGTTGGCTTTGTTGGGGTTTCTCTCAAGATTAGTGGTAGGTAATATTCAAAAGCATTTTCCCCTGGTTTGGGCAACACCTACAGGAGATTCTGTTTCAACCTATGCTTCAGTAGACGTGTTTCAGTTGACAGGGTTCTCTTTTGTTCCCTCACCTTCATTTTTCATCATTCATTTATTCATTTAATGAACAGTAGTCACCGCCTATGTGCTAAACACAGGATTATACCAAAAAGCATACTCATTGAGTACAGAAGACAGATATATCAATACAATAAAAACGTGCCAGGACCAGGGAATGAATATACACACAGGGTATCATGCAGGCAGCAGAGAGGGATATTACATGCAACCTGAAAAGGCAGAGTGATATCTGAGAAGGCTTTATAGAGGTAGCAGGAGGTAAAATAGAAGGTAAAAGAGCTGAGCTGGGGATTAGAGATGAGAAGAAACAGGCCTAGTGAAGAGGGAGAGGAAGGAGGCTGCTACTTCCAGAGAGGAGGCTGGAGATGTCATGCACAGGATCTGCAAGAGCCAGGAGGGCAGGATATAGGTTGCAGAGATGAACCAGGTCAGATCACCAGCAGTCTCGGGTGCAGGCCAAGGCACTAGGGTTCCTTTCTGAGGACAAACAGGAACCAATCTAAGGTTAAGCAGGTTGTAACATGATCAAATTTAGAAAAATAATTCTGACCACAGTGAGGAGAATGGATTTGAAAGGAATTAAACCAAGGGCAGGGAGGAGACTGTTTGATAGTCTAGGTAGGAAATGGGCCTGAACCAGCAAAAGAATGGAGCAAATGTTTAGAAGGTAAAATAAGCAGACCTTGATTAAATATAGTGGATAAATGTGGTAAATAAACTGAAATGCATCTAAAAGCTACCTGTTAAACATCAGGTGGTCTATTGGTTTGAGAAGTCACTTTTATGCTTAATAACTTTCCCACTAGCCCTAGTTTTCAGAGTTTTAAGCATTAAAGATATGTACAGGAATAACAGCTTCCAAAATCTATCGAGCTGTCCTCTCCTTTATGAACCTAGGGATGTGAGTTTCTATGACTTATTTTTGACTACTGACTCATCTTTTAGTTTGGGGGTTAAACTATAACATGGTTGGAGAGGATTAGCCTTCTTTTCTACTGTTGCATCTTTTTCTCTGGTACTTTATTTCAGAGTTCCAATGCTATTTTTCATAAACAATCTAGGTTACAAATTGTCCTTGCCAGGTTTTTGTACAAGGAGTATAAGCTTCTTAACAAAATTATCTTAAACAATAAATGTTTATCAAGTCTAGAGTGTTAGTTGAAAAGAATGTTACAACGTTATGAAAGATGAAAAGAATGTCATAAAGTTATAAGGAATGTTACAAACTTATAATGTTATAAAATAAACATATGTAGAATATGTGTTTATTATCTACTTGTGCGTTTATTTTGTAATCAAGATGAGCAATATAACCTGAAACATAATATTTTCATTTAAAATTATCATAGAGGTTCTGAATCCCTTCTTTGCTCTTATTATATATAAATTAATCATATCAGTCATAGCAATGATTTCTTTGATACTGGGTCATCAACTCCCTATTATAAAATTATTCATATGGGAAGATACTGACTCAAATTGCAAAGGCAAGGACCACACTGAGATAAAAACAGGCTGTTGACTATTTTATGTGCTATCGTGTGTTGTGCAGTAAATGTGCTTTCCTATTTGTGTTGTTATGGCTGTGTTTTGATCCCTAAAGCTGCTATGTTTCTGATTTGTTTTTTTCTTTATCCGAGAGCAACTGGTTCATTAAAATCCAACAACAACAAAAAGAAAAAATCCTGCTAAGAATGAGTGTGAACAACAATACCAAAAGTTACACATCCTAATGTAAAGTAAAGCACATCAAGGTGAAGTATTATATTGTCACTACATTATCTGGGAGTTGGCTAGAAACACATTTAAATTTTGTTCTAACTAGTGTATTCTGTCAGTTAAATATCTAAAGGGTTAGTTATTTAAGCCATTTTGACAAAATATAAAAAACACATGACAACACAACAGTAAAAACATCTTATTTAACTTAGAGTCTGTATTCATGTTTTATTTTTGCATAATGAATCAGGCAAAACTTAGAATCTTCAAACAACTCACATAGATTTCTAGATCTCAAACAACTCACACAGTTTCTCTAGATCAAGAGTCTGGGATGGCTCAATGATCTATTCAGGGTCTCACAGGGCCACAGTTAAGGTGTTGGCCAGGGCTGCATTCCCATCTGGATGCTTGACTGGGGAGAAATTAATTTCTGAGGTCATTCAGGTTGTTGGCAGAATTCATTTCCTTGTGGCTGCATGACTGAGGTTCCTGGAGTTTTGCTGGCTGTCAGCTGGAGGCTGGTTGAAGTTTTTGACATTTGAGCTTCTCCAACATGGCTGGCTACACTATCAAACTTGTAAGGAGAGTTTCTTGCTTTTGGGAGGGTCTAGTTTCTCTTTTGAAGACTTACACCTGAATAAATCAATCCCTACATCCAGGATAATCTCCCTTTTAATAAGTCAAAAGCAACTGATTTATGACAGTAATTATAGAGCAAAATTCCTTCTCCTTTGTCATATTGTTTTGGCTAAGAGTAAGTCACAGGTTCCAACCAAAATCAAGGGAGGGCATGAACATAGGGAGCAGAATTCAGAGGGGCCGTCCTAGGATCTATCCAGCCAGAGTTTTACTTTACAAGACACTCCCCTTGTTTTATCTTATAATACATTAACATTTGATTACGAAGTTACACATTTCCTTTTAGTGTGAGGGAAGAGAATAGTTAGTTGGGACTGAACCTATCAGTTGTGTCCAGGGATAATGCCATGGACATTTTGTTTGGACCTCCTGCCTCTGCCCAGGTTCTTTGTGCCAGACACCTTGGACCATTTACTCTTCCCCACACACATCAGGTGTGGGGACATGTTTCATCATGACTTACCATTGCATGAATGCTTATGCATGAACATCTTCCCTTTCCCATTCGTACTCATTTTTCAAGACCTAGCGAAAATGACACATTCTGTATTGGAACTTTGCTGACTTTCCCAGACAGAGATAGCTATTACCTTCTCTGTTCTCATAATCATTGGCAGAAGTCATTTTCATACCAGCTTTTCTCTGAGGTTGAAGCTGTTTGTTTGTAGGCCTGATTCCCTGCTTCCTTTGTATCAGGAATCAAGGCTTACTCTGTTCCATATCTCCAGTCCCATATCACCAGCACAGGACTTGGTACAGAGTAGATACACCATAAATTAAATTTAAATGAATGAATAAAGAATAAGAATGGGCTAGAGTGATAACAATATAATTATAGGAAAAATGAGAGTTAGAGGAAACAGGTAAACAACAGAATGAATAGAATACAATGACAGAATTTTACAGGGTTTTATCAGAATTTGAGGATGAGAATGCGAAAGAGAAGAGTTGTGAATAAGACTAGAAAAGCTAAATCATGAAGCTTCTTGAATTTGTCAGGCTAGAAAATGTGAACTTCATGAAGATTTGAATCCAGAGGGGAATAGATAGAAACCAAAGAATCCCACAGATATGTAATTTCAAATTGTGAAAAGCTCTGTAAAGAAAATGCTATATTATATAGCAAATAAATGCTATATTTGCTATAATAATAATTAGCAAAGGGCCCTAATCTAGCAGGGGTCACCTGAGTAAGTTACATTTGAGGTGAGACTTGAAGGTTGAGTAGGAGTTACCAAGTGGAAGTGTAAAGAGAGGTATATGATCTGGCTAGAGATGAAGGTCAGAATTAGGTCTTGTGGAACCTTTCACACTGTTTTTGACATTTTGGTCTTTATCCTACAGTAATGGAAGGACATTGAAGAAGTTTAAGGAAGGTAGACTTGGGGAAAGGATACGAGAAAGAGGGAGATAGAGAGAGAAAGACAGAGAAGAGAGAGAAATAATTTATCGTTTAAAAAAAGGTCTCTGGAGAATAGATTAAAAGAGCACCAGAATGGACCCAGGGAGATGACTCTACTTAGGAGATCATGTTAATGGTGCAAGGGGCTAGACTATAGTAGCTTGAACTATGGAGGGCAGAGGAACTGGAGATAACTGGGCAGATTCAAGATAATTTATAGAGATGAAGTTGACTGGAATTGGCTATGGAGTGTGGAGGAGAGTGGAATGTTTGTAGCTTCCACAACTAGATGAGTGGTGTTGCTCAGAAAGAACAATGAAGCATGGGCATGTTCGGAAAGTTTGGAGATGAAGGGAGGGTTTCTGTGGGGAAGGTTGAGTGGCTTGCTATATACATGTGGGTCTTAAGCTCAGAGGAGAAGTCTGTGTGAGCGAAAATCACATTTCCCACACATCAATGGTAACATGATTTGTGATAAGGGTGCCAAGACCATTGACTGGGGAAAAGAGTAGTCTCTTTAACACATGGTATTGGGACAAGTGGATATTAACATGCAAATAAACGTAGTTGGACCCTTACCTCATGTCATACACAAAAATGAACTCAAAATGAGAATTCAAAAGACCTAAATTTAGAATCTGTAATTTTAAAACTCTTGGAAGAAAACAGAAGGGCAAATATTCATGACCTTGGATTTGCCAATGGTTTATTATATATGACACCAAATATACAAGTAACAACAACAACAACAATAAGAACAAAAATGATAATTTGAACTTTGTCAAAGTTAAAATGATGTATATCAAAAGACACTATCAAGAGAGTGAAAAGGTAGTCCATAGAAAGGGAGAAAATATTTGCAAATAATATATCTAATAAGGGTCTAGTATCCAGAATTTATAAAGAACTCTTACAACTCAGCAACAAAAAGTCAACATAATTTTAAAATGGGCAAAAGATTGAAAAAGACATTTTTTCCAAAGGAGATATACAAACAGCTAACAAACATATGAAAAGATGCTCAACATTATTAGTTATTAAGGCAATACAGATCAAAACCACAAGATAACAATTGACATCACTGAAATGACCACAATTTAAAAGCAGAAAATAACAAGTGTTGGCAAGGATGTGAAGAAATTGGAACCCTCATATTTTTCCTGTAGGAATGTATAATGGTGCAGCCACTGTAGAGAACAATTTGGCAGTTCCTCATTATGTTAAACATAGAAATGCTATTGTAACTGAGCAATTCTACTGCTAGGTATATACCCTGAATAATTCAAAACAGGTATTCAAGCAAAAACTTGTACACTAATATTCATAGCAGCATTATTCACAATAGTTTAAAGGTAAAAGCAATCCAAATGTCCATCAACAGATGAATGAATGAACAAAATGATATATCTATACAATGGAATATTGTCCAGTCATACAAAGGATGAAGTGATGATACCTGCTACAACATGATGAATCTTGAAAACATTCTACTAAGTGAAGAAGTAAGACACAAAAGGCTATATATTGTATTATTCCATTTACATTGTATTTGGAATATCCAGAATAGTCAGTTCTACAGAGACAGAAAGGAGATTAGTGGTTAGCAGGGTGGGGGAATAGGGAGTGACTGCTTAATGGATACAGGGTTTCTATTTGGGATGATGACAAAATTTTGGAACTACATATTCATGATGGTCCCACAACACTATGAATTTACTCAATGATGGTGAATAGTTCACTTTCACATGGTAAATTTTGTGTGTACTTTACCATAATTTTTAAAATACAAAATGAGATTCAGTGGCATCTAGATGTTGATGAAGGCCTTGTTATGAGGTCACCTAGGGAGACAGAAAAGAATGAGAAGAGGAGCTATGACCAGGGTTTAAGGGATTCTAACAATTTAAGGGCAGGTAGAGGAGAGTGCTTCAGTACTGGACGTTGAAAAGGGGCAGCTGGGGAGGTAAGAGAGAAAACAAGAAAATGTGGAGGTCATGGGCATCTACTGGGTGTTTTGAAACAAAGTGGTGGGATCAAAGCTTTTTCTTAGAAAAATCAATTTAACAATTATGTGTAAGGAAGATCGGAGGAAAATCTTTTTCTTAGGAAAATCAGTTTAGCAATCATGTGCAAGGAAGATTGGAGGAAAAAATTATATGCAAGGCAGATTGGAAGATTGGAAGCCTGGAGTAGGGTGTGGCCCTTAAGGACTATTCCAGGGAAAAGAGAGGTTGGATTGGAGCAATGTCATGGAGGTAGAAAAATTTGGCAGGGTGCTGAGGATGGCTAGAGAGAGAGGAGGTCTTAAAGCTGGATGGGCTCTTATAACTTGGTGGTTTGTCACTGGAAGTTTCATGAACAGGAAGATAAGGATTCAGTGTTTCTCAGACTACTGTGTGGGCCATTTTGAGCCAGACAAATTATCAGGTTTGTACCATTTCTTAGCTGTAGTAAGATACTAAATGCAAGAAATTTTTTCTTAAATATATAAATATATGTGGATAGATAAGATGGATATCTATTATGTGTGTGTGTGTGTGTCTGTATGTCTGTGTGTGCGTGTGCATTTCTCTTTCAAATTTCAAGAGTCTTTTCCAAATTTAGGGATTATGCCATACTGTATTAGTCAGTGTTTTAAGTAAGTCACATAGACTTCCAGCTGTACCCTTTTAGATTTTAATGCAAAAAATTATGTGATTATAGGGTTAGAAGGCATCTTAGGGATCATTGATCTAAACTTTTTTTTTTTTCTGCAATGATGGGAGACCCAGAAGGATCTTTCCATGTTAGCAGAGTCACCAACTCTGAGAGTCTTTTTCCTTCTTTAGATTTTTTCCCTCCCTCTGTCCCATTGACAATTTGTCCATGTTGTCAGATGGCAAAGGTATCAGAATGCAGCATTTATTTCATTTATTAATAAAGGACATATGAAATACACACTATGTACTAGCTACTGTTTTCGGTGCTGAATAACACGTGAGTTATGACCCTAATGTTTAATTAATTTCCAGGACTCTTTTTGATATTACTTAGCATGATAGCTTTCTTGGCTGCAGATACAAATAAAAAGTAAATAACATTTTTTATACTTATGAGAACTCAGGAGGACTTAGAATAAATCCCACATGGACATGGAATATGTATTTCAAGGTTTAGTTAATGTCATAAGCACATTCACTCAGCATCATCATTCTTTTTTTTTTTTTTTTGAGACGGAGTCTCACTCTGTCGCCCAGGGTGGAGTGCAATGGCACAGTCTCAGCTCACTTCAACCTTCGCCTCCCCAGGTTCAAGCAATTCTCTTGTCTCAACCTCCTGAGTAGCTGGGATTACAGGCATCCACCATCCTGCCCGGTTAGTTTTTTTGTATTTTTAGTTAGGGATGGGTTTTCACCATGTTGACCAGGCTGGTCTCAAACTCCTGACCTCAGGTGATCCACCTGCCTCGGCCTCCCAAATTGCTGGGATTACAGGTGTGAACCACCATGCTGGGCCCATAATTCTTTTCTATCTTAGATTTAGTGATAGTAGAGCATGGTATAACTTGGTGTGGAGTCAGGCAATGGGCTCTCTTCTTTTTCCAGATTATCTGTTCTCAAAGCTCTTCCTTGATGCTATTCTTTGAGACATTTGATTCCTTTTGCTTTTGTCCTGAACTTAAGGATTTTCACTTTGTCCTGGTATTTATCAAGCTGATGTTTGGTTTGATGTATATCTGTTGGCATGCAAGCATAATTTGACTTTCAATACGATTTTGGTATAAAGGGTGCCTTCATCTTGTGGTTCACAATAATGTCATTAGCTAACTCAGGTTTCATCCTATTTAGAGATTAGATGCTTATTTATTAGATTAATTCATTCAATTTATAATGTGGCTAGAAGTTCACTGTCTTATCTGAAGTCTGTGCAGCTTCAGATTATAATTTTTGGGGATTTATTAAAGATAAGAGTTTATATACCTTGTACAGGGTGACACTTTTTAAACAATTTTATTTTTTTTGAAACAGGATCTCCCCGTGTGACCCAGGCTGGAGTGCCGTGGTCCAAACAAAGTTCACTGCAGCCTCGACCTTTTGGGCTGAAGTAATCCTCCCACCTCAGCCTCTCAAGTAGCTGGGATCACAGACATGTGCTACTATGCCCGGCTAATTTCTTAATTTTTTGCAGAAACAGGGTCTCCCATTTTGCTAAGGCTGGTCTCGAACTCCTGGGCTCAGGCAATTCTCCCTCCTCAGCATCCCAAAGTGCAGGATTCCAGGTGTGAACCACTGTGCTCAGCCAGCACCATGACACTTTCGATAAGGTCTGTGCAGCATCCTGTAATCAGAAACATTAATTGTTCAGCAACAAAACATAGGAATAGTGACATTAAGTGGGATAAAGATTCCTCATATTTATACTTGTCATGTCTGTTTTGTCATCAAATGAGTTGCAAGAAAATTTTTGGTTTTCACAAGATTATGGATTTTGGAATCTCAGATAAGGACAGGTTGGCTGGCTTGTGAACAAGGTGAACAAAACGTAGGGTCTGCCTTGCTTCATATTGTATCCATTCGGCCTTTCTTTATTTGTTGTAAATCAGCTCAAATGTGTTCAGATTTAAATTTTTAAAAAGTGGATGTGACTAACTGTCTCAATAATGTAAAAGTCTAGCAGGCAGATTTTGGACACGGTTGTATTTAGGGCTCCAATGATGCCTTTGGCTGGGGTTTTCTTAATCTTTCACATGCCTTGTGTTCCCAAGGTTTCAGTCTCTCCGTCGAATGGCCTCTGTCTGTATGCTTTAGGTCACCCCTTGTGGTGGCAAACATGGCTAAAGCGACTCATTTCTCATTTTAATTTTTTTTTTCTTTTTTTTCTTAGGCTAGTCAAGTGAAGCAGTGGGAGTGGAGAAGAAACAAAGCAATCTGTAACTGGTTGTGATTAACTAGTTGTAAATAGCACTACACTGGGACCTGCCTCAATTTAATTCTTGTTTTAACATTCCCAGCAAAAACCTTGTGGCATTTTATTGGCTGTGATTGAGTCACATGACCATGTTTGAACCAATCACTGAGGTCAGGAGTATGTGATGTCCTGATTGGGTTAGGCTTGGGCCACCTGATTCATCCTGGGCCCAGGCAGGTCAAGCGGGTGGACTGAGCAGGTGGAGCTTTCTCAGACAAACCAGGAGTTGTGGTGAGAGGAAATGGGAAACACTGGGTGGCAAAAAACGGAGAAGATTGACCCTGGATTTTCTTTGTAATTAAAATTCTTCTGGTGGAATACAATGGGATTACGTTCAATATATTTTAGGCTGTTTCTAGCTCTCCCGCTTATGGTAGCAAACTATTTTTACTCTTTTATATAACAAAATATGTAAGAGCCTGCGAGTCTAAAACCAAATTGAACCTAAACTGTACTCATCATCAAAGCGTCATTCGTTAGGAACCCATCGTATCTTCAGCTACCATGTGGCATGCCTTAAGGTTTTGGGCAATAGCTTCAGAGATGCCATACTTCAAGCCCATGCCCAGACTGTCTTTTTAGTCCAGAACTGATAACCAAAGCCCTCTCTCTGGATATGTTGTTAGTATTGTTTTACTTTTTTCATGTAGAAGCAATTGTGCACGATGGTGAAGCACACAGGCTCTGGAACTGGGATGCCTTGGTGTGACTCTTGTTTCCACTGCTTACTTCGATGAGTTACTTACCCTCTCTGTGCCTCAGTTTCCTCGTGGGTAAAAATAATACAACAATAGTACATACCTCATCAGTTTATTATGAAGAGAACACGAATTAATACACATCAATTACCTAGGAGCCTGACACAGTAAATGTGCTGTCATTGTCAGCTATAATCATTATTCTTTACTGTAACACTAACCCTAAAATTCCCCTTAGTAAAGTGAGAATTTCTACAGCATGAACATTAACATTTCTGTGTTCGGCTGCCCTGTGTATATTACTACGGATAATACCATTTGTTTTATTGCCAAGTTAAAGTTTTAAAAAAACACAACTAACCATATTTTTTTGAAAAGGCCTTTATTTAGGCACAAGAGATTCCTGTCAGCCTTACAAACTTAGAAAGTGGAAATCCTTCTCAAACTGATGGAAAGTGAGTCCAATTTCAAATCCCAAACCAGACTCCTGTTTTTGTTGCTATTCTTTTCCTAAAAGACAAAACCTAGTGTTTTCTTAGTGTATATAAAACAAATTTTAAAATCCACATATAGCACAGTGTTTACCACCCACCTCTGTCCGTGGTATGAATATAACAAATTCTCTAAATTTCCCGAACATGAGATAAATGTCAGACCATTCTATAAATTGACTTTATGAAGCATTTCTGAGCTGAGCCTTCTGACATTCACACCAATGTTTCCATAGTAACTAATGTGTTCAGAAGGGGAAGAGCAGGAGGAGACGAAAAACAAAGGAGACAATCCAAATAACAGAAATGCATAAGTAAAGGAGAGTAGAAGGTTCGAGAAACTTTGAACCATTGCCGCTTGCAGGAGAAAAGCATTCTTGTTCATGTGGGAGGCTTCCCCTGCTGACTGACTGACTCAGGGGGTGCTTACTGAAACAGCTCCCAAAGTGTGGCCAGCTGGTGCTCGAATACACTTGGACAATGACTCATGAATGCCAATTTGGACTATCCTTTCCTCCTTTTATTGTAATCTTATTTTGTTCCCTCTGTTTTGAGGTGCCTTTGTTACCATGGTAACAGTGAACTAATTTGTGCCTGTTGCTGAACTGTCAAAAAAAAAAAAATGCAGTATCAAGTCAACTTACAGAATAGTTAGAAGGCAGGGTGGGGAAACATAGGTGCTAGCAATGATCACACTTGTTTGCAAACATTGGAGTGAAGAAAGCTAGAGTGCTGTTAAAATACAGGTTCTGTCTTCAAATCTTATTAAATGGTGCCCGATCAGGTGCGTTTAGAAGGACGCTTCAGTGATCAGTTATTCCCTTGTGTCGTCTGCAGCACAGCATCTTTTTCTCTTGAAAACTTCAACAAACCTACTTCTTTGAAAATGTGTTGAATCCCCCAATTGCTTATTTGTAGAGGGTAGATCAGGTAAATGGCTAGAGGTGAGTTCTTTCTTTTTTTTTGGAATCATTTAGTGGTGGGTGTAGGAAGGACGCAAAGAAAGAAATTGGCACTTGTGCTAAGCAAAACAATGAGTCCTTGTAATGTCCATATCCCAGTACCTGAAACCTGTGACTGTCACCTTACAGCAAAAGAGACTTTGCCAGTGTGATTACGTTAAGGATCTGGAGATAGAATACCCTAGATTATCTTCGAGAGCCCAATGTAATCACAAGGGTCCTTGCAAGGAGGCAGGAATGTCAAAGTCAGAGAAGGGCACGTGATGAAGGGAGCAGAGGTCCCAGCGATGTGGGGCTGAGAGCCAAGTAGTGCAAACAGCCTTTAAACGCTGAAAGAGGCAAGGAAACCAATCCTTCCATGGAGCTTACAGAAAGAATGCAGCCCAGCTGATACTTTGATGCTAGCCCAGTGAAACTGGCTTCTGACTTCTGCTCTTCAGAACTGTAAGATAACAAATCTGTGTTGTTTCAAGACACTGAATTTGGAGCAATTTATTACAGTGGTAGTAGGAAAACAATAGAGTATCCTTAGCCATCTCTGGTCCCACCAGATTTTCTGAGGCAGCCTGATTCGAGGCCTTCTTACCCAGCAGAGGCCAACGGAGCCATCCCCCGACTGCTGGCTGAGCACTTCTGGCTGGCTGTGTGTCTCTGAGGGTCCCTTGGGTAGGTCTTTCTCCGTGTGAGACTTCCAGGACTTTAGGTCTGATCGCCATGAGGGTTCTGGCCATGGCAAGATGAGCTGCTGAGGCAGAACAGGCCTCCACAGTCCTGGCTTGAACATCTGGTGAGGCCTAGCACATCCAGGTCCTGGGTGAAAAGTCCTTCCTGAGAAAGAAAACTCTTGGCCCTCACAATCCATCTCTCTGTGAAAGTTAAGCTGTTCACCGGGTAAATTGCCTTGTCTTTCCAACTAGATCATACATGTCTAAAGGTCCAAATTCATGCTTTCCAGCACTGTGTTGAGCATCCAGTAGATGCAATGAGAAACAGCAGCTCCTCCTTCTCTAAGCTGCTTCCTTAGTGGATTTAAATTTTTCCCAACAATTTCACTCTTACCATATAGGTGCTGTGTTAAGCATGGTGTATTACATCACGCAAAGCTGACAATAACCCTGGGGGAAGTCTTTTTCTCATTTTGCAGATGCAGAAATGAAGATTCAGAAATTAGGCCTCAAAGGTTACATGGTGAATAAGTGGCAAAGCTGGGCTCTGAACCCAGGCATGGCTTCCTGACCCCTCCACTTTTCACTGCTGCTGTGGTTTGGAGTCAGAGGCACTGTAGGGGGGAGGTCAGTGGCCTTTTTTCCCTCGGATCCCCCAATAAATGCCTTTTTCCTCTGAGCTCCAGCATTGGTTCTTACTCCCAGTCATGCATAGGCCTGAAGGAGGGGAACGAGAGGTTGGAGGGTGCCAAGGGGGCTCGAGACCAGGTAGAAAGCAGGGGTGCTTTAGGCCCTGCGGGCACCCTGGCTTTCAGACATTTGTTATTTTAGGCAGAAATCTGATATCTGTAAATTAGCACATCCCTAGAACTTTCTATTTTCTTGGTTTATTTTTCTGTGTTTTCTTCTGTGGTAGGGAGAATTCTGAGATGACTTGCAAGATTCCCACCCGCTGGCATGCCTGGCCTGTTGCTATGGACTGAATATATTCAATACATGAATTTGTGACCCTCAGATTCATATATTGAAGCTCTAATATGCAATATGATGGTGTTAGAAGGCAGAGTCATTGGGAGACAATTAGTTCATAAGGGTAAAGCCCTCAGGATGGGACTAGGGCCCTTATAAGAAGGGATGGGAGAGAGAGAATCTCTCCCTCTGTCCTGGGAGGATACAGTGACAAGAGGTCCCTCTGCAAAGCAGGAAGAAGGCCCTCAATAGGAACCCAAATGGCTGGCCCTTAGGGAACCTCAATCCTGGACTTCCCATCCTCCAGAACTGTGAGAAAGAAATGTTTCTTTTGCCCCCAATCAATGATATTTGTTATAGCAGCCTGCACTGCCTAAGACACCTACGTAATCCTCTCCCCTAGGAATATGATGGGATACCACTCCCATGATTAGGCTCCTCATCAGTGGATTTTGGATTGAACTAATCAAAAAGGAGATGATCAAATCAGGTGAGTTTTGAAAGAGAGATTAGGAG
>NC_045443.1:94458193-94558471 GCF_002776525.5 Piliocolobus tephrosceles
CAGAGAGAGAGAGAGAGATTGGGAGTGTGAGAGGATTTATAGAAGGGACTATATAGCAAGGACCAGAGTGGCCTCTTGGAGCTGAGAGTAATTCTTGGCCAACAGCTAGCAAGACAGTGAGACCTCAGTCATACAACCTGAAGGAGATAACTTCTGCTAATAACCTGAGGGACCATAGAAGTGCCTATTTACCTAGTGTAGCCTCCTGATGACTATGCAGCTAGCCAACACTTATAGTGCAGCTTCGTGACACCTTGCAAACAGAACCTGGTGCCCAGATACCTGATCCATAAACACTGTGTGATAGTGAATATGTGGTATTTTAAACTAAATTTGTGGTAATTTGCTACATAGCAATGGAAGACAAATATGTCTTTATAAAATGTATTTTAAAGAAAAAAATCAGTCTCAGCTGGGCTAGATAGAAAAAGGAGACAGACTCTGCCTTTTTTCAGACGCTGTTTGAGAAGTCAGTACCTTAAAACACTTAATAATGAGTTGAAAGGAACATTCCCATTTGTCCAGGATCTGTTTTTACAAACATACGACTCCCTTCAGCAGTTTAAGTTGTCATCTCTGATCGGTTCCTTTGAGGGAGAATTCCAAGGGAAAGCTTTTTGGTCTCCTGAACCCATTGGAAACTCCTAAACATACCTAAAAAGGGGGCAGGAGGCAGCTAACACCGAGAATGTCATTGAAAGCTTTTAATGAGGAAGATCCTGGACTGGAGATTGGCCCCTGAACACGTCCACATCTCTCTTAGCTGAAAGACCTTCCATTTTTCTTGGGAAAGTGGCTAGTCTTTCAAAGATACAAGGCCCGTTCCAGAAGGAAAGTTACCTTGAAGATTCCACTCCAGCCCCAGTGCTATTTGCTTTATAGGTGGCAAGTTTTTTCCCTTCCATTACTTCCACCCTCCTCTAGAGATTCAAGGTACGCGCTTATTCAATCACACCATTCATTCATCAAACTCTCACTGAGCTATTAACGTAAAGAAGGCTGTGCTCAGCTCTAGGGGACCAGGAATGAACTAAATCCCTGTACTGCAGGAGGAGGAAGCACTTGATGTCGACACTAGCACGTCATAATAATTAATAAGCACCAACGTTTTCCGAAGGCTGAGCGTGTCGTAGGAGGTGGGCTAAGAAGACCCACCTGCCAAGCCCCGTTGCGCTACCCCAGGTGAATCCCATACAATCCCTGTACTTTTCAAAAGGGCAGAGGCTGGGTCTAATTTGATTTCTAGGGCACCCCTTGTGTCTCCACAATGCTTGGGACACTGTGAAGACCTCAAAGTGTATTTCTTGTCAATGAATGAATGAATGAATGAATGAATGAATGAATGAATGAATGAATATACGATCATACCTGGGAACTGTGGCTTAGATATTAGTGTTATGACCATTTCCTTTGATGAGGAACCTGAGGCTTCAGACCATTTAAATAATTCATCTCCGATAGCCAAAACCCAGATTCTCTCCCCCATCAGATCACACTGACATCTCCCTGGCTCTACTGGGCACCCCACCTGGAACCTAAGCCCGCAGTAGCGCGGGCAGCGGGCGGCGAGGCTCGCCTCGGGCGCCCTCTGTCGGCGCTCGGGTGACGGCACAGCGGCCCCGTGAGCAGACGCGCAGGTGAGCGGACCTGTGCGGGGGTGCGGGGCCGGCGCACGGCCCTGGGGGACAGGGTGGGGGAGAGGGGCGAGGGCTGACCACGTCGGCCCCAAACTATCTGCGCGTCCTTCTATGTTTGCTTTCATATTTGAAAGTGCTGAGCAGGCACATTCAGTGCGACCTGGATATCACCTGTGGGTTTCAAGACCTCTTGTTTCTCGGGAGACCTCTTGTCCTCTTTGAGGAGCCAGGGGTAGGGGGCGCACTTTCGGGAGAAGGAGCAGGAGAACTTGAGTTAAGAATTGCGCCCCCGGGTTGGAACCAGAGGCAGCCGGAAGCCAGCAAGGGCGAGGTTCTTTCTAGGAACTCTAGGTTCATCGCTTCCCTTTGGGGAAGAGGGAGAAAATGGGCTTGGGGTGTGAAGTTGCCTTTGGGACAACGGCCAGAACTTGCGACGCAAGCGCGGCCCAAATGAATTGGAATCCAGGACCTTCCCTCCTTCGTTCCGAACCTTCTTTGTTCCAGTCCCGCCGGGCAGCCCAGGCCGTGCACTCCCAGCGCGTCAGGGAACCTGTTTGCTTAAGATTATCGCATCCCACTGATATTTGGGTTATTCTCCTCCACGCCAACTTAATTAGACTCTCCACCGGTGTGGCACCTTTACTTAATTCTTCTAGTTTCTTTAAAAACACAACATTTCCCCACATCCAAGACAAAACTTAGAATCAAGAAGATCCCTTCTTTCTTTAAAAGTGGCAGCTTTGTTCTGCTTTTAACATCAAGTAAAATCTACTTTGGGGAATGTTTTTCGCTCCCCCCCACCCGCATAATTATTTCTATTATTTATCTTTTATTTGGCCAATTGAAATTCTGAGCACACAAAGCCAACTTTATTAATTTCTCTCTCTAAATATCCATCAAGAAATATTTATCTCTTACTTTTCCCATTGGAATAATATATTCCCTAGATGGTGAAATTTAGCTCCATTTTTTAGGAATCAGGTATACAAAGACAGATAGAAAAAGCAGAGGTGGTGAATTATTCTGAAAAGGTAGGACAAAAAAAAAAAAAAAATCAGTTGCCTCTGAGAGTTGGGGGAAGAGGGATGGGAAGAGGCTAGGCCATAGCTCCATGCATTTCACTGAAAGCAGTTTTGAGGATATTTGATTTGGAACCACTGTTCTTTCTTTTCATAATATCCAGCATGTTCCTAATCATTGTATTCCAGATATTGAACACAAGCTTTTAATCCCGTCTACCAAAATGTTTTGTGCCCATTTGAACACTTTTAAATTGAAATTCTAAATTAGTATTCATTGAAAACTGGTTTGACACAAAGAAAGGAACATGAATGAAACCTTCTAAGCCTTCTTTGCATTTCCAAGTGCGTGTTCAATTCTTTAGGAAAGTCATTGTTATTGGTTTAGGGACGATTTACTCAATTCCCAAGTGCCACCTCCAGAGGGCACAGCTGTCTCAAAAAAAATTTATTGTTTTTTTTTTTTTTTTTTTTTTCTCCTGAGTTTCTACAGTGTTGCCCAAGCTGTTGAGTAAGGGGTCTCTATAGTCTATAATTGTGATTCCTGGTATCCAAATTAGAAATACTTTTATTTAATATATTTAATATCTATTTAGATGTTATGAAAATCTATTATTTGCAAACAACTAACATTTATAATATTTTATTTTAAAAAATTGAAAAATTAAACCCGATGTTAATTTGCCCCTGACTTAAAAATCTCTAATTCTCCTCAGTTTTAACTCCAGAGTC
Source organism: Piliocolobus tephrosceles (assembly GCF_002776525.5). Lineage (NCBI taxonomy): Eukaryota > Metazoa > Chordata > Mammalia > Primates > Cercopithecidae > Piliocolobus > Piliocolobus tephrosceles. Next base: position 94,461,582 of record NC_045443.1, read on the forward strand.
AAGCAAACAGCACCCATTTTTTTAATGTATTTAAAAGTTTATTTGTCTGACTTTATATTCCCGAGAGGTTGCACTCAAGGCCTTAGGTCCCCTTAAAAAGTATGAAATGTGCTGTATCTTCTGTATAATAATATTTTGTGTTTGGTGCTCAATGTATTCTTGTAGACTACGATATTATGTTCAGAGTAAACGCCTTCGCAGCTTGTTACTCTTGAAGCTACACAAAACATCTGGGGGATTTATTTTTGCAACATTTAAATTTATGGTGACTATTCAAAAATGATTTTATTCATTTATAGAGGTGGGAAAGTTTATATGAATTTGCTCAGAAAAGAATGGCATTATTTTCTTCCAGAATGTATATTAAACAACTCACTGTCTCCCTCCTTTGTCTCAGCCATCTCTGTTGTGTTTAGTGTGAAATTGAATTGTGTAAAGCTAAAATCTAAGAAGAGAAAGCACGAAGGGTTCAGGCAATGATTTACATATATTTATTTCTTATGTTTTCTTTCTAGCTTTTACTTGCTGCTCACTTTGGGCTATTTTTCTTTTCCTGTTATTTACTTCTCCCCACCCCCCCCCCAACCCCCGGTTAATAGTATACATAAAGAAGCTGGCAACAGGGTGTGAAAGGGGCTGTTTGTAAGTATTTAAAACTGTTTAACATCTATTTATAAGAAAAAGCTTTTTAGGTTTTGGAAGCTCATTTCCATATTGGCATGGAAAATTGTGGTAACTAATACAGGGTAGGTGTTGAAGGTGTTTAACTTTCATGTGTGTGTCTTCTAAAATGGGAAAGAGAGAGAGCAGCCACCAGGACAGAGTGTGTTCTGTGAGAAACCATGCTTTGGGAATGGTGTTTGCTAAATGTGTAGAGGAATCTAGAGAGGGCTTGAAGAAATATCCCCGAAGTCAAATTAAGTCATAGGTGAACTATTCAGAGCTAATCTGTATGGAGCAGAAGTGTAATTAGCAAATCCATACATGTATCCCTCTTCCATTTCAACTCAAAAAACTAAATGTTAGCTAAATGATTTATTACATGGCCTCGTGTATTGGTCTAGTTTTCTCATGTATTAGCCTAGTCAGTGAGACTGTGGAAGATCTTCTATAACAAGAAGGCACATCTGATGATTTTTTTCCTCTGTTCCACCAGTAAGTAGCCTTGTGTTCAACCAAAAATATCTCCCATAAATAGGTATCAATGCATTGGTAACCTATGGAATTGTTGATCAGGACCATTCTCAGTTAGAGAATGCCAGACTTGACATTTTAAGGCATATATGAAATCCAAAGTGCTTTTCTCCATTCTGTCTCTATGAGGCTCATGGCATGCATTTCCTTAGTTGAATAGATATGGAATTGAAATCTGATAGGCAATTTGCAAGGAATTATCGTAAGCATTTGGGATTTTTGGTGCTATCATTCTTTTGATTTAGAGAATAAATCTGAAGGTAGTATAGTAGAAAGAATTCACAGGAAGATGAAGTTACCTAGAATATTTGAAATGGAAGGGTCAGAAAACCAAATGCTCCAGCACAGCAGAGATAACTAAAATAAACATATACTCTCCCTCTTACTTTTCCCCCATTAATATATTTTAGAACTTTACTTATTCATCTGTAAATGTTGCCTGTTCCATATGAGATCCTACACCACTGAAGTTGAGTGACTCAGGAGAGCCTTGAGAAGTGGACATCTGTCAGTGGATGTGCTTAAGCAGAAGTTATCAGGAATGTGTCTGGGGTGCTTCCCAACTGTGGAGGAAGGTTTCGTTAGGTTGCATCTAAAGTCACCTGTCAATCAATATGTTTTGTGATTGTTCATTGAACTTGCATTACATTCATTTTATTAGAATCGAAGATAGCTTTACAAATGCTGAAGCATCATAAGGAAATGTGAGATGAAGACCAACAAGCTAAAAGCATAGTATCATTAGATTAAGGGTGGGTTATCCTAATTCAGGGTCTTATTTCTTGGTCAGTACTGCCTGTGAGCCTAAGGATGTGTGTTAATTACATGAGTAGTACAAATTTTCTGTCTCTGGCAGTTGAGTCTAATTTGCAGTGTTTATAATTCTAATTCAATTAGAAATGCATTCAAAGAGCTAATGTTATTTGCAAGAATTTAGAAGTAAATTCCTTACTAAAATAAATGGAACTTTGGTAGAGTAAATCATAACCTAATTTTAAAAAGCCTGGATGTTCTTCTACTAACTTTGCTTAAAGTCTGGCAGAACTTTTGGGAATTCTGGTGTGGATACAGAACCTGTGTTCTCACTGTCTGACTTAGTTCAGGATCTGTCTTAAAGTTTTTCTTCTCCCAACAACCACAGTCTCTAAAGACGATTCGTTTATTTAAAAAGTCGATAATCTAAACAGTTCCTATTTTTCCCTTCTTGTTGTCAAGGCATCCCCTAGTTGCCTGTATATCCATGTAGATTAATGAATTAATTCCTGGTCAGGGGCAGCATCTAATTCTGTGTTGCAGATGGAGTGTAATGCATTATTGGTGTTCAATAAACGTCCAAACAATAGTACTATCACCTTCCCTTGGTTACATTCAGTGATTTTAGCCCAATGTACTCATGGGCTGACCTCATGCAGTCAGAACCTGAAAGCCAGGACAGTACTCTCGTGCTTAATGTGAGTGGCCTCCTGGTGGCTTTAGCAGGACACCTCCTTTGCACAGAAAGGCCACACGCTTGGCAGGCAGAAAAGATCCAGGATCTAGGATCCTCGAGTCACATCATGCCTTTTCAAAGTCTATTTGATTACATGTGCTGTGATGTGGACAGGTTCCTACAATTTATCACGTCTCAGAAAGTGGTTTGGGGCTGGGCACACATTTTTGTGTTTGTTAATTCCTGAGGTGACACTTTTAAGTCCCCATGTTTCATGTTCCACAGCTCCAGAAAGAATGATTTTTGACTCTTTGATCCTGTAAGAAAAAATCCAATTGTTTTTCTCTCTTGCAGTTCATGCCGATGGCTTTTGTCCTCTCATCATTTTAGCAGGTGTTTTCTTTCTCAAGCAAGCCAGAGTCATGGAAGGGGGACACTGTAATAATATATATAAATAACAAGCTGGCGGAATTACAAAGATAGCAGAGTGATTCTTAGAGCAAAAATTGGTTATGGTTATCAACTGGAGGACTGTTTTGCATGGTCCAGAGCTCTCTTTTAATGTCATGTCTGTTGCATTCCTTACTTTTAAAACCCTCTTCTCCTTGCTAAGAAAAGAAAACACAGGCTAAGGAATAAAATGAGCTGGATGTGTTTCATTTAGTTAGGTACCTCCCTCACCCTTTGGTCCTTCTGGTGGTTTTCAACCCCTCTAGTTCTCTAATAATGTTACTTGGATAATTCAAGACAACCTGAAAAAGCAAAACAATGCAAGGAAGAAGGGCAGCGACAATGACAATGAACTGAGCTCTCTAGGCTGTTCACAGAATGGCAGCAAAGACAAAGAACTTTTTTTCTGCTTTAGAAAAGCTGCCATTACCTTTCCTCTCTTTCAGACCCTTTTCTTCCTGTTCTTGGCTTCCTTGCAGCTTTTAGCGTCTTTTCATGAATGGCTATTTTAACTTCTCTTTTTTATCAGTAAATAAGATGATGTTACTGTTACTAATTTACTATTTGAAAATAGAAGCTTTAAAGTGGCATTCTTGAAGATTTTAGAATAATTACAATTTTAAGTCTCTTCTTTTTCTTTTTTCACCCATCTAAACTGATTTTTTCTAAGCCAGAGTGTTTGGCCTATTTTTTTTACTGAAGGTTTTTTTTAAAAGAAAAGGATAATTGAAAGTTGTTCTACATATACAGCTTTTTAAAAAATCATGTTTCTCAGTGAAAAACAACAACTCTGAAATGAAAGGCAGCTTCAGTCAGACCAAAACAGACTCACAAAGTGGAGCTGACATCCTGAAGGTAGAGGGGAGAAACGCTAATGTCCCAAGTCATCAGTTTGGGCCATTTCAGTGCTAAATGACAGGATCAAGAAGAAAAATTTTGAAATTGATTTTTAAGACTGTCTGAAAAAAAAGACCGAAATGAATATTAAGTGATTTCTTTGGGGCTGTCAGAAATGATAATGGAAGGAGAGACAGGCCCAGTCTTGCTACTGATGGTAGGATCAGGGAATTGAGAGTCAAGGCAGATTGGAGATGAAGTTCTGTGCTCCAACTTTAAAGAAATGTTAATGAATGGAAGAAAAAGGAAGCAGCAAAGGTATCTGATGTGAGTAGTTATAAGAGCTGGAGAGGGAAGAGGAAAAGATGTGGTATCATACGTGCTAGGAAAGAGGTACCATGATGAACATGTGCCGGGCTCTGTATTTTATATGGATAAAAGAACAGCTCCTTCCCTGGGAGGGTGTGCACATGAGATGTGGATATGGGGATGGATTTGTCTGGACACATCCGTGCTCTCGCCCACCTCGTCCCCACCCATAGTCGTGCACATTTATCAGTTGGCTGGTTAGAGTGGGGTTCCAGGCTGGCTGCTGAACAAGCCCATATGGCATGAGGATTGCTTTTATGTTTTGGTCTCATTAGCACCATGTTGGAACCAACAGAGTTAGCTGACTAATTAATACAGAGATGTATTGGGTGTTCTCTGGGATTTGGAATCAGTTTCCCTTAAATTAGGCATGTCAATTACCACAAGTCCATAGACACCAAGAGTTGGAAAAAGATCTGGCAGGATTTAAAAGTAGATAGGGAAACACAGATAATTTGGATAAAAATAGAAAAGAACACCAATTTTACCAGGATTGTGCTTTTTCAGCACGCGAATTCTAACCATCAAAGCTTTGTGAAGGACTGATACAGCATTTTGATGCATTACTTTTTCTATGATTTGTTTTCAAATATTTTTTAATTCCAGTTTTTTTTCTGTTCTCTGAATACATGGGCTAAAAAACCATAATCTTCTTCAGCTTTCTACTTACCAATATTGAAATGGACAGCAAGCTTTAATTCCCCTATCTTTTGGAAACAATATCCCAGGTTCTGTTTTGGAAACTGATCCATCTTTTCTTTGTCTTATGGGATTGTACATCAAGGTACCTGGCCTTTCGTAAGCCATGAGGTGGGCAGTTTTAGATTAAATCTAAGCCGGTGGTTCTCACCTGGGGGTAATTTTGCCTACTAGTGGACACTGGGCAACGTCTAGAGACATTCTGTCTCAGCTAGTGGGGGTGCTATTGGCATCTAGTGTGTAGAAGCCAGGGGTGCCACTAAATACCCTATAATGCACAGGACAGCACCCCCCCAGCCCACAGCAAGGAATTATCTAGTCCAAAATGTCAGTAGTGCCAACGGGACCTTCTCCTCTGGAATTCAGAAACTTCAGTGATATAATATAAGTGACAAACTCAAAAAAATGACTTGACTTATTTATTCGAGTAGCAATGCCTCGTTAAGTCTGTCAAGTTGTTCCTGATAGCTAGACCTCCTCAAACCTTTCTTCTTTGCTACTTTTGGGTGTGCTAGGGTCTTCAGCCTTTCAATCTGTTCTGCGGGCTCCACTTTACCTGCTCTTGATACAGTCTTGTTTCCCTTTGATTATCCAGGGAAATTTTCTGTTACTTGCAATCAAAGAACTCTAAAGTGATGTGGAATAATGGACAGTTTGTTAACATACATGTGTCAACTGGCACCTTCTAAGTAGACAGTATCTTACAAATCCTAAATATGGTCCTTACATAACTTTCTGGTGGTTGAGGGTCAAATTACAGCAAGCAGAAGCAGTAGAAAAGAGATCCACATATATATTAGGTTTCTTGTCTTGACCTCCAGAGACCTGGGGCAAGCAACCACTGCAATAATGAGCAGAATCAATAAAGCAAATGATTGCCTGAGAATTCACTCCAAAGCAAGGAAATAAAACATTTTCCAGGCTCGTAGGGCATCAGTGGCTGCAGATCAAGTGAAAATCCTGAAGAGTAAGATTTAAAAAAAAAATAATAAAGTGACTTACCGTCTTTTAAACAATGTCTGCCTTTGATCTCCTTGGGCTGTTTTGCACAATATCTAAACTAGGGGCTGCAGATAAATACTTTCTTTTCTTTAAAAAAAAATTCTTCTCATTTTAAGTTTCATTTTAAAATAATGAAAGCATAGATGATAGGACCTTACTCACAGGCATATACATTTTTTTAAAGATTTTTAAAATCAGGGCTGACACTGAGCTTGGTGCTCTATTTCATTAAACAGGAGAACCTTTTTTCAAATTAAGATGATCCAGTGAGCATAGTCATTTGATTACCGCGGTTAGAATGGGACTGTACATGGCTACTTGCATCTGTTTAGCTGTCAGAGACCTTGGGGGCTGCCTCATAAAAAGACCTGTTTTGTTGCAGGCTTTTCTTTCACTAAGTGCATGGGTTGGAATATGTTAAACTGTTCTTCAGTGAACAAAATCATAAAAATATGTGAGCATACAAATAGGGGATTCGTGTTTGAGATCTCACGAGGTTCATTGTACTTCCAAGACAAGCTTTCTTTTTTTTAAGATGCCAGCAAAATGCCATGGTATTTTATTTTTGTCTCCAGTAAATTGCTCTGGAAACTTAAAAAATTAAACATCCTGTTTTGTGTTTCTGAGACTCACTGGGGAAACTCAATCTCTTTAGTTTGAAGTTCCAGGAGGGAAAGAACATCAGAATATAAGATATTGTTTATAATCACCTCTTTGAAATGGTTGTGCCTATGCTGGCGTGAAGGGAGGTGCATGGGCCATTCAGTATCATCTGGAAGAAGCAGTTCTGTTTATTATCTAAAGAAGAAGAAAACAAATGTGAAGTTTTTGGAGGTGTAAGAGTGTGTGTGTGTGTGTGTGTGTTTTGTTATGCTGTACAATGCAAAATCTGTTCTGTTACTTTTCATATTTTAGGAATTGATTTTTAATATAATATATTAGTTATACTCAGTTAGAATCCATTGTTCAAGCCATTTTGAGACAAATTTAAAAGTAAATCTTTATAAAGGAATAATTAATGATCATCGTTCCAACCAAGGCAACGTGACAGAAATTAACAACTAAAACTTAGGAGTTGCCTTTGGAATCTAATGGGGCTCTGTCTTTCTTAAGGTCCCAATTACTGAAAAATATTTCCCTCCCATGTTGGTTAAATGGAAACAGCTACCCTTCCCTCCCCAACATTCAGTGGATTTTTCTGGATCACAGTATTGCTTCCCTTTGATTCCTTCCTGCTCAGAAGAATGAAACAGTCTAGAAGGCCGGACAACTGGGCTTGTGCCCCTCGACCTGAGGGGTAAAATTAGCTTAAGTGGTTAATTTTAGAGCTTTCTGCTTTCAATGGGTTTTCTTGACAATAGGAACTGTCTGGCTTGGTTGCTTTTCATGAAAACATCTTAACCCTCCCCCCTGCCCCCACCTGCTTGAACTCTCAGTTGAAATATTACATTTAAAGGCCAAACAGAGCCCAAATGAATGGATGATAGTGGCACCTTTCAAATGTCACCTAAAAAAATCTATGAACTGAAAGCTCAAGTCCTTTGGGAAGGAACAGAAATGAACTAACTGTCACCTTTCTCCTTCCTCCTCCCTCTGCAGAGATATTGGCTTTCACTTTCTCTGCTCTCTCCCCATTTTCTCCTTCCCTTCTGTCCTCCCCCCACTGCCTCCCACACACACCTGAGCAATATGAAATTCTGGTTTGGGTGTATACCCTAGAGGCTGAACTATGCAAGAAGTGTCATCCGTGGAGGTGTTTCCTTTCGGAATGTCATTGTTTAACTTCAGGGTCCTGTTATTTTTGTGTGAATGAAATGTCAGAAAAAAATTTCACCGTGTAATTTCCCAGGCATTGACAGGCCTTTGCCATCTGTCATTGGATCGTGGTTTTACCTTTGGTTCCCTGCCATGTTTAGGGTTTTGACCTATCCCTTTGAGTCCTGGTAATTTTACCTCTCAATATAGCCTCCGATGGAAGCTTCTGCTGCCAAGTGTGACTTTTGTAACTTTAGGGAAGGAAGTGATTTCTTTGATAGACTGCTTATTATTATTTTTAAAACCTCAAGTGTCATGAATCCTGTCACTTGTACAGTGTTGGCTTGTGATTAATCTCGTGTGTATTATCTATTTTCGTCCTCAGTGCTTGCCCATGAAAAAGGGCTGCATTGCACAGAAGTCTCAGCTTTGCTTTTGAAATGTAGGGCTGAGCTCTGTTTGCTGAAAGAGGCAGTTTAGAGAAGAACTGGTATAGGAAGAGAAAAAAATCGTAATGGTTTTTATAAAGAACCAAGTTTAATTGGAAAGAAGAAAAACTGAAGTTTTTCATTCCCTACATAGTGAAGATTCTGAAAAATCCTATTGCTCTGAAGTCAGAAGACAGATTTTGTAAAGTACAAGCAGATTGTCTTTGAACTGAATTTTAAAGCTCTGCTGTCAGAGTTGACAAGTTCCCGAATTCAATTTTCAAACTAAAACTTAGAAAACTGGGGAAGACACTGTGTCTCCTCAGTAGCTTATCAAAAGAAATGAGGTGGCAGCTCCCACTGCTGTCTCCGGCTGGCCAGGCAGAGGGAGGCAGATGCAGCCCCGTCAAGTTATCTCGACTCCCTCTCATGGATCATGCGTGTTTGAGAGGGTCTTCAGTATGAGCTCAAGCTTGCTGAGATTGGAGGACCATGACAGGCAGACAGTCTTCTCCCCAAGAACAGGGAGAGTTTTACCATTTTCAGAGGAGCTTTAAGCACCAGTGATCCTTGCCCAAGACCTATTGGTCTTCACCGTTGGCAGATAAAGGATAAAGATGCACAGACATTAGCACACTATTTGCTTTACTAGGGCAGTGTTAACCTATAGAATTCCAGGCACTGCCACCACCAGGGCTCTCCTCTTTTTTTGGGAAAAATATTAGCTAATTTTGGCTTTTAAGTTCTCAAGATCTTCCTTATGTATGGAGGCAATAACTAGTTTTCCTAAAAAAGAAGACATGTGTAACTACTATATTAATATTAATACAAGCAAATATTAAATATTTACAATGTGCCTTAGAGCCCATTTAAACCTAGTATCAATCCAATGAAGTAGTTTAATATCATCAACATTGTGCAGATGCCGGGAGTGAGTTTCCTCATGATTTCCTAACCAGTAAGCAGAAGTGCTGGAATTTTGATGCAGCCCTGCCTGACTCCTGACCTTGTCCTCTTAACAAGGGTTTTACATACTCATTCAGGTACTTGGACTATTTCTGTCCCTTGGCTCCAATATTCTTCTAGGATCTCACTGTTCTCTCCTGAGTCAAAGGAACCTGAATAGCAAACAAAGGAAGGCAGCCAGTTTGGAAGATTCTCTGGGAAGTTATTTGGGGCAAGGGTTGAAAGAGGTACATTATATTGATACATAATTCTACATTATACTGTAAAACCACCACCTAAATAAGGACAATGATGAGCTCCGTGGTAGAATTTCTTCCTACAGATTTTTTCGAAAGTAAATAAATATCACGACCTTTTGAATACTCCAGGTTATGTGATTCTATTAATTCTTAGATTTCTACAGGCTTTCATTTTGTATCCATTTGGTCTCTGAAAATTCAGATTTATTAGTTACTTTATTTCATTTTTGTTCCTATAACTGTTACAAAAACTTATTAGATTAAAATCTAATTACCCAAAACTCTTAATTAGCTAGACTTCCCCCCACCTTTTCCATACTCCACTTTTAAAAGAAAATGGAAAAACACAGAAAAAATAAGCTCATATCAGCGTTTCTTTTAAAGGTTAAATATGGCCTATGGTCTTATGCCTTTTTGTTAGATGTTAAAATATGAGCATATTTCTTTCTGATTTTGAAATGCTTGGCCTATTGCAAAGTCTGCTAAAAACATGAATGTGGTTGTTTTAGTAAGGGTAAGCTAACATCGGTGACAGAATCCCTGCACTTTAGTAGCTCAACTGTAAAAGTTGATATCTTCTTCACCCACAATCCAATGGTAGTCGGTGGTGGTGGTTGCTCTGCTCCACGTACTCATGCAGGTACCTGGACTATTTCTGTCCTTTGGCTCTAATATTCCTCTAGGATCTCACCATCTTCCCCTGAGACCAAGAAACCTGACTGGCAAACAAAGGAAGGCAACCAGTTGGAAGATTCTCTGGAAAGTTTCTTGGGGCCAAGGTTGAAATGGTACACAGCTTTTCCATCCAGATTTCAATGGCCAGGACCCAGTCACATGACACCGCCTAACCATAAGGGAGGCTGGGAAATGTAGCTTAGCTCTGTACCCAGGAGGAAAAAGGGATAGGGTTTGGTATCCACCCAGCCCTGTCTCTGTCATAGCAGTAATGTTACAGTTCTTCTGGAGTTCTTATGGCCTTTCCAATATTGTGAACCATCTAAGAAAAATCCAATGATCATCAAGATGAGTGGTTTCCAAAATCTGGATAATTAAAAAATATCTCTGAAACTTCACTTAGACTCTCACAGAATCAGGATGGGCGTGGGGCAGGCCAGGATAGACGCAGGCCAGGAATTTGCATTTCTTAGAAGCTCTGATCATGATTCAGATATAGACAGTCCAGTGTCAGTTGTCGTTTGGGAATCACTGATCTAGGTGATGTGCTGGATAAGGCAGCAATACAAGTTAACTCATTTCAAGAAGGTGTGAGTATAAAGGACTAGGAGAACAAAAGAGTGATCTTTAGTTACTTAGTAAAGTAAATTAACCCAAACCCTTGTTTACACCAATTATTTGAATTAATCAAGACTTTGAATATGTTCTGTGATCAGTTGTTTTGAAAGTCCATAGAGTGTTTCCTAGATAAAAGTGCTTCATTTCCCAGTGAAACACACCTTGCAAGAAGAGATCCACCCTAGATATTAAGAACAGACTGCCTATGTTTTATTATAATTTTGAAAGAAACGTCCATGTCTTATTTCAATCTTTTTCACTCTCCTATGAAGCACAATTATGAAGTCCTAGTCACTTAAACTACCCCGGTAGAGGGCAGGCAATTGTGGTAGTGAAACTGTTTTCTGAAGCAAATGTCACTGGGTTTTAAAAGTCGAATAGTATATTTCTTATTTTTGGTCTTTAAGTATATGGAGTTGCCAGTTTGTTCTATGCATGAAAAATAGGTTGAAATGTGTTCTGAAATGCTTGGGACCAGAAGTGTTTTGGATATTGGAGTTTTTCAGATTTTTGGAATATTTGCATATATATCGTGAGAGATCTTGGGGATGAGACCCAAGTCTAAACATGAAGTTCATTTATGTTTCATGTATACTTTATATGCATAGCCTGAAGGTAATTTTATGTACTATTTTTAATAATTTTATGAATAAAACAAAGTTTTGACTGTGAGCTGTCACATGAGATCCGGTGTGGAATTTTCCACTGGTGGTGTCATATTATTGCTCAAAATTTTTCAAATGTTGGAGCATTTTGGATTTCAGATTCTCAGATGAGGGATGCTCAACCTGTAATTCTGTCCCATGTAGACTTTTAAAATAGTATGTGGCTTTTGAGGGCTAAAGGTAACTTCTTATAACCAATAAAAGTTGCAGTGGCAAAACTGATCTCATCAGTTCTGCAGGACACTCCATGGTTACCTCCCCAAGTGAGAGTGGGAGTTACAGAAGGTGGTATTTCAGGTTTACTCATTTGTGGTGCCATCATAGTGGATTTATGAAAGGCAGCAGAAATTTATCATCCTTCTCTGGTATTCCTTAACTATAATTTTCTAGTCTCTTGGTTGCTTCTGAGTATATCTAATAAAATGTGCACTCTTTGAACCCTCATAACACAAATTTGTTTAAGATCTCAAATTATATATTGCTGTGATCCAAGCGGAGGCTGAGAACCCTCTGGTGGCTGCACTTCCATACCGAGAGCAGCATTACAAACTATTCTTCAAAGGACTTTAATTGTGTTGCCCTCAAAATTCCTCTGTGTTCTACATTGCCTACCTAATAATGTCCACCCTCCTTAGCCTTTCATTCAGGCATCCTCAGGATCTGACCTCTCTTTGAAACTGCTGGTGAGCTTTCCAGCATTTCGTCTATTGACCCTTTACCCCAAATCTCTACTCTAGCCAATTAGTCAATTCATTATTTCCCAGAACATCTTGAGTTTTCTGTCCCTTCATCTTTGTGCCTCGTATTTCCAAACCTCAATCTCTTCCCAAATGAAATCCAATTAGTTCTTGAAGATTCAGCTCGAAATGCCACTGACTCTGAAACCTTCCCTGTTGAACTTAAGTATGGCAATTGTTGCCTGCATTTACCATGATACATTTTAGTTTGGTGTTTGCATGTTGGGTTTTTTACTTGAGTGTAAGCTCCTGGAGACTAATGATCTTACTTTTTTCACCTCTTGTTCCCTGTGGTACTTTAACTATGGCAAGTATTTGGTAAATAACCTTCATAATAAATAGCATGCAGTTGAGGCTTATAATGCAAAGTGAAAACCCAACCATAGACTCTTAATTTGGAGCATACTTTCTCAAGGTGGAATAGTGATACGAATTATTTGGGGGAAAAACATCTGGTTATCTTTACATAGATTGCTTTACTGCAGGGCTTTTCAGAGTCTTTAATATGCTTACAGAATGCCATGTGCTAATGTGACCTATCTTTAAAAGGAGGTAGTAAGCATCATATTTCATATTCTTTTGACCACTGAACTTTTTTTTTGTGAAGAATATTGATGAACCAGGGTTTTTAGTAATGCATTTTGGGAAATACCAATTCAGAGTAGCATATTCCCTTTTTATAGTACCCTTTGTTACCAAAAGTGCTTTCAGGTCATTCTCGTTTTTCTCTGAAAATCACTGGCTGCTCATGAGAAAACAAAACAAAAAAAAATTCTGTTTTCTAATTTGCACTGATAGACATAATTATTTTGGGTATTGTATGTATGTATGTTTGTAAACTGTCAAAAATCACCAGATATTGTTGGCAAAGATATATAGTTCAGGAGAATTCCTGGTGATGTAATGAAACCTATAATCAATGAAGACATACAGCAGAAAGTCATCCTCTTGTCAAACATCTTTGAAGAGATATGCAAAGACCTTTGTCTTATAGCAATTTTCCTGAAGGTCACCTACCATTCAGACTATTTATATAAATTTCCATTAATGCAAGCTTTATATAATGATTTGCTGAATGTTAAGTCAACGATTAAGGTTTTTAAATTATTATTGATTTGTCTGTTACACACCTTCTTTCTGAGGACACACAGATTTTTTTTAAAAAAATCAGGTTATTGCATGTTTAGATTTCTCTCCGTTAAATCAGGTCTATTATCATCAGCAATCATTTGTCAGGGATGTAATTGCATTTACAGTGGATGAGATCGAATTGCAGAGCAAGAGGAGTTAAAGGATATTTTAAGTTGAAGTTAAACCTATGATTTTTTATGAACCTTGGGGCACCTAATTAAGTGACTAGTAACAAGCAGGAGTTTCCAAATGTCAAGCGTATAATTATGAAATAAACAAGAGGAGGTCTTTCCAATAAACTTCTATGCTGTGCCCTATACCTCTCAATGGAACCCAAACAAAGTCTGCTGATGAACAGTATAAAATTAAGATGGATTTTCACAGTCGGTAGAAGCAAATCTTGTTCTCTGGAACATAACCACTAAATACATAGAGTAAGAGTAGATGTGAATCTGGCAGATCTATAGATGAGTCTTAATTATATCCCTCAAAGCATACATTATAAAAAATGCCATGTTATTCCTTTTCATGCCTTTGTTTCCCTCAGCCTCTCTTACAATTGAGCTTCACCACCAACATTTTAGAATTCAAAACACTTATTTATTTTAAACTGGAAACTGAATTAAATTTGGTGGAGAGTAGAGGACTGGGAGACAAGTGAAATGTTTTAATATTCAATTGAGCATAATATCGTCTATGTTAGAGCTGGTAACAGAAAGTGAATGATCTTTCAGATTATACAATTATTAAGGATGAGGGATCTCATTTTTTTGGATGAACAAGTCTACAGATTTAATGTACAATATGAGGGCTATAATTTATAAAATCATATTATATTTGGGACTTTTGTTAAATAAGCAGATTTAAAACAATTATTATACTTTAAGTTCTGGGATACATGTGCAGAACGTGCAGGTTTGTTACATAGGTATACACGTGCCATGGTGGTTTGCTGCACCTATCAACCCGTCATCTACATTAGGTATTTCTCCTAATGCTATCCCTCCCCTAGCTCCCCACCCCTTGACAGGCCCCGGTGTGTGATGTTCCCTTCTGTGTGTCCATGTGTTCTCATTGTTCAACTCCCACTTATGAGTGAGAATATGTGATGTTTGGTTTTCTGTTCCTGTGCTAGTTTGCTGAGAATGATGTCCCCATTTTCATTCCCTATTTACTGCTGGTGTTTCTGTAAACATAGTCATGTTTGACAAATTTCCTAAGGTTTTCACCAGTCAAATATTAGGATCTATTATGTGCTAGGGAGGATAACAGGCACACGAACAATAATAGTTCTTTTCTCTGCCCCTGGGAAGTCTGAAAGATTGTTGAGTGGGCAAGGTATATTCAGAATAGAAATAATTAGCAATTTTTGTAATGAAAATTTTTGTCATTTGTTATTATACAAGTAATACATGAATCTATTCCTTTTTTTTTTTTTTGAGACAAAGTCTCACCCTGTCACCCAGGCTGAAGTGCAGTGGCACAATTTTGGCTCACCGCAACCTCTGCCTCCTGAGTTCAAGCGATTCTTGTGCCTCAGCCTCCTGAGTAGCTGGGACTACAGGCACCTGCTACCGCACCCAGCTAATTTTTTAAAAATATATTTTTAGTAGAGACAGGGTCTTGCCATGTTCTCCAGGGTGGTCTTGAACTCCTGACTGCAGGTGATCTTCCCACCTCAGCCTCCCAAAATACTGAGATTACAGGTGTGAGCCACCACACCCGGCCAAATCTATTCTTTTACTTAAGAATATTGTAATGTACATATGGCCTGTTTTTCTCTCAAATAGGTAAATAGAGAGGTAAGTGGATAGATATATCTAGTTCTTTTCTTTTAACTACCTTCATATCAACCTACTTAATCTTATTTTGTCATTCCTCTACTAATGGGCATTTGCAGTGTGTGCCAGCTTGGCAGCATGAAATAGAGAAACACAGATAATGGCGGTGCAAACAAGATAGAAATTTATTTCCCTCTCCTAAAATGAAGTGCCGAGGCAGGTGGCACAGGGATGCTGTAACAACTCAAGAGGCTGGCAGATACCCAAGCTCTTTTCAGCTCACTGCCCTATCCTGTCCTTGTCCTCATGGTCCAATATGGTTTGTAGAGTTCCACGGCCACACCTGAATTCCAGGCAATGGGACTGAGTATAGGAAAGAGAAAGCTGTGTCCCTAAAGACACTTCCCAGATGTTGTACATACACGTTTACTTACATCTCATTGACCAAAATTTAGTCCCTGTGGCCATAAGTAGCTGCAATGAAAGATGGGACACTTGGATTTTTGTTTTGTTTTGTTTGTTTGTTTTGTTTAGCTGGGCAGCAATGGGCTCAGCTAAACATCAGTGTTTTTATAATAAGGAAAAAGGATAGAGATTTTGGGAGGCAGCTGACAGCCTCTGCCACAGATCATTGTCAATTTTCTGCTATTACACACAATGTAAAATGAACATTCTTGGACATGGATAACCATGCTGGTTCATATCAGTGACACATGTTGATTGAGTTACTAGGACAGAAAGTCCTTGAGGAGGGGCTTTGAGGAGGGGGAGATCATGGTAGACTGTGGTGGCTGGAGAGGCCATTACTGTTGAGGTGGATCTGAGCTTGGTCCTGCTGCCTGGCAAGTTGCAGATGGGAGGAGTGACTGGTGCTATAGACAAGCAAGTCAGAGGAATGGCATGCACCAATTCATTCACTTACTCACTCAACAGCTATTGATTGAGCACTTACTATGTGCCAGACTCTAGTCAAGCAGACATTTGACTGACAAGGCCCTTGCCCTCATTGCAACTCACCGACAAATAACTCGTGGCACTTGGAAGCACAGCAGTGAACCTTTGGGATAGGCCATGAGGGGAGTCGGCCCCTTCTGGATAAGAAGGCTTGGTCTAGACTAAAGGGAACTTGGACGCCAAAAGAGATTAAACCTGATCTTGTAGCCAGTGGGGAGACACCTAAAGCTTTGATCAGAGGAATGTTGTGACCTGAGTGGTGTTTGAAGAAAGCAAATGTGACATGCACAGGTTAACTGGAGGAGGACAAGGAAGACTTGAAGCAAGGTGGGCAACAAGAAGCTATTCCCGAGCCTTCCCTGTGAGGTGGTGGAGGCCTGTGCTAGACAGCAGCCCAGGGAGCTGTGCAGGTTGCTGGCTCCAGACACACTCTTAGAGAGAGGTGGTCTTGGGTTTGGATCCTACCTCTTTTCCTTAGTTAAGCGTCAGGCATAGTCCCTGTTTGAGTCTGTTCATGCTGCCATAACATAATATGATAGCCTGGGTGGCCTATAGAACAGAAATTTATTTCCTCGCAATTCTGGAGGTTGGGAAGTACAAGATCCAGATGCTGGCTGACTTGGTTCTTGGTGAGGATGCTCTTCCTGGTTTGCAGATGGTCCCCTGCCTTCCATGTCCTTCCATGGTAGAGAGAGTGAACTCTGTTGTCTCTTCCTCTTCTTATAAGGACACCATCCCTATTGAATTAGAATCCCACCCTCATGACCTCATTTGACCTTTATCACCTCCTCACAGACCCTATCTCCAAACATAGTCACACTGGGGGCTATGGTCTCAATATACAAATTTTGGAGGAATGCAAACTTTCAGTCCGTAACTGTTCTCATAACCATCTGAAGCACAATTCTACCTTCCGCAGAATGCGGGGGGAATTCCATCAACCTCTGCAATGGGTTATCATCACAGTTAAGTGAGGTGAGGTGTGTAAAGTACCAAGTATGGTGTCTGACACATGGAGCATACACAAAAACTGGAAGCTAGAAGGGACAGATGGGTTGAGCATTTCAATGGAAAAATTTTAGAACTTGGGGTATGGATATAGAAGACAAGGGAGAGCGAGGGCGCAGAGATATTGTTGAGGATCTGAGCCAGGGTGATGAGGAGAATGATGTCAATTGACAAAAATAGGGGCATCTGAGAAGGAGCAAGGTTTGCGGGAGAGATTGATGGATTTGATTTTAGGTGTGTTGCATTTGGTGAGATGGCTGGATATGCGAGTGGAAATTTCCAGCAGACAGTTGGGGTTTATTTACAAGAGAGGATGTATGGCTGCTAACGACAGCTCCTGGGGGATACAAAATTGGTAGAGGCTGAAATTCAAGAGGAAAGAAACAGAGAATGCAAATGAACCTGCACAGACCCAATAAACCGGAGGCTGTAACCTATGCAGGAGGAATTTAGTTTTATAAAGTTTTCTGGTTGAACAAATGAACAGGCTGAGGCAAACATTGAACTGGGAGCTGAATTCTCTGGATCATTTCCTCAGTTCTCCACTTTACTTTTGTAGACACATACTGTAGACACAAGGAGATAGTTTAGGGTCCAAAGCCAAATAAACCCACAAAAACAAATGTACATCTTGAACATTTGGGTTATTTCATATGAAGAAAGAATTGGTTTTCTCAGTAATAGAATAAAGTAGCTGGAAAATTTGTGTGCTAGGATATTGTTTCTAAGCACTGCAGTCTTGGGCAGTCTGAAAGGCCTTTAGCACTTTAGGATCCAATTAAAAGGGAATTATTTTCCGTTCTACAGCTAAGGAAATGGATCAACAAAGAGACTGAATGACTGTTTTAAAATCTGACAGATGTAACACGGCACACAAGGAAATGAGATTTAGAAGGCTTCCCCTTCCTGAGATGTTATTTTCTTCTTAGTGTGGTCTGTCAGTTCTCCCAGCAATGAGTCAGTTGAAATTAACCTGTGATAGACTCATACCAGTAAGTAAAAAAATAGCTCACCTTTATCCAGTTGCAGGCAACAGAAAAGAGCAAGTATGTAGAATTTATTCTCTATCTTTGGACTCTATCCTTGTAATCCTGCATCCTCCTCCAAATAAAAGTAAAATATGATTTTCTTCACTTTAGTTTGTACCCACTTACTCTATTCTGCTGAAATACTAACAGCCCTGATGTCTTTGAATCACCAAATCCACTGGACTTTTAAAAAATCCCTTCTGGCTTTTTCTGCTGTTTGTCACAACTTTAACGAGATCTCTGTCCTCTTGGCTTCCTTGATGCCTCACTCTCCTGGTTGTCATGACACCTCAAAGACTCTTCCTTCTTGATTTCCTTCAGGGGACCCCCTACTGCTTACCAGTTAATTTCTGGCATTCTTTTCATCCTAGGCAAACTACTTTTCCCTTTCTGTATACTTTCTCGCCTGGCTGCCCTAATCCATTCTCATTATGTCAATTAGCATCAATATACCAAAGACTCCTGAATCTTATCTCTGGCCCAGATTTTTCTTCCAAGCTTTAGACTTACATATCAAACTGGACAGCTTCATTTAGGTATCTCATAAGCACCTCAAGATCAAAACATCTGAAACTAAGGGGGCTCTTTCCTCTTCAAGTTCTTTATCTTTTTTTTTTTTTTTTTTTTTTCCCAACCATTCTCTTATCTATAAAAGCTGAAATCTGGAAATCAGTACTAATCTCTTTCTCCATCAGCACTTTCGGCCCCTACTCAGGTGTTAATAATTCACCAGTCACTGCCAATATTACTTATATTTCTGAAGTCTAGCATTTGTGGAAGATAAATACAGGATGCTTTATAAGAAGGGAAAAGAGATAAAAGTTAAGATTTAGGGATGTCAGATACATTGATAGTGTGGTTAAACTATGATCATTCTCACTTTTGTCTTCAAGGTAGACTTATTTGCCCAAAAGTGATCCATGCATTTTGATGAGATGAAACTTTTTATTTTAAAAAATTTTGTTTGGTGAAGAAATAGTAAATACTGGAAATTAAAACAATGACAACAACAAAATTGGATTTTGTAACAGAAAGTGCATGTGCATCCCCCTCTCCCATTTTCAGAGGAGCATATGGAAATCCAGGGGGCAAAATGTCTTCCTTAAGGTTGTAAAGCCATTTTGCAGTAGATGTGCAGGTTTTAAAGATTTTTCTCCTCTGTAGTCTTTCTCCTTCGCCACAAGGCTTCCCTTTGTAATGTATGGTGCCCTATGTCTGGTAATGACTCAAGAGACACTCATAGATTAGGTTCACTGGCACTCTCTGAGTTTTATTCAATCCTTTAGAACATTTATGCTGATTATGGAGGTGGGGTTTGGACAGGACCAGGCAAGCCTGATTGCATACATGTCTTCACCACCTCTTCCTTCCCTGTGCTAGGTATCACCCATCAGTTACAGCACCATATTCTTAATGATTCCAGGAACAGCCTCCAAGTCCCTAACACAGGGATCTAGGCAGTTAGTGTCAGCTGGGTTCTGTAAGAGAACTGAAACCTATTTTTCATCCCTTCAGGAGTTTGTACCCCTATCTCTTTTGTTTTTGGGGTGATTGCAGTGAGCATGAATGCTCTGAGGAACTTAATCAGCCGTTTAACTGGAGTCTTATCATCCATCATGTATCTGTAGATTATTACTGAGTAGGCAGTGCTTTGTTTTAACAGCTCCTGTCTTTCCTGTGCTGAATTTATAATCATCTATGAGATGGGGTGCTGGATATTTATTTCCTACCCACCCTGGACTTTCCCCATGAATCTAACACTGTGCTGAAGCCTGTGCTAGGTTCTGGACTTATTCTTTGTAGAGTCTGTCAGACAGGAGTGTAGTCCACTTACAGATGGAACAATTTAGGCACCAAGAAAATAAATGTATAGGCATAAGGCAGAAATTCAAGAGGGAGTCCCGGCTTCCCAAGCTTCAGTACCAACCTAATATACCTTTCTAACACCTATCACACAGTATTTTATCAACTTCTCAGCTTTCACATACAGTTCTTTCTTTCTTCATGTTAATTTTCTCAAAGTTAAAAAAAATGATTTTATGAGTTGATAAATTGTCTGAGGCTCAGCGTGCCAGATGGCAGGAGCAGTAGGAGGCCTATCTCATCAGGAGTAGAGAGAGAATGGTAAAGGAATAGAGAAAAGGTAGGAGACACTATAAAATGATAATGGAGGAATGGAGACTAGGTTATTCTAACAGTTTTAGAAAGAAATTCCTATTGGATTTAAAGATATTTAGCAAATTGATGATAGATATTCATTGTATGATTTCCTTATTTTTAATAGTGCCCTGGGGACCTTGAATGAGATGAATAATACAGCTCCTTTCTTGAGAAGATTAAAATCTCATCAGAGAGATAAATACTTATAAAGGGTTTAGAGAAGAATGTGAGTTGTATCTCCATCAGTATGCATGTCTGGAATGGGTATCTCACCCTTCTGATCTTACGTCTGGTCTTAGGCATTAGTGGTGCCATCCCAGTCTGATGCCTGAGACCACCTTGGCAGATCTCTCTCAACTTTGTTTTTGTCTTCTTAGTGATTGGTCACCAAGGATTATGTTTTCCTTGTTCTTTTATCCTCATCCCCTTTCTGAGGCACATAAAAGGTACTCACTAATTGTTGGATTGCCATTTCTCTCTGTGCTTTGGCTCTTGTAGCTCTTCCTTCCAATTCAACCATTTGGCAAAATCAAATTCATCCCATCCTGACCTCATACCTGGATTATTCTACTCCCTTCCAATTTTTCACTCCTGCCAGACCATTCTTTCTAAAATATCACTTTTCTCAAATTGTTCCCTTGCTGAATAATTTGTAGGTGTCCCCTATTGCCCATGAAGTCTATACTTCATTACTTAGTTTTGAAGGCATTCTCATTATTTCCCTCTATCTCATCCATCTCCCTGTATCCATCATTATCCTCAAAAGAAGCCTGGGGCTTCATTAAGGTCAATTTTATTGGTTCCTGTCTATTATGATGTTCAATCTAGTCTCTGGGCATGTGGGCTTCCTACTCTGCTTACTATGTGTAAGCGCCACTTTGCCTTTCTATGGTCTACCTATAGTCTACCCTGTGTCTTCCAACAAGCCTTCTTTCATTCATGAGTCAGTTAATCAACAAACTGGAAATAAAGATCAGGAAGAGGTGATTCCTGCCCTGATCTCACATTAATTCAGCACATTCAGCCCTGTGCTCAGTGCAGTGTTCTGTAGTTCTCTATTGAACTGAATAATGATGGCAGCCCCTCCACTGCATAATCTTGAGTGAATTACCTGACCTTTCTCTGCTTCAAGTTCCTTATATATAAAACAAAAATAACAACAGTACCATACACACATATATGTAAAGTATCTAGAATAGTGCCTTGTTTGCTGTAAGCACTCATTAAACTTTAGCTATTATTATTGTTATATAGATTCTACAACCCACAACACATAGTAAAAATAATAAACAGTCTCACATTGTCCTATGATATGTATGTCTTTCATATGCTTAGCCTATTCTCTCAACTGGTCTGGAAGCTCTGTATGGAACAGGTCCTTGTCTTTACTCTGGTGGAGCCCTCATAGTACCTGTGCAAGGCTCGGGGTCTGTTCTCACAAGATTCCTATTGACGAAGTGTGAGTTTGCATAAGGTCTTTCACATGTATTGCCATAGCCAGCATGCAGGAACCCTGGGAAAGGATTGGTTCTCCCCAGAGGCTGGCCAAATAGTGCAAGGAGGAGAGTGAGTGATTATGGTAAAGAGAAAAATAGGTACTTTTGGGGGGTATTCAAGTTCACATTAAAAGGGCTTTAGATAAATTAATCCTGAAGCCGGGGGCCAAGATGAACGAAGAGCACTTGTTGAGCTCCTCCTGTGTGCCAGGAGGAGCTTGCTGCTTTTCCAGGACCATCTCATTTAGTCTTCCCAACAGCCCTGGATGTTTGATATTGTTATTCCTAGTTTGTGTACCTGGAGTCTGGGGTTTAGACTTGATGTTTGCCCAGCTGAACTCACCCAGATAGTCATTGGCTGGTTTTCCTGCTATACCAGGAAATGGTATATCATGTGTGCTATTTTGCTGTGTGACAATTTGTAAGAAAGTCTGGCAAAGTCATGTCAGTTAATTGAACTTAATGGGGCACATACAGGCCATGTAATGTTAGCTTCCAACACCCAGTTTTGTTGTGTCTCTGATTAGCTCATACTCTGCCTTACTTTAGGTCCTTAGCCCCATAGAATCTCAAAGGTGGGTAAGTAAATGAGTTTGGCCTTGGTGCATATGAAATGGGCAGGGATGTCCTATTGCTTGGGCATCCCTTATACAGTACATGTGTATAAGGGATGATTTGAGAGACATTCTGGTTATGATTTGAGAGACATGAATAGGCATTCTTCCCTCTCTCCTGTCAAACATATCATGCTGGGTTATAAGGAGTTTTCACATTACTTATTTCTTTAGGTAAAGATATTGGCAGTGACTTTTAAAAATAGACAGGTATCTTAGGAAGGGGAAATCAGACGAAGCAATTATCAGCCATCAGTGTCCTGGCTCAGTGAGTGGACCTGTCATCTAGGTCCTGGATGGAATAGGAAGAAGGATAACTTTTTATTGCAAAGAGGGGAAAGGAAAGACATGGGCACCAGAATAAGGCCCCTCCTGGATAACCAGGAAGAGTAGGTGGCTGTCACACACAAAGAGATGGAGATGCCATTGAGGATGGGCAGATAGCTGAGATAAACTTTACTTACGTTCTTAAACTGAGCAGGGAACCTGACTATCAAAGACAGAACAGGTATCATGAGTGGGCTTCCCTGATTATTGGTTGTGGGTTGTGGCATCACCTGACTTTATTTTGTTGGAGGATTCTTTTCCTTGGGGTGATTTTTCATAAAGCTACACTGTTCTGCATTTGTGTCGGGTAAGAACATCATCGTTAGTCTAGAACAGCCTGCTGTGTTTGTCCTCTGGAAATGAGGCTCATTAACTGTCACAGTAAAGTGATTCTGGAGTGCCACTCTGGTAGGTCAGAAGGTCCTCCCAGGCTCAAGAGCTGATTATGGTCGGGAGGAGAGGTGAGAACAGTAAGTGCATGATAATATTCTCTTAGTAGTATCTTACTCCTTTTCCTCCCACACTGGAAATTCACCTTCCATCACACTTTGGGATTAAGATGATAATTAAACAAACTGTGCAATCATTAGCAATCATTAGGTTCAATCAAGCCAGGTAATTTTTATTTCCAGTCTCTTAAAACCTGCACTGAAGTTCTCAGACAACATAAAAGAAATCCACTGGAACCTACCAGCTGCAAGTCTGTTTACCTGGGCATGACAACATGTACAATTATTAGCCTTGTTTATACTTCCAATTATTCTTGTGACATAAACCCAGATTATGGGGCAGGAGCACAGGGAATAGAGCTGAACATGTGATGTCTTATGTAACCTCAAAACCAATTATTTGAGAATCTGACTTTGTCAAGACTTGGAACTGAAAGAAACTGTAAGTTATTATATAAAAAAAATCTTTACAACAGAGTTGAGCACTGCATAAATCTTGCCCATCCTTTCTTCTAGAAGTGGAGGCAGAATGAGTGTAATACTGGACTACCCTTTTCAAATCTTGGTCATCAATTCAAATGTGCATTTGACATGTGGGTCCAAGCGTTTTCTATGAAAGCATGCCATGTAGGTCCTAGAGAGGATGAAGGTGGCCTTGTTGAACTAGGTGAAGATAAAGGTTGAACCATGTGATTATTCCATAAGTCTAAGTAGATTAAAAATGTTTGGTAGGAAATTATTCTCAAAGGATGAGTCAGTCTTCATTATGGAAAAGACTTTTTAGCGTGTGCATACTTATGCATTTCATTTCATTTCACTGGATATGTAATTTATGGCAATGGGAGGTACTTTGTTTTATGCATTGCTTCATTCATATAAATTATCTCATTGCTTCAAGAGGGTGAAATGTGATCCAATATGGCTTTGGAAATTTCCAGAGAGGAAATTTTGGGAAAGATGATGAAGGCAACAGGTGTTGGGCAAAGCATAGATCATCCTTAACAAGAAAAGGGTCAGAAAGCAATGAAAACCTTTGGCATCACTATTTTTTTTTTTTTTTTTTTTTTACATTTTGAAGTCATAGGATCATTCTATAGTTGCCAGTATAAAATGCCTTTTTTTAGTTTCTCAAAATTTTGTTATAGTTCCTTTATATGCTATCAACCAGGTTTCTTTTTGTTTATATTTACAATTACTGTAAGTTATTTGGAGGCTTATAAATAAGACTTTCCATTGCTGGCGATGAGCTGCATTCCTTTGGAGGAGGAGATGCACTCTTATTTTTTGAATTTCCAGCTTTTCTGCCCTGCTTTTTCCTCATCTTTGTGGTTTTATCTGCCTTTGGTCTTTGATGACGGTGACGTACTGATGGGGTTTTGGTGTGGGTGTCCTTTCTGTTAGTTTTCCTTCTAACAGTCGGAACCCTCAGCTGTAGGTCTGATGGAGATTGCTTGAGGTCCACTCCAGACCCTGTTTGCCTGGGTATTAGCTGCGGAGGCTGCAGAAGATTGAATATTGCTGAACAGCCAGTGTTCCTGTCTGATTCTTGCTCTGGTAGCTTCATCTCAGGGGTGTACCCCGCCGTGTGAGGTGGGGAGTGTCGGTCTGCACCTAGTGGGGGATGTCTCCCAGTTACGCTACTTAGGGGTCAGGGACCCACTTGAGCAGGCAGTCTGTCCGTTCTCAGATCTCAACCTCCATGTTGGGAGATCCACTGCTCTCTTCAAAGCTGTCAGACAGCGTCTTTTACAACTGCAGAGGTTTCTGCTGCTTTTTGTTTAGCTTTGCCCCATCCCCAGAGGTGGAGTCTACAGAGACAGGCAGGCCTCCTTGAGCTGCTGTGGGCTCCAACCAGTTCCAGCTTCCTGGCGGCTTTGTTTACTTAAGTCTCAGCAATGGTGGGCACCCCTCCCCCAGCCTGGCTGCTGCCTTGCAGTTAGATCTCAGACTGCCGTGCTAGCAATGAGGGAGGCTCCGTGGGTGTGGGACCCTCCTGGCCAAGGTGTGGGATATAATCTCCTGGTGTGCCATTTGCTGAGAGTTGAGAGAAGAAGGCTTCAGTCCATCAAACTTCTCAGAGCTAAAGGAGGAACTACGTACCCAGTGCAAAGAAACTAAAAATCTTGAAAAAAAATGGAAGAATGGATAACTAGAATAATCAATGCAGAGAAGGCCATAAATGAACTGACAGAGATAAAAGCCATGACATGAGAAATACGTGACAAATGCAAAAGCTTCAGTAACCGACTCGATCAACTGGAAGAAAGAGGATCTGCGATTGAAGATCAAATGAATGAAATGAAGCAAGAAGAGAAGTCTAGAGAAAAAAGAGGAAAAAGAAATGAACAAAGCCTCCAAGAAGTATGGGATTATGTGAAAAGACCAAATCTACGTCTGATTGTGGTGCCTAAAAGTGAGGGGGAAAATGGAACCAAGTTGGAAAACACTCTTCAGGATATCATCCAGGAGAACTTCCCCAACCTAGTAAGGCAGGCCAACATTCAAATCCAGGAAATACAGAGAATGCCACAAAGATACTCCTTGAGAAGAGCAACTCCAAGACACATAATTGTCAGATTCACCAAAGCTGAAATGAAGGAAAAAATGTTAAGGGCAGCCGGAGAGAAAGGTTGGGTTACCCACAAAGGGAAGCCCATCAGACTAACAGCCGATCTCTTGGAAGAAACTATACAAGTCAGAAGAGAGTAGGGGCCAATATTCAACATTCTTAAAGAAAAGAATTTTAAACCCAGAATTTCATATCCAGCCAAACTACGTTTCATAAGTGAAGGAGAAATAAAATCCTTTACAGACAAGCAAATGCTGAGAGATTTTGTCCCCACCAGGCCTGCTCTACAAGAGACCCTGAAGGAAGCACTAAACATGGAAAGAAACAAGCAGTACCAGCCATTGCAAAAACATGCCAAAATGTAAAGACCATTGATGCTAGGAAGAAACTGCATCAACTAACGAGCAAAATAACCAGCTAATATCACAATGACAGGATCAAGTTCACACATAACAATATTAACCTTAAATGTAAATGGACTAAATGCTCCAATTAAAAGACACAGACTGGCAAATTGGTTAAAGAGTCAGGACCCATCAGTCTGCTGTATTCAGGAGACCCATCTCACATGCAGAGACACACGTAGGCTCAAAATAAAGGGATGGAGGAAGATCTACCAAGCAAACGGAGAACAAAAAAAGCAGGGGTTGCAATCCTAGTCTCTGATAAAACAGACTTTAAACCATCAAAGATCAAAAGAGACAAAGAAGGCCATTACATAATGGTAAAGGGATCAATTCAACAGGAAGAGCTAACTATCCTAAATATATATGCACCAAATACAGGAGCACCCAGATTCATAAAGCAAGTCCTTAGAGACTTACAAAATGACTTAGACTCCCATACAATAATAATGGGAGACTTCAGCACCACACTGTCAACATTAGACAGATCAACGAGACAGAAAGTTAACAAGGATATCCAGGAATTGAACTCAACTCTGCACCAAGCAGACCTAATAGACATCTACAGAACTCTCCACCCCAAATCAACAGAATATACATTCTTCTTAGCACCCCATCGCACTTATTCCAAAATTGACTACATAGTTGGAAGTAAAGCACTCCTCAGCAAATGTACAAGAACAGAAATTATAACAAACTGTCTCTCAGACCACAGTGCAATCAAACCAGAACTCAGGACTAAGAAACTCAATCAAAACCGCTCAACTACATGGAAACTGAACAACCTGCTCCTGAATGACTACTGGGTACATAACGAAATGAAGGCAGAAATAAAGATGTTCTTTGAAACCAATGAGAACAAAGATACAACATACCAGAATCTCTGGGACACATTTAAAGCAGTGTGTAGAGGGAAATTTATAGCACTAAATGCCCACAAGAGAAAACTGGAAAGATCCAAAATTGACATCCTAACATCACAATTAAAAGAACTAGAGAAGCAAGAGCAAACACATTCAAAAGCTAGCAGAAGGCAAGAAATAACTAAGATCAGAGCAGAACTGAAGGAGATAGAGACACAAAAAACCCTCCAAAAAATCAATGAATCCAGGAGCTGGTTTTTTGAAAAGATCGACAAAATTGATAGACCACTAGCAAGACCTATAAAGAAGAAAAGAGAGAAGAATCAAATAGATGCAATAAAAAATGATAAAGGCAATATCAACACCGACCCCACAGAAATACAAACTACCATCAGAGAATACTATAAACACCTCTACGCAAATAAACTAGAAAACCTAGAAGAAATGGATAATTTCCTGGACACTTACACTCTCCCAAGACTAAACCAGGAAGAAGTTGAATCCCTGAATAGACCAATAGCAGGCTCTGAAATTGAGGCAATAATTGATAGCCTACCAACCAAAAAAAGTCCAGGACCAGACGGATTCACAGCTAAATTCTACCAGAGGTAGAAGGAGGAGTTGGTACCATTCCTTCTGAAACTATTCCAATCAATAGAAAAAGAGGGAATCCTCCCTAACTCATTTAAAGGCCAACATCATCCTGATGCCAAAGCCTGGCAGAGACACAACAAGAAAAGAGAATTTTAGACCAATATCCCTGATGAACATCGATGCAGAAATCCTCAATAAAATACTGGCAAACCGAATCCAGCAGCACATCAAAAAGCTTATCCACCATGATCAAGTGGGCTTCATCCCTGGAATGCAAGGCTGGTTCAACATATGCAAATCAATAAACATAATCCAGCATGTAAACAGAACCAAAGACAAAAACCACATGATTATCTCAATAGATGCAGAAAAGGCCTTTGACAAAATTCAACAGCCCTTCATGCTAAAAACTCTCAATAAATTCGGTATTGATGGAAAGTATCTCAAAACAATGAGAGCTATTTATGACAAACCCACAGCCAATATCATACTGAATGGGCAAAAACTGGAAGCATTCCCTTTGAAAACTGGCACAAGACAGGGATGCCCTCTCTCACCACTCCTATTCAACATAGTGTTGGAAGTTCTGGCTAGGGCAATCAGGCAAGAGAAAGAAATCAAGGGTATTCAGTTAGGAAAAGAAGAAGTCAAATTGTCCCTGTTTGCAGATGACATGATTGTATATTTAGAAAACCCCATCATCTCAGCCCAAAATCTCCTTAAGCTGATAAGCAACTTCAGCAAAGTCTCAGGATACAAAATCAATGTGCAAAAATCACAAGCATTCTTATACACCAGTAACAGACAAACAGAGAGCCAAATCATGAATGAACTTCCATTCACAATTGCTTCAAAGAGAAAAAAATACCTAGGAATCCAACTTACAAGGGACGTAAAGGACCTCTTCAAGGAGAACTACAAACCACTGCTCAGTGAAATAAAAGAGGACAAAAACAAATGGAAGAACATACCATGCTCATGGATAGGAAGAATCAATATCTTGAAAATGGCCATACTGCCCAAGGTAATTTATAGATTCAATGCCATCTCCATCAAGCTACCAATGACTTTCTTCACAGAATTGGAAAAAGCTGCTTTAAAGTTCATATGGAACCAAAAAAGAGCCCGCATTGCCAAGACAATCCTAAGTCAAAAGAACAAAGCTGGAGGCATCACGCCACCTGACTTCAAACTATACTACAAGGCTACAGTAACCAAAACAGCATGGTACTGGTACCAAAACAGAAATATAGACCAATGGAACAGAACAGAGCCCTCAGAAATAATACCACACATCTACAGGCATCTGATCTTTGACAAACCTGAGAAAAACAAGAAATGGGGAAAGGATTCCTTATTTAATAAATGGTGCTGGAAAAATTGGCTAGCCATAAGTAGAAAGCTGAAACTGGATCCTTTCCTTACTCCTCATACGAAAATTAATTCAAGATGGATTAATTCAAGATGGATTAGAGACTTAAATGTTAGACCTAATACCATAAAAACCCTAGAAGAAAACCTAGGTAATACCATTCAGGACATAGGCATGGGCAAGGACTTCATGTCTAAAACATCAAAAGCAATGGCAACAAAAGCCAAAATTGACAAATGGGATCTAATTAAACTAAAGAGCTTCTGCACAGCAAAAGAAACTACCATCAGAGTGAACAGGCAACCTACAGAATGGGAGAAAATGTTTGCAATCTACTCATCTGACAAAGGGCTAATATCCAGAACCTACAAATAACTCAATCAAATTTACAAGAAAAAAACAAACAACTCCATCAAAAAGTGGGCAAAGGATATGAACAGACATTTCTCAAAAGAAGACATGCATGCAGCCAATAGACACATGAAAAAATGCTCGTCATCACTGGCCATCAGAGAAATGCAAATCAAAACCACAATGAGATACCATCTCACGCCAGTTAGAATGGCAATCATTAAAAAGTCAGGAAACAATAGATGCTAGAGAGGATGTGGAGAAATAGGAACACTTTTACACTGTTGCTGGGATTGTAAACTAGTTCAATCATTGTGGAAAACAGTATGGCAATATATACAGAATTATAAATCATGCTGCTATAAAGACACATGCACACGTATGTTTACTGTGGCACTATTCACAATAGCAAAGACTTGGAATCAACCCAAATGTCCATCAGTGACAGACTGGATTAAGAAAATGTGGCACATATACACCATGGAATACTATGCAGCCATTAAAAAAGGATGAGTTTGTGTCCTTTGTAGGGACATGGATGCAGCTGGAAACCATCATTCTCAGCAAACTATCACAAGAATAGAAAACCAAACACCGCATGTTCTCACTCATAGGTGGGAATTGAACAATGAGATCACTTGGACTCGGGAAGGGGAACATCACACACCGCGGCCTATTATGGGGAGGGGAGAGGAGGGAAGGATGGCATAGGGAGTCATACCTGATGTAAATGACGAGTTGATGGGTGCTGACGACTTGATGGGTGCAACACACCAACATGGCACAAGTATACATATGTAACAAACCTGCGTGTTGTGCACATGTACCCTAGAACTTAAAGTATAATTAAAAAAAAAAAAAGAATCTCAACAGTTGCCAAGAATAAGAAATCATACCACATTTTGAAAAAAAAAAATAAATAAATAAATAACACTTTCCAAAGTGAAAATATTAAGTTGTGGATTAGGTTTTCTAAATAGAGATTTCAGCCCAAATATAGTTCAATAACTTAAATGAATGGTAATCTGGCTTCCTGTTTTAGTCATGAACACACACACATACACACACACACACCCCTCTAGAAAACAGCTATCCAGCAGAATCTTCTTTGGTAATGAAAATGCTTCCCATCTGTAGTGTCCAATACTGTAGCCCCAGGGTCCTCAACCTCCGGGCCACAAACCAGTACCAGTCCTTGGCCTGTGAGGAACTGGGCTGCACAGCAGGAGGTGAGCAAAAGGCAAGTGAGCATTACTGCCTGAGCTCTGCCTCCTGCCAGATCAGCGACGGCATTAGCTTCTCACAGGAGTGCAAACTCTATAGTGAACTGTGCATGCGAGGGATCTATGTTGGGTGCTCCCTATGAGAATCTAATGCCTGATGATCTGAGGTGGAGCAGTTTCATTCAAAAACTATCCCCCACTCCAACCCTGTGCAAAAATATTCTTCCATGAAACTGGTCCTTGGTACCAAAAAGGTTGGAGGCCGCTGCTGTATCCAGTAGTTTTATATCACCATTGAGTACTTGAAATTGTTTATGATGAATAAAGAATTGAATTTTAAATTAAATTTAAATTTAATGGCTGCCTGTGGCTAATAGCTACTGTATTAGACATGCAGCACTGGAATCAGAGGTATGCATTGAATCCTAACTCCACTACCTTCTAGCTTTGTGACCTGAGTTACTTTCCTCTCTTGGCTTCAGTTTAGTAGGCTTTCATTAAACCCCAAATTCCTAACCTAACTTTTAAAGAATTCTATGCTTCAAAGCGAAACTGACTTTTCAGTCTTATCCCTTATTATTCTCCTCCATGTTTCCTAATTCCACACAAATTAGACTGCTTTTTAAAACAAATGGCTCCTATTTTTCACCTGTATTAATAAGGGCTCTTAATTGCAAGTTAAAAAAAAATCCAACTTGAATTTATTTAAGAAAAAGGGGAATTTAATGTCCTTGGTATCAGGCATTCCTGGATTAAGAAAGCCATTTTATTCTATCTCTTTTTTTCTGATTTCCTTTGTATGACTATTATTTCTAGGTAGGCTCTTCCATGAAAGGTAATATGTAGGCACCAGGAGTTGCAAACATATCCCACCAGCTTAGCAACTGTTGGAACAAAGAAAAAAGAACACCTCTCAGATGTCTTCTTGATAACTTCTGTAAAACTCTTGGATGTGAATCTCATTGGCTTACCTCCCTACCCACCCTTGAATCAAGCAAAGTAGTTGGAGGTGGAATGTACTGATTGGTAAGCATGGTTTCCATACCTGTCCCTGGTATGAGTCCTATCAAATCACATGGACTGGGAAGAGTAAAGGTTATTTCCGTAAAGGAAAATCAAAATCAAATACAGACAAAACCATAAATAGCAATGATGCCTCTCATTGCTTCCCAATCCTTGATCATCTGAAGTCTACTAGTTATTTAAAGCTGTGGCAGAAATGTTAGCTGTCTGCATAATTTGGGCCTCTCTTAAAGGAAAGAATTCTTGGTAGGAAGCAGTTGACTTACCAGGGACTAAATGTAGCAACAAGGCCTCTTCCTTCATCCCCCTACCCTCTAGGAGGACCTCAATGACTCATTTTTTAATGATAGGATGTGAGTAAAAGTCTGATCTACAAATCTCTCCCTTAAACATTCCTCTCTTTCCCCAACTGTTAGCTAGATATTGATTCCCATAGTAATCTTGGAAGCCATATACTGAAGTTGCTGAAGGCTCCATCGGCTTGGATCCTTGAATGTTAATGATCATGTGAAGCAAATTCCACCCTGACCTCTCTTTCTCCCACCTGATTGATTTCTCACATGAGTGAGATTTATGCTTCTGTTGTGTTAGCCCACTAAGACATCATCTACATTTGTTATCTAGTCATCTAGTTTTACCTTAATAAAAAGACTCATTTCTAATTTAAACATCACTAAATTTTTTCTGTCCCTAAGCTCCATTATACCCTCTTCTCAACTCTCATCTCCAACTCAAAAAGCAATCTCTTCTTCCTTTGACTGTCTTAGTTCATGATACATTTTTGCACTGACTACATTGGCTTATATTTATGTATGCATTTATCGTATCTATTATATTTGGTTTCTTTGAAAAAAAAAAAGGTAGAAACTAAAGGAAGCCAGAAAGGGAAAGTTTTTTTTTTTTTTTTTTTTTTTTTTTTTTTTTTTTTATGACTGCCACTTTGTACTAGTATTTTCTTTCTTTACCTTTGGTTTACTACTACTACTCACCTTCTCTTACCCACTTTGGCTATTCAGTCGAGCCAACAAATGGCTGTTCCTTGCATAAAAGGACTAGAGGACATGAACTAACTTCTATATGTTGTCTACTTTGGCTGAGATGATTTAGCTTTATTAGCAACTAAGCTGGAAACTAGAATCCAGTTCACCTGACCCATTTTTTCCTAGTACTTTTACCATCTGTATGATGGTTATATGTAAAATCATCAATAGATTTGGTCAGAATAAACAGCCTGGTGTGTACAGTGGGAGAAAATTAGGCAGGTGGAAACTGGCTAACTGCTAAATTACAGAGGAAATAACAAGGAAAAATACCTCATAGCCAAAATAATCATAAAAGACTAAAATATTTCTAATGATAAATAATCAGAGCCTGTACTTTTATTTTTTTTCCCCAAAATGAGGACATCTTAGTTCATTAACCTTTTCACCTGTAAAGCCTGACTTTGTGTTTCAGTCAGATGTGAATTTAATATTAACTGTCATGTTTACAAGAAAAAAAATTATAAGGTTCTCATTCTCTCCATCCAAGCTTGATTAGCAAGAACAGCAGTTTTACCAGTACAGGGCTGGAACAATACCCATCATTTTTTTCTAACAGAGGGTTAGACTTGATTTGGACTGAGGGCAAAAACTTGAAGCTTTGTCAGTTAAAGGTGACCAACTTAGTTGTAAGCAAATGGGGAAAACCTGTAGCTTTGCCAGCTTGAAGTTGTGGCCCTGATTGGGTGAGCGATAGACCATCCATACGTTTAACTGAAGAAACTTGGAAATGACACAGAATAGAAAGGTTAGGATAAGCTCTCCACACATGCTAGCTAACTGGGAAACTATGCACATGCACAGGGAAGACCTAAGAGAGTCCAGAGGAAAATGAAGCCAATGAAGAATTGAAAACTTGTTGAACTTTGAATGCATTCCTCAACATATACACAGATTGGTGGAGTGTAGAAGTTTTACACACTTGAGATGTTTGACCACAACCTCCAGCTAAATCATTGGCCCATCACTAAAGTATGTGGATAAAAGGGTGGACCATCAGAAGTCATGCTAACAAATAAAAATAAATGCTTAAAAACTGAGTTACGAATTAACTTCTTCATACTACAGGGGAGATACAGTCCACAGTTTAAGCACAGGCAAGTTACTTAAAAGATAAAAAAGGCCTTTAGAAAAATACATCACAATCCTGAGTTGCTACAATATATGATCTAAAATTTCATTTAAAACAAAATAATTATGAGTCAAGAAAAGCATAGTGTGATGCATGCATACACCAGAGGAAAAAAATTATCAATAGAAACGGACTCTGAATGGGTCCAGATGTTGGACTTATGTAAGACTTCAAAGCTGCTATTATAAATATATTCAAAGCATTGAAAGAAAATATTACAAAAATGATTCAACATATAGGAAATCTGAACAGAGAAGCAGAAACTGTATTTTTAAAAGGTGAACATTTTAGAGTTAAGTAAAATAACCAAAGTGTAAGATTCACTAAATAGACCTAACAAACTGATTTGAGATGACAGAAGAAAGAATCAGCGAACTTGAAGACAGAGCAATAGAAATTATTCAATCCAAAGAGCAGAGATAAAAATTTTCAGAAAAAAATGAAGAGGATCTGAGATCTGTGGGACATCAAAAATAACAATATAGACCGGGCATGGTGGCTCACACCTGCAATCCCAGCACTGTGGGAGGCCGAGGCAGGAGGATCACTTGAGGTTAGGAGGTCGAGACCAGCCTGACCTACATGGTGAAACCCCGTCTTTACTAAAAATACAAAAATTAGTCAGATGTGGTGGTGTGCACCTGTAATCCCAGCTACTTTGGAGGCTGAGACAGGAGAATTGTTTGAACCCAGGACGCGGAGGTTGCCGTGAGCTGAGATCTTACCACTGCACTCCAGCCTGGGTGACAGACTCTCTGTTTCAAAAAACTAACCAACCAGCCAACCAACCAACCAACAAGCAAACAATATTCAGGTAGTGGAAGTCCCATAAAGGGAGTAATGAGGGAAAGGGTCAGAAAAAAATATTTGAAGAAATGATGGCCAAAAACTTCCTAAATTTGAGAAAAAAACATTAATCTATAGATATGAGAAACACAACAAACTCCAAGAAGGAAAAATACAATGTGATTCAGAGGTGTATGTGCCATCAATTAAGCTACTGAAGGACAAAAAGGTAAAGGGAAAGTGTTAAAAACAGTAAGAAAAATATTGACTTATGTACAGGGAAACCATTACACAGTTAATGTGGTTGAGTTCTCATGAGAAACATGAGAGGTAAGAAAGCCGTGGCGTGACATAGTCAAAATGCTGAAAGAAGAAAAACCTGTAAACAAAGAATTCTGTAGTCAGTGAAACTATTCTCTTCTGAAATAGAGATAAAATAAAAACATTTTCAGATAAACCAAAACTGAGAAAATTCATTGCTAGCAGCCCTGTCCTATAACAAATACTAAAGGAAGTCCTTCATGAAAAGAAATGACATAAGATGGTGACATAAATACACAGTAAGGAGTAAGAAAACCAGAAATGGGAAACATGTGGGTAAATATAGGATGGATATATATATATGTATGTGTGTGTGTGTGTGTGTGTGTGTGTGTGTGTGTGTATAATTGTTTTCTCTTGTATTCTCTTAAGTTTAAAAAAATATTATTTAAACCAATAACTATTACAATATAGTTTTGGCTTTATAACATAGATGAAGTGTGATATGTCTGAGAATAATCGCACAAAGTAGGGAGGAGGAAATAAAACTCTACAAAAGCTAACTTGATATATGTTGCTAAAATTAAGTCGGTATTAATCTGAAGTAGATTGGGGTAAGTCAAAGATGTATATGATAAACCCTAGAATGACTACTAAGAAAATAACTCAAAATTATGCATGAAAATCTAACAGAAGAATAGTAATTGTATGCTAAAAAATCTTTACACAGAAGAAAGCAGTACATGAAGAAACAGGAACAAAAATGATGAAGCATACTAAAAACAAATTCAAGTATATCAATAATTACACTAAAATTAAAAAAAATCAATCTAAAAGCAAATACATCCACCACATTAAGTGGAAAAACAAATACATCCACCCACAACAATCATCCCATTAACGTAAATGGAACAGACACTCAAATCAGAAGGGAAACATGATTGGATTACGTAAAAATAGCAAGACCTGACTATATCCTGTCTTTGAGAGACATAGTTTAGATTCGAAGACATAAATATGTTAAAAATAGAAGTATGGGGAAAGATATACCTTGCAAACAGTAACCATAAGAGAGTTTTAGAGGCTGTATTTATATCGAAAGTTACCTAAATGGCTCTGATGTGCAGTCGGAAATGAGAACACCTCACTTTACCCACAATGGGACCAGAGCATCACGGAAGGCTTCCAGGAAGTAATTGTTGAAAGATAAGTTGATATCAATCAGGTCAAGAAGGTGATGAGTTGAAGGTCATTTTGCCAAAAGTGAAGGATGCAGTGTGAATGAACATTAGGTAGTCAGGGAACTACAGTCTCGCATTGTTGCAAGGTTGAAGTGAGAGGTTAGCAAAGGCAGAAGGTGATGCAGGCATGGAGTTGACAGGGGTGTGAAATGAGTGGTTTTACATGTTATATACATAAGGCAAAAATTCTTCTATGTTGACATATGAGGTTTTGAGAATAATCACTATGAAACAGGAAAAAGTGGGGGGAGCAAAGCAGACACAATCACAGTGATAGAAGGATAAGATTAATTCAGGGAGAACAGGAAGGAGAGGAAGACAGTGAGCCAGTTGCCTAAGGCCTAGGACCTTTCTTAGTTTTTGTACATGATATTTGTACATGTGTACAAATATCACAAATTTGATTTGTGATAAATGTGGATTGGTTAATCTTATTTACCACACTTAATGCCAATAATAACATGCTCAAAACTCTTATTTTCCCATAGAAATAATGTATTTGCACAGAAAAAGTCCAGTCGGTTTCACTTATGTCCATTTCAAATCCAAGACCTCTAGAACTGGAAGTGGCACTCTTTGTAACTCTCCAGATATAACAACTTCCAAGGTTTGGGTCTTTACAACATAATTTCTTTCACAGTGCATTGTTTATAGCAGTGACTCCTGAACTTTTGTGTTGAAAATGTAGGTAATAAAGTCCCATGTCCAGATCTGTATCTCTAGGGTGGGGTTGAAGATTCTGCATTCTAACCAGCTCCCAACATGATTTGGTAAAGGAGTTTGTTGAATTCCTCTCTGAGAAGTATATAATTTCAGAACTTTTGTCTTTGGCCTTTTTTTCTGTGTATAATATCATAGTCTTTTTACATATGGTGGAAACTCTTTTTTTATGATCATGACTCTGTTCTGAAATTCAATGACCTAAAATTGTCAGAAGGAAAGATGCAAAAACTAATTTAAATGTCAGCAGATCAACAAAATCTTCAATGTATTTAAATATTGGAAATGTTATCAAACAAAAATGAATGTTAGGCAACAAAATACAAAGCAGTTACTTGAGGAGCTGCCAGAACTATTTTCAGAGGTAAGAATTTGGATGACGCTATTCAATGCCAAATTCAATTTCCTCAGCTTGTGAGAAAATCTACATCTCACCAGCCTCCACGAGGCAATTGTAGAAAGAGCAGGGGCTTTGGAATCTGACCTAAATTTGAATGCCAGACCAATTTTTCACAAGTGTGTTCCTTTGCATAAGTGTGCTACTTGGCCTTTTTGAGTTTTGTTTCTCTCATATACAATAGATGGGTAAGAATACAACTACACGTGGGTGTAGAGGAGATTCAATAAGGAAATGAAAATAAAGCATCAGGTACAAGAATGTACTTAAACACTGATTCCCTTTTATACATATTTGTTAAGTACCCACATATGAAACTAAACTTGTAGCTGATTATGGAAAAGACACATTCTAGAGCCCAGAGAATTAATTAGTAGATGATAAAATCGTACTGGTAGTCTAAGGATGCAATCCAGGATACTGACCTCTTTTATTTGTTTCTCCAGGGACTAGTTCTCCTTTCTCAGTAGTCAAGGAGAAGGACAACACTCAGATCCTCCAGGTGTATTTGGGGAAAGGGTGATGGGGCATTGCTCCTGTCTAGCTCAGGGGTTCTCCAGTCCTGAGGGCTGGCCCAGGGACCCCTCCTTTAGTCTTAACCTGGCCTAATCCCAGATCTGCATCCCTCCTACCCCTCAAACTTCTTCCTTCTAGACACCCTTGCCCTCCCAGCCAGCAGATTTTGTTAAGAAAGACTTTGTTAATGGGTGGGTGCTGTGGCTCACACCTGTAATCCTTGGACTTTGGGAGGCTGAGGCAGGCAGATCACTTGAGGTTAGGAATTTGAAGCCAGCCTGGCCAACATGGTGAAGCCCTATGCCTACTAAAAATACAAAAAAAAACTTAGCCAGGTGTGGTGGTGGGCGCCTGTAATCCCAGCTACTCTGGAGGCTGAGGCAGGAAAATTGCTTGAATCCAGGAGGTGGAAGTCGCAGTGAGCCAAGATCAAACTACTGCACCCTAGCCTGGGCAACAGAGTGAGACTCCATCCCAAAATAAGTAAATAAGAAAGACTTTGTTAATTACATGTTCAAGCACATAGGAGAATTGACAAAAGAAAATGAATCATGAGGCTGACATTTTAAATACAGGCATAGTAGACATTCTAATAAATTTTCTCTCAGAAATAAAATATTTGGCCTACACGAGTTCTGAAAAGATTCAAACAGCCTAAGAAAACGCAATAAACTGCAAATGTAATTATATAGGTGTCCACTCTGAGAATAGTGTTTAGATTACATTTCAACTTTTCAGGGAAAAAGAGTTGGATAACAATGTTTAAAGTAGAAAGTTCTATACCTTTTAATAAATTCAGATTTCAAGGTGAAACTGAGCATATTCTTTGCTAAACAAAGAAACTGGTTTGGCTGTGGCTCTCAGGCAGCTCTGGAGGCTCAATAAAAGGAGAACAGGTGATTCATAAGAGGGGAGAAACTAACAGCAGGAGCTGTTAATTCATTTTGAGTCTCACAAATGTGTTTTCTTCTTTGTTTTGAAATTGATATAGAATGTGAATTTATTACTTATTTTTGCGTATTGCAAATCTAAAATGTGGATGTTTTTATTGTAAAGAAAACAGCAAGTATATACAGCCCTTTTAAATAACAACAGGCTAGGCAATATTGGCTAATTTATATATCTAAAGGCTCAATTCTGAAGTGTAACACAATTGTTTTCAGTAGGAAAGATTTCAAAAGAAAAGAGGCTTATAGACCATCTTTTCTCCTTTTCATTTATTACTGGATTCTGAGAAATGGAGACAAATTTAGGCAAACAAAATTAGAAAAAGTTCTTTTTGGAGTAAAGAATAGTGCCAATCAAGACATACTAGACAGACAACGATTTTAGAAAATTTTAGTTTTAAAAATTTTACCTAGCTTGTGTGATGTCTTTATTGTATGATTATTATAAGATTCTCTGAGTATATGAATTGGGGTGTCAGTGATGTATGTGTATAAATCTATCTGTGTTGGGTCAGCACAAATATCTGTGATAGGAAGTTACAATTCCTTGCAATGAATATCTTTCAAGTGTGATTTTGCTTGAAATAATATTGTTGGGGAAATTATCTTTTTGATACAAACTGGCTAAGATTATAAGAAGACTCTGTGTATAGATATGGTGTTTAAAATGCCCAAAATAGTAAAGATAGGTTGATAACAATGTATTTTTTTTTCCATTTAACAGAAAGACCTTAGAACAAAATCAAAGCTGCATGTATCTGGTAGCCTATAGTTACCAGTATTTTTCTTAAAACAACTCTGATGACTTAGCATTCAAAAGACCTTTTCCCATGACAATTATATCAGGAAAGATCTGGGAGAAAAAATAACCAAACAAAAACAGCGATGGAGGAAACGTAGCTGTGTGTATCTTATGGCAGGGTCTTGAAGAATAAAAGCTATTTCACCTTGCTTTTTTGTAGAGGTACCAATTCCAGGTACTTATTTTATATATAAGGATAGCATTAAATATATGAATTTTAAATTTAAATAAAAGAAATGTCCATTTCACATCAAGGAATTATGTGTTGATTCTCCATCCTACCCCTAGAATGGAGAATATTGTATTTCCTTTCTAAAATAAAGAGTAGATACAGGGAGTAGGAATAGCTTTCATAGCTTGTTCCCTACAAAATTTGAAGCTGCGAACTTTGTCATTTTTTAGTGTTCAGCTCAAGTTAAGTATACCATTAAAAAATTGAAGATGCTGAATCATAAATAATAGACACAGTTACAAAGCTGTTGGAAATTTCATAAAATTGCCAGTTTGAGCTTCAGTAAGCCACCAGGTCAGAAGCAAGTTCTCACTGCTCCGTTCTCTGAGGCAAGCAATTGTATGCAGCCTTGCATGAACTCCAAAGGCTGTAAAATGTATCTTTTCTCTATATTCATAACTAAGACCTTAGCACCAAGTGCTGGGTAAAATGTTTTTTCTCTGTCCTCATAATTAAGACAGAACCCCACTGGCATCTTTCCAGGTTTAGAAAAATGAACTTGTCCATTTTTGTGATAAAATTAGTATCACAGACATATAACCTTAAGATTAAGGCTAGGCATACACACCTTGTTCCCTTGTACGAGTATCTCTTCATATTCCATTTCCACTTCATATACCTTCTCTAGAGTGGCCAAATCACTTCAACAATTGCAAAGTGAGGTTTAGGAAACCAAGCCATTCTATGAAATATATAGAAGAGTCACAGAAACAGATATCCCACCTGTTTAGTGTTTCCAAAGAAAGGAGGAATCAAGACCCCCTTTCAATACTCTTCTTCTTTTTTACTTTCTTTCTTTATTTCCTGCCTTCCCTTCTTGTCTCCCTCCTTCCATACTCTGCTAATTTGCTCCACGACATTTAATTATAACTTAAAAAAGAAAAATAATGTCACCACAAATGTCAGAGAAATTTCCTATAAACTAAGAATTTTCTAGTTGTTACTTAGAGTTCTTCATGCAAGATATTTAAATTAGGAAGCTAAAGGGAAAGAGCCGAGGCATTTTCTATACTCAGAGACTGAGGAGTTATAAACATTTTAAATATATTTTGATCATATTTATTAAGGATCAGAGGGCTTCTGAGAGCTAGTTTTAAAAAACCCTCTAAGTTCTAAAATAACCACCAAAGACATTTTAATTTGAAAGAACAAACAGGATTATGAGAATAGGTAACTTTTTCCTCAAGGAGCTATAAATGCAAGTCATTAGTAAAGTTCATTTGCTCCATCGGAATTCATTTCTTATAAGGTCTGCTGGATAATTATTCTTTCTAAACACGACAACAAAAACTGAACAGATGTTTAGGTAGATAACAAGTTTGATGGATAAGATATAATGAATCTGTTCTTTTCATTGTTTTTAATAAAAAAGAAATATCTGATGGTAAGGTTTCTTCAAGGTTCTTAATAGAAATATGTTTCCTACATTAAAGAAGAAGAAAAAAAGGTGGTATAGAACTTGATGTGATACTAGGATAATGAAAAATGTATCACTTAACAAGGTTTGCATTATTCAGAGTTATGCCCATGCAAGTGTGTGCTCTAATCCCCAGCCAATACGTTGCTTGGTAACCAGTTACCTGCACACCTGCTCTGTAGCTATAAGAGACAGTGCATGTATGGTTATTGGCCGTATTTAGTACTGAAGAAAGAGATAAAAATCCAGCAAATGTTAATATTTTATACAACGATGTATCTTCTACCTTATTATTGTAGTCACTGTTTAGCCAAAGATTTTTTATTTTCTAAAAAGAGTTACTGTTTCCCATCACACCATCACCTCCTGAGTAGCAAGAGAAAAGACTTAAATTCCTTTCAGAGCATCTGTAATCAACTCTGTTTGCTGCAGACAACAGATGCTACCATTAGGAGGGATTTTGCACTTAGGTGAGATGGAAGGCTGAATGGAGAATTTCCGTTTATAAAAGATTCCCACCATGAAGGCAGAATCATTCTAGAATCGGTCTGACCATAAGAGTCTGTCTACTTGAAGGCTTGATTAATGCAGCCCTAGAAATATCAGTCATTGTGATTAGGCTATGGTGTAGCTGGATTGTTCCTGATTATCTCCCTCTCAAGTTACGGTAAAGAACAGTTTTCCTATTGATTGTATGGCAGTGACATGGTGGGGCAGATAGAAGAGGCAGGCTTTGGGACCAACACACGAAGCCTTGTATTGTTTTTCTCCCATTAGAAGGCTGATTGCACACTATGCACTGGAGCCTCAGGGCTGCTAGAAAAGGGCGTCCCAAGGGCTTTGAAGTCATTTTCTCTAACTGCTGGTAGCATCATAGCATTTTTAAAAAAAAAGAGTTAGAAAGTATCTTTAGAGATCATTTAGTTCATTGGTTCCTAGCTCTCCCTATATATTAAAATCACCCGGGGAGATGCCTGGACCCCAGCTCCAGAAGATTCTGATGCTAGGTCTAGGGTGAGATTCACGCTAAAAGAGTCAAGAAGTAGAACAAAGCCAGGTATGTTATTCTAACTGATGGTCCTTCACTTAAGGGGGAACATCAACAGTGGGGAAGAGTCATTCCTTTTCCATTAGTTACCATATTTTTATTCTATTAGTCTTAATGAACGGTTTGGTTCATTAAGCTAGAGCAGGGCTCTCCCAGTCTTCAGAGGCAAAACAGCAGCCTGTTGGATCAGCCTGCTCTCACCTCCCTGCTTCCCTTTCTTCTTGGGAGATCATCCTGGAGCCGCAGGTGGGCAATGAAGATTTTGCTCTGAGAAGGCTCTAACATGGATCAGACAAGTTCCTTAGAATTAACTCCTAGGCCACTATCTTCAAGGCCATCTATTTGCCCTTGGTCTATTTTCTATCACAGATGATGATGGCACACAGCCCATGTCCTGCCGTGGGATTAAAGGACAGCATTACCATACTTCAAAACCAAAATACCAACATTATAAAGATGCATCCAAAGTGAATATCAATTCCCTATGAGATGTCTAGGGAGAAATGAAAATCTGAAGCCTTAATAAATCCAGATGAATTCAAGTCCAAAATCGTATTTTCTTGCTACAGTGATTTGAAAGTCCAAGGAAATTAAAATCAATATTTCATCCTCCTCAGTTTGTTATTTTGATTAGTTTCAGAGAAAGGAGTTCTGGATTCTGAATAGATTGGGAATTTTCCAGAGACTGTAGCCCAGGTAGAATCTAAGTAGAACGGGGGAGTTCTGTCCCTTAGCAGTTGCCTTGATAGAGTTCCAAGTCTCCATGAGTACCTCTTGTCAAGAATCTCAAGTGAATAGGGCATTCAAGATCATTGATTAGAAAATAAGCCATCCCTTAGCCTTTGAACTGTTGCTCCCTATCCCTGGTAAAATTGTGTTCCCAGGACACAGTATTTTACTTAAGACTTGTCACAAGCTAGAGATACAATGGTAACTGCGTGGAGTCCCAAAAGAGGAAGGGTTCAGTTGTGTCACGAAGCCAGTCGGTTGATATCAGTTGTCCAAAGCATACGACCTGTGATCTTAAATACAATTGCAATGAGAGTAATATTCCAGCAAGAGGTCATCTAATTTGGGCACTGCGAACCTAGCATACCTGAGAGGAAACATTTCCTGAACACCTGTCTCCTCCCTTTGACATGCTATTTGAGACATTGGTGACCCCAGAAAAAGAATAAAAATGTGCAATGGAAACAACTTGTATCATTGGATCTTAATAGAGCTATATTTTTTCTCTTTGTTATCTCATACATTTGAAACTTTTTAAAAATTTCTTTTCCCCTTTTGTACTGCCTGCCTACAAGACACTGAAACATATTACATAATAATACATAAACATAATACAGTCTGTGACCTTAAATGCAATTACAGTGGGAAAAATATTCTAGCTAGCAGTCGGCTGATCTGGGCACTAGAAACTTAGCATACCTGGAAAACATACCCCTATATACCCAGACTTCCATGGGACTCTTCTTTATATATGGAGCTTAGTTGCTTTGCAGTTTAAAAGGCGCAGTTAAAAAGAAGAATCATTCCTCTTTCTGCCCCATCCTTCTATGGTCTGTTGCTCTCTTGTGATGAGGCTGGGCCTTTGCAGGATTCTGTACATGCCATTCTGTCTCTTGTTTGTGGAATAAGCCACAAGAAGCAAAGATCAGCCAAGGGGAAAACTGCATATGGCCTCTTGTCCTGTGGGGCAGTTAAAAACCAGCTGCCTAACTGTCAAAACCTGCTACATGGAACATCTAAGCTTCTCTACTCACCAAAGAGCCCCAAATCATGGGGACCACCAAAGGCTTGGGACTTATGCATCCTCAGCTGTCACCATTGTTTCTCATTTCTCAATATTCCTGGTTCATGCATCAGTTGTGGGGGTTGAGGGGGATGGCGTTGAGTTTATTTTCTAAAATTGTAAGGCTCCTTTCTCTGTTGAAATGCAGAGTAGAAAATGTGCTTTCTGAGGGCAAGTTTCCACCAAGAGAGAAGAAAGAGGAATGTCCTTTTTTTTTTTTTCTGCCAAATTCACCATCATATAAAATGTTACAGCTGGAAGGGCGTGGAAGTAGGAGGACGGACATAAGCCAGAAAGTTTATATTAATTGATATTCTTTCACATTTAGGGAAATATCTGGAGTGGGAAAGAGATGTTCCCTTCCTAATAGTTGACGTATCTCACTTACCTGTCTTACACCTGTTCTATATCAAATATCCAAGTCTTCCTTTTCTCCACTTCCTAAAAATCTGTGTATCTACCCCTTTTACCCCTACCTACACTGCTACTGCCCAAGTCAGGCCTTTGCTTTCTCTTTTACTAAGAATTGCATTCTCCTCATTACAGGGATTCTAGCCTTTGTGCTCTGCCCTCCTGCTACCCCTGCCCCAACACACAAACAAGTAAAACTGAAATATCTATCTTTTAGAGCACCACAGTGATCATTTTATTGTACATATCAGATGATGTTACTCAGTATCCATGCTCAGTATTCATCAGTAGCTCCCCATTGCTTAAAAGATATTTTTTAGCTCCTATGTTTGGTCTGCAAGATCCTTCAAAATTTGGAAGGTGGTTAAACCTGTGGATTCTAGAGACGAAGATGTTGCTTCAAAGTCATTGAGTAGCTATGAGACTTTGAACTAGTAACTTGACTTCTTTGTGCCTCACTTTCCTCATCTGTGAAATTGGGGTGATAATAATAGTACTTATTTTAAAGGGTTTTTTGGGGGATCAAATAATCTATGTGAAATACCTCTCATTGTACCTGGTACATTATAAGTGCTCAATGATAAATCATTATTTTAGTTTGTCCTCTGCTCATTTATCTAGGCTCATGTTCCATGGAATCTCCACACTGTAGGGTCTACTCCCAGCTAATTGCTCTTTGACCCTGACCCATTTTCTCAGGTCGTTGCGTCTTTCATTCATGCCTGTCTTTCTGTTGGAATGCCTTTGCCCATTTTGACTGCCTGGCAAACTCCTACTCATCCTTCAATTCTCAGGTGAAAGGCTTGGTCCTTGGTGGGCAGACTTAAGC
Source organism: Piliocolobus tephrosceles (assembly GCF_002776525.5). Classification (NCBI taxonomy): domain Eukaryota; kingdom Metazoa; phylum Chordata; class Mammalia; order Primates; family Cercopithecidae; genus Piliocolobus; species Piliocolobus tephrosceles. Next base: position 94,506,563 of record NC_045443.1, read on the forward strand.
GTTGCTTCTCTCGGGCTCTCGTTAATAAAGCTAATACCCCTGTTCTCCTAAGACTGTGCACTTCTGAGGCCAGGGCCTGGGTCTTTCTGTCTATGTTGCTATGCCTCACACAGCAATAGCCACATAGAAGCTGCTCAGAAATGTTTATTGAAAGATTGGCCATCCAAATGCAAATGAGAAGGTTCTTTTCCAGGGGAAAATTTCAGGTTTTTAAAGCTTTGCAAATCTGGTATTTTATGGAGAACTGGCCCTTCATCCTATTATCTGATGCAATTCAGTGGAAACTTTAAATGAAAAAGAATCTTAGGATACAGAAAGACAATTGCTATTTTTTACTTCAAACTGCTTTTTAAAGTCAGAATTAATAGAGAATTTTTTACCTGTACTAATATATGGTAGGGGTGTGAGGAAGGGGAGGATAATTCACATCTAACTTTTTGGCTACCTTCTTTGTTGAAATAACTTTTTTTAAAACTAGTGGTACAGTTGATGCAATCTCTTTTCAGTGAAGTGCAGTGCTGCCCTAAGTAAGTTGGTTAGTCTCAAGGCAAACAATTCTTGTATACTGATCATCAGAGATTTTTTTTTAACTTTCTAAAAGGTCAATTGGTTTATTTTCATGTATTTAGCAACAGTTTACAAAGCAATCTTTTAGAGCTGTCATTGTATTAATTTTCATGGTTTTAGTAATTGTGAATTTTATATTTCCTTGGGAAGCAATTAATACATTTAGGAAACTCTCCTGGGTTTCATAAACACTTCCAATTAAAATGTATTGATTTGGCAGTGGTTTCTCCTTGGTATTCATTTACAAAGACTTGGAAGCAATTCGGGTGGCTTTCTGTAAACTGAATGTTAGCAAAAATGGGACAACTGAAGATGGTACCTCTTATTCCCTTCGAAGTTAATTAGTTCCATAGGTATTATTAGCCTGTAAGCACCTGGAGGGCAAGGGTAATGTCTTATTCATTATAATCTCTCACCCAGCGTCTAGCTGAGTCCCTGCATATATAAAGGACACAGACTAGTGTCCCAGCAGGAAATTTGCATAATTGGAGAAGCTTTGCCATGGCCAGTGTGGAGCCTAGGAGGTGAATCAGCAAAGGGCTTGGGGCAGGAGCCTAGAAAGTGTAGGAAACAGGGCAAAAGCAACCTCTCAGAGGCACCTGGAGCTGAAGCAAAAAGGGAAATATAGTAGAGGAGCCCTTCCTAGGAAGCCCAGGAAAGGGGAGGAGGATCTAATCAGGAGATTTCTGGATGTCCTGCAACTCCCTGAATACATTTGAGGTTGAGGTTGCCTGGAGAATAGGGCTGAATAGATGTTTGCAGAAACTTGGGAAAGATCCCAAAGTCTGGAGATAGGAGTTGTGACAAAGAGCGCTTGTGATGCTTTCTCACTTTGCTGTGTGTGTGAGGGTGCACAATGTGTTGTTATGTGGGGTTGTGTGCATGTGGCTCTTTATCAAGAACTAGGCCATTATTGGAGCAAGGGATTGGATTTTTCCCAGAGGCTAATTCTTATGTGTAAGGATCAATAGATGTTTTGACACTATGATGCTTACTGCCACTTTTTCGTTAAAGAGCACAAAAGACAATAAGTGGGTAGGAAAAAGTCTTAGATTTTCTTTTGTGATGCCATCATAAATCTCCTATTAAGGAATCTTCTATCACAAACTTATTTCAGAGCTGAAGTAGCTGAGGACAGTTAGATTATATGACTTGTTCCATGAGTGGCAGAGATGATACTAGACTTGGGATCCTTTAGTCTAAGAATCAGTCACTCAACACAGATTTATTGAGAGCCTCCTAGATGCCAGGTCCTCATGGAGCTTACATTCCATGTGAAGGAGACAGACAATAAAGATGAACGAGAAAATTATGCCGTGTATCATAAATATGTTGTATCATACTGTATTATATACAATGTGAAAAAATGCTATGAAGAAAAAGCAAGGCATTTAAAATGGGGTGATCAGAGAAGGTCTCAGTGAGAAGGTGGTACTTGCACAGAAAAAGAGGTGAGGGAGTGAGCCATGATGATATATGAGGGAGAATATTCCAGGCTGAGGGAATAGGAAGTATAATGAAGGCCCTGGGATTGGGGGGCAATGCTTGGTGTGTTTGAGGAATGACAGGGAGCTGGTATGGCTGGAGTGATGAGCACAGTAGTAGAAGGTGAGATCAGAAAAGTATGAGGGAGGGGGCGCAGATCAGAGAGAATGGTGTAGGCCATGTAGGGCTTTCTGATTGAGGTGGGAACCACTGGAAAGTTTTTAGCTACTTTATCTGTTTTAGATTTTAAGAGGATTATCCTGGCTGTTGGGCTGAAAATGAACTGAAAAGGGAAAAGGGTAGAAGCACTGTGGCAGACAGGGAGGTCACTGCACTAATCCAGGAGCAGAATGACTGAAGCTTGTGGCCTGGGGGGTAGCAGTGAAGGTGGAGAGGTGATAAGATAATGATGATTACAACATTGACCTTGGTCTAGTTCACTTCAATTATCAAACAATTTTAAGTATTTATTACAGGCTGAGTCTCCCTAATCTGAAAATTTTAAATAAGAATTGCTTCAGTGAGCATTCCCTTTGAGCATCATATCAGGGTTCAAAAAGTTTTGATTTTGGAGCATTTTGGATTTTCAGATAAGGGATGCTGAACCAGTAAGTATATAATGCAAATATTCCAAAATCCTAAAAAATATGAAGTCTGAAACACTTCTGGTGCTAAGCATTTTGGATAAGGGATACTCACCCTGTATTTTCTAGGCATCTTGCTAAGGGCCGGGGATACAGAGTTACATAAAAGCCAATTTCTACCCCTGAGGAACTCAATCTTATGTAAGAGACAACTATAAAAAATATTAAGAACATTACAATGTGTTTTGGCAAGCACAACAATAGAAATACATTCAAGGTGCACATGCAGAACCAAAAAAGAAGGCAGGAAGGGCATCTGTGAGAAGCTGTATTTTGAAAGAGAAATAAGCTTTCCAGAGTTTCCCTCTCGGTAGCAGGAAAAGCAAGATTTGTAGGGCAGTATAAGCAATTGAGTTGTTCGTTTCTGTTTCATTCTTAGTGGTGCAGCAGGTTCAAAGTATTGAAACAAGGATCCTCAAATTCTTGCCCTGTGCCCTAAGAACAGTCTGGCAGGGCTTGTGGTTTAAGGTTTGTCTTAGGGAATGAGTTCTAGGTGGCACAAACAGCTAAGTCTAAAGATCCTAAACTATAAACTTGCTTCGTGTGTGAAGAAACAACAGGAGGCTAGAGGAATGGATTGCCAAGGAAGAAGAGGAGCAAGACAGCTGGTCAAATGCCCTAAAGCCATGGGAAGAGCTTGGGGGCTATCAAAGGATTCATCTGGAGTTGAAGGATGAGGGAGAGGGGGAGCAAACTTAATATTTTGAATTGAAAAGGAAAGTAAACTGAGAGGGGTGTGGTAGCTTCTTAGAGTTTGATAGGGATTCAAACTTCTAAGAGTTTGATTGGGACTTCCTTGAGCACAGGATAGGAAGGCATCATACAGTGGGAATGTACATGGATGCTTGTGTGGAGGTGGTGGATAAGTCCAGCAGTCTTGGAGCAATGGCCAAGTTCCTCTGTGGCCAGCCCTACACCACTGCAGAACGACATCACTCACAAGAGGTTGTAGAGTGCAGTGGTTAAGAGCAGGGACTCTGGAGTCAGGCTGATGAGTCAAATCCCAGACTTACCAGCACCCTGGGGGTTACTTAATCTCTGTGCCTTGGCTTCCCCACATTGAAAGAGGGGCTGGTGGGAATAGCAGCAGGGCAGGAAAAACCATTTTCCCCTCATCCTTCTAAGTTCTCGACTGGGGTCTCTGTAACAAAAGACAGATTAACAAGAGAAAAACAAACACATTTATTAACATGTTGCATTGTGCCTGTGACATTTGAGAATACCCAAAAATGAGTACTTCAAAGAGGTGATTTAGAACTTTGGCTAAAACAGCATCTTCTGCACAGAATACTACCTTTTTAGAGAAGTGACAGGACAAAGGAAAGAGAAGCTTGAGTCTCTAACGTAGCCAGTTGAGGGAGAGCAAATGTATGGGAAACTAGTGGCAAGTCAAGGCTAATAGTGAAGTTCATGACGAGATTCTTCTGGTACCAGCTCCAGGATGATAGGGGTCTCAAGTCATGTCTGTCTGGTGATTAACTTTTTGTCCTCCCTGGACACAAGTTGTGTCCTGCCTTTAGGCCATAGAAGGGATTCAGAGAGATTGTCTTACATCTGCTTGTTCTCTGTTGTCTTTGGCTCAAAATAATCCTCATGCCAAAGTGGCACGTTTTGAGGCAGAATATTCTGCTACCCTTCAAGTATCTATCTCATAGAATTGCTATGAGGAATGTGTAAGCTAATATATGCAAATTGCTTAGAACAGGGGTTAGCATGCAGTAAGCGCTCTATAAGTATATGCCATTGTTACTACTACCCTCTGGAAAAAGCATTTGCACATGCCCTGCAGAGAGCCTTGACACAGGCATTATGTAAGAAGAACAGTCACAATAAAGCTGACCACATGGACTGGGGAGAAGGCCTCTTTCCTGTGTGAGCCCTTACAGAATTGGGATTCTTATGGCACCGAGAGGTGACTGGGATTGAATTTCTCACCAACCCTGGCAAAAAAATTAAAAAAAAGAAGGCTGAGGCAGTTTTAATTTGATCTAGAAAAATAAATATGATGTTTCTCAAGTGTCTCATGAAGAAAATTCTTACTGGTTACGTGAGCTTAGGAAACTCTAAGCTGCTATAAATTGCTGAAAGATAGTTCTGAGGTGAGGATAGGTGGCGAGTAATGGTGAAAAGTGAGCAGGGATTGAATCTAGATAGACCTTAAGTGCCCTTCTAGTGACCTTGGCCTTTATTCTGCAGATGCTGGGGAGCCAGAGAAGGAATTTTAAGCAGGAACAACATAATTTGATTTAGATCTTTAATAACATTGTTGGCAGCAGGAGCATAGACATAAAATTGTCAAGGCTAGAGAGAAAAAGTGATCAGTTAAAGGCTCTTGTGGCAGTTCTGCAGGGAAAGAATAGGGACCCAGATGAAGATATTGATGGCAGGGATAAAGAAGGCTCAATAGAGTGCAGGCATATTTAGAAAACGTGGGGCCAGGAGTGGTAACTCGTGCCTGTAATCCCGGCATTTTGGGAGTCCAAGGCAGGTGGATCACTTAAGGTCAGGAGTTTGAGACCAGCCTGGCCAACATGGTGAAACCCTGACTCTACTAAAAATACAAAAATTAGCTGGGTGTGGTGATGGGCACCTGTAATCCTAGCTACTCCGGGAGGCGGAGGTTGCAGTCAGCCAAGATTATGCCACTGCCCTCCAGCCTGAGTTACAGAGTGAGACTCAGCCTCAAAATAATAATAATAATAATAATAATAATAATAATAATAATAATAGTAATAATGAAAGAAAGAAAAGAAAAAAGAAAAAAAAGAAAACGTTGATCTGATATTGCAGACAAAGAAGTTGGGCTTTGGATATGAGGACTCCAGGAGGAAGAACAGGTTTGAGGATGACAGTGAGTTCAGTGTGGCTCCTGTTAAGCCTGTGTCTAATAGGAGGTGTCAAATTCTGGCTAAGGCAGAGGTTTGGGAGTCCTAAAGATTGAGGAGGTGAAGTTGTATACAGCAGGATGGTAAAGCGGGAAGAGAAAGGGCTGAGGCCCAAAGCGTGGCAGCCCCAAAGGCTTTCATGAGGATTGCAGAGAAGAAAGGTCAGACTGACAGAAAGACAACAGGGAGAGGAATGAGGGAAGATGTTGATGGGATGCCTTGTGGTTAAATTCGGGGGTTTCAAGAACTGAGGACTTTGTTAGTACACTGCAGAAGCCTGGTAGGGGAAGAGATCAGCTTTCAGTAAGTCAAGGCTCCCTGGAAAAACAGTAATGGAGCTTGAATTTTATTTTGGAGAAATGGTTGGCGCTCTGTGAGAGATATATTTGGAATCATTGTAAATATGGTTTTTCCTTGCATGAGTGAATCTTAGATAGTTAGGAATATTCGGAAACAATACAGCATTCAGTGAGAAAACACTCAGATGCCTCATTGGACTCAGTGGTGTCTTTTATTAACTGTAACACCTGCCGTTTCACAGCCTGTGCTGCTGTCTCCAGATACAAAGTGAAGGGGGCCCCACAACAAGTATTGGGCTAATTGCAGCCTCCAAATAACAAAATAATAATCAAACTGTGCACTGCAGACTCAGTCATTTGTACATGTCACATATAAGTGATTTTCTTTTTGATGGAGTGAAATGTATCTAATCTGAAGTGTTCATTTAACAAATATTAATAAAGTTGCCTTAATGTGCCAGGCACTGTGCTAGGTTCTAGAATTATGATGGTGGCTCAAATGGACTAGGTTTTTGCCCTGATGTCATTAATTGTTTCATGCAGAATGACAATACTAAAACAATAATTACATGTGTAAGGAAATAAATAGGGCTTTGAGGCTCATGCCTGTAATCCAGCAGTGAGCCGTGATCATACCACTGTGTACTCCAGCCTGGATGACAGAGTGAAACTCTGTCTTAAAATACATACATAAATAAAAAATAACAAAATACTTTTTAAAAATGAATAAATGAATAAACACAGGGAGTATAGCAATATTCAGCAGTCAGGGGTGTGGACTCTACGCCTTTACTTTCATGTGGTGTAAGTGAAAACACCATTTCTGAGGTTTCCTCCATGTGGAGGGATATCTTTCAGACATTCTACCTGGCCTCTGCTGCTCCGTCATCACTGCTCCCACAGAAGGAGAGGAGACGCCTCTGGTGGTGAGTTCTGGGGAAGACTTGGGCACACTGAGCTCAGCCACTTCCCCTTCCCGGTATGGGTCTCCCCTCATGAGTTAACCACCACCTTAATCACCTCCTAAAGGCCTCACCTTTTAATTCCAGCACATGGGAGTTTAAGTTCCAACACATACATTTTGAAGGGATACAAATATTCAAAGCATAGCATGGTGATGGTGGGGTCATATGCCCAAGAGATGTATAGGATTCGCTGTAAAGATGGCACATGAAAGAGGACATATATTAATGGAGGGACCAGCTTGGATGTAAATAGATGACTGAATCTGGGTTAGATGTTGGTCTGATAGGAACATACTGGTTGGTATTACTCCACTAAGGAAAGCAAAGATACAAAAACATAAGCAGTTTTTGTTGAACAAAGAAACCCACTGGCAGACTCAGAACTCATGGACTTGACAGCTCTCCCTCACTATGGGGAGACCCCACAAGACTTGTTAGAAGAGCATGTTAGGAAAACAGATTCCTTGGCCAGAAAACAAAGGGACAGTACAAGTAAAGAGACATTCAGTTTCAGCAAATAATACTAGCTTTACTTTATTATGGACAAAAGAGGCCAATTAAAGAGATTAAGGCTGTTACAAACTCCACTTAGCTTTCTTGAATGTGATTAAAAGGCAGTGCAGGGAAATAAAACTCTAGAGGCACACCTTGGTACTACAGAAGATGTTGCATGTGGAACTGCTACATGGTCTGGAACATTCAAAGCTTAGAAAAGACTGTCCTGGAGAGCCTGTGGCTAAGGCATTGGGCATCACCAGGATGCCAGGGGCTCAACCTCAGAAGGTTCAGTTCAAGAATCTGCTGAGAGCAATTCTGTGGCTGAAGCAAATGTGGCATTAAGGAGGAAGCTCCTCAAAAAGCATCCTTTACAATTTCAGGGTAGCCCTGGGACCCAGGACAGAGCTGTGTGCCCTGGGGAGATAGGGGAGGAGTGGAGGCCGTGCTGCCAGACAGAGCCCATTGAGACACACGGAACTAGGAAGGAAATGGGTTTTAGGATGTTTCAAATATATTGGGTGGGAAAGAGGGACGTTTCTCAACTTAATTAGAAGTCAGCATTATTTGCTTTGAAAGAGGACACAATTGTCTAGTGGGATTTTTCCACTAGACATGCTCAGCAAACTGCCGTGACTTCTCAACCGATGGGCAGTTTTTCCTGATCAAGTCGAAGGTCCCAGGCCACATGTTCTGGACACCAGGCGGGCACTGGCTGACATCCTGCCAAGGCTAAGACACAGGTACTCTTCATCTACTCTTCTTTCCTCAGAAACTGCCACATCTTTGGCAACACTAAGTGTTTGGTTCTGGCCCTAGGGCTTTGAGGAAGTTATAAATACATTAGGAGTTGAGGATTCCCTTCTCTGCTGAACTTGGTTTGTGTGGGGTCAGGGCTGGGATTCTCCCGTAAATCCTATTAACTCTTTAGGCCCTTGATTAAAGTTAGGCAAAAATGGAAGACATTTGTCTTCTGAGGTCCTGAAAAGTCCTAGCCGGGGCTGTGAGAGTTAAAGGAGTAATATATGCAGTGAAACTAACAATGAAAATAATTATTATGTCAATGGAATGGCTCTTCTATGCAAGGCAAATCATTTAAAATTTAAAATTAATTTTTTTTTGGCATTTTTAAGTCTGCCGAAGTAGTGAGAGGTAGGAATGGAGAGCCTGGAGAGGGAATTCAGGCCAGATTGGGTGGGTCCTCATGTTGTGTGCTTCATCTTGAAGGATGCGTACAGCTGTCAGGCAGGAGTTTTGGGAAGGAGAGTTTGGTGATCAGATTTTGACTTGAAAAATCCATTGATTGGAGTGTGGAGGTTGCGTAGGGGAGGACAGGGGGCATGCAGTTAGGGAGATCAGTAGAGGGGCTGTGGACATAGCACAGGTGAGAAATGACAGCGGCCTTTATCCAATGTAGTGGGAGTGGCAGAGATATGGGAAGAGGTGGAGAATGGATCGGCCTTGTTGAGTGGATGTGGAGTTTAAATGTTGTTATCCAGAGCTATTTACATGCTTTTAGCTTAGACAACTGGGCAGATGGTGATGTCCTTCATGAGACAGGGCATAAAACAAAACAAAATGAGGGCAGCAGTGGTAGTAGTAAGGTAAGAAGGCTTTTTGCACTTAGTAAATTCCAGGTTGTGCATCAATTACCTCATTTAACATGAGCAACAAGGCAATGTGCTAGTTACTATTAATATGTGCATTTTACAGAGGAAGAAACCCAGGCTCAGAAAGGTGGAGGAACTTGCTGGTGGTCACACTTCTAAGAATTAGGGAAATAAAATTTGGAATAGGATGGACCTGGACACAAATTCTGGATCCCCTAGTTGTGAGAACTTAGGCATGCCAATTAACTGGGCCTATCATGGAGATGACACTTACCATGTAAGTTTCAGGGAGATGGCAATTAAGGAGACTTCAGCATGGTGCCTGGCATGCAGTAAACACAGAGAACATAACCATCACTGACAACTTGTTGTTCAAGTATTACCATAAACCTAATAAGCTAAGAGTTAGAAATATTCTCATTTCATGAACTTATCAAGTGAAACCCAAAAAGGGTAGTTGATTTATTTATTTGTGCGGTATTAGGAAGCTAAATGAGGTTTTCTTATTTCTAAGCCCATCTTCTTTTTACTACACCAGGCTGTCTTTCATTTCCTTGGAAGTAAAATGATCAATAATTAGCTTTCTGAGGTCTTGAAAAGTTATTAGCCTCCAGTGAAGCTAGAAGCTATGTGGGCTCCCGAGGTGATTTTTGCATTTGTGGCTGTGGCAAATTGCAGCTCAAGGGTTCTAAGCTCTTAATCTGTTATTATTAGCAGATGTGATAGATTAGCTTCCCAAGTGGTTCTAATATTGCCTCACTGTTGAGAGCCACTGTCTTAGAGACATTCCACCACGTGAGTACAAACCACTGCAACCTGTCCGGGGTAGTACTATTTGTAATAGCAAAATATTGGGGATGTGGGGGTGGGAAACTCCAAATGTTCGACAGGAGACAGGATAAAAGATTGTGCAGTGCATGCTCCTCAGTGGAATTTAAGCGCTAGGAGGGGAGAGATTGTGTCTCTTTTGTTCACTGCTGGATCCCCGCACCTAGAACCATGCCTGGTAAACATTCAAATAAACACTCCGCTATTCTATCAGCACTAAATATAGTATGTTTACAAAATCCCATTATGTGGTCCATCTGACAGCAGCAAATAGCAAATGAATTACAGCTATATGCACCAACAGGGATGAATGTCAGAAACATGAGTGCGCACATAGAAGGCCAAAGAATACCTGCGGTATGATGCCACTTTTTAAAGTTCAAAATCAAGCAAAACTAAATAACAGAATAATTAGGTAAATAGCCAGTGTGACAACTCTATAAATAAGTACAAGAGAAGGATAAAGGATCAAGGTTCAGGATTGTCGTTGTGGCGGTAGAGGGTTGGGGACATGAATAAGACTTTCGAGAGGGACACACAGAAACTTATTTTGGAAATGTTCTGTTTCTTAAGTTGGGTGGAAGGTTCATGGGAATTTATTATGCTTCCTATCTTAATATTCCTTGAATATACACATGTTGTTAAAAGTAGAACTGATGAGGTCAAGGCAGGTGGATCACTTGAGGCCAGGAGTTCGAGACCAGCCTGGTCAACATGGCAAAACACTGTCTCTATTAAAAATAAAAAAAATTAGCTGGGCATGGTGGTGCAGGCATGTAATTCCAGCTACTCAGGAGGCTGAGGTATGAGAATCGCTTGAACCCAGGAGGTGGAGGTTGTAGTGAGGCGCGATCACACCACTGTACTCCAACTTGGGCAACAGAGCAAGACTCTGTTACAAAAAAAAAAAAAAAAGAAGAAAGAAAGAAAGAAAGAAAGAAAAGAAAATAGAACTGATGGTAGGCTGATCAAACAGAAGCAGGTAACTAACAGAAGGATGGTGTACCAGAGATGAAATATGTGGGCTTTGCTTTCTTCTTGCTTTAGGAGGGGCTCCCTCTAGGAGGCTACAGGAAACCTCCCAGAGCCGTCACTGAGGTCGCCTTCATGGGAGGGTAAGGGCATACAGTCCTCTTGGACTTGTTGAAGGGCAACCGTGGGGTGATAGATTAGCCTCACCTGCTGGGAGGGAGAATGCCTGGGTCCACCAGGAGGTGAGGGGCCCCTAGTCTAGTGTTGGAAGAAGCTGACCATGGGCCTTGTGCGGATGCTGATGATGGCAGCAACACACAGCCTGGGATTTTGTTCTGGATTCTATCCTTGACCCACCCACTAAATTCTGGGTGAACTTGGCAGACACCATCTCTCTGGGCTCCAGTCCCCTCATCAGTAAAATTAAAAGATGAGACAGGAGCATTCGTCATCAGCCTGTGTCAGTGTCACCTTTATAGTTCCCTGGTGATTCTGTTGGGTCACTTAGGGAGGGAGAGGGTTCAGTTGAAAATGGAGGTCCTGGGCCCTGCCACCCTCAGTTCAACTGGGGCAGCCACTCTTATGGATTTTGTATGTTTAGGTTCTGTGTATGATTTCATTTCAGAGGAGGGTTCTGCTGCTGAAATAAAAAGCAATGCAAACCCAAACAATTAAAAGTTTGGAAAACACTGATCTAGACTAGTGTTTCCCAAACCTACTTGTACATCAAATTACCCCCAAAGAATTTAAAAAGAAAAGGAAAACAACTCAGATTCCCTGGACCTCACCCTTGACTTACGCAATCAGTATTTCCAAGAATAGGAGCTCCAGAGGCCTTGATAATACCCCCTACATGGACGTCACAGGCGCAGCCCATTTCTGGTCGACAGACTGGTTTTTGGAAACTGCTGTTGTGAAGGAACTTTGGCATTCTCTTCCCAGCACTAACATACCATGAGTCTGTGTTTATATTCCTCCTGTGTATAACACCTTCTGTTCCATTTGTTTATTTTTTCCCATTCCTAGAAAAACAACAGCGTCTAAGAACCAAAATATCAAAATGAAGCTGCCATCCTATTTTTATTATTTCCCTGTGCACAAAATTTAGGGTTGTTTTTCTGGTTTTTGTTTCTCGCCCCCCCACCCCCAACCTCTGAACGTTGTGTATAAAAATAGGCTCTTTGTTTTTCTACACTGCCTACCGCTGAAGCTCCCACATGCTTTAGAAATCATGCCATTCAAGTTGGAACAGATACTAAAGGAGCCCGGGGAGTAATTTCTCCTTGCATCGTTTGGGCGACAAAATATTTCCAAACTGTGCTCTGACATTGACTTTGAAATATTTCCCCCTTCCTCTTTGCCCCCACCCGCTGCAAACATATAAGCATGCTTGATTGAATAGCCCACTGGAGAGGGTTAAAGGCAAGACTGGGAACACCTGCTCTTGAAAGAGTGTGTGTGGTTAGTGCCTCTTAACAAAGAAATATGATTCTTAGAAAGGCCAGTGAAGGGCAGATGGAAGAATAGAGGGAATATGTGGGCTAAAACATGAGGTCAAACTAAGAAGATTAAGACTTTCAGCCCACAGAGATGAAGGCTGCATGGGGAGATGATCAAAGACAACGAAGCCACAAAGGGCATCAATATGTTTGTGTTCACCAAATTCCAAAGTATGAGAAGGAGCAGGGAGTACTCTTTGAAGCCTGAAAGAAGAGAAATTTAGAAAAAAATAGAAAACAAAAATTAGTTTACACAGTGAGTCATAAATGTTTGGAACAAATCACTCCCAAGACATGGTCTGGGTTGAAAAGAATAAAGGTTCAAAGAAGGTGTAATGTATTTATGAGTCATAGAGGCACAGTGGTTTTTAGAGGGTGAATTACACTGTCCTGTGGTACCTCTCTGGAGTTTAATGTTTGGATCGGTACTATGTCAAAGACAGAACGCTAAGCTATGCTTACTCTGCAGTTGATCTAATAAGACAAAACTTATGTCCTTAAAGAGGAAACACTTTATTCTGCCAAATGCCTCAAAAAATTTAAATAATGGATGCCATTTTCTCAGTCTGTAAGGATGTCTTGCTTTAAGAAAACTCTCTACTCCTTCTGGAAGGCCTGAGGCTTGTCAGTTGCTGGGAGGTGTTTGAGCTGTTTTTGGGAACACAAGAAGGCTGGGGTGGGATTGAAGCAACTGCAATGTGGATGCATTATGTAACCTCTAACCAGCTTACCATGGTCGGGGCAGGGGTCGTGGGGGGTGGGAAAGGCAGGTTGGGACTTCCACTGGTGCTATCGTGTACCCCATGAGGCCCACACTAGTAAGAAAGCCACATAATTAGCCTTGGTGCCACCCATGGGAACTCCTTTCTGGGGCAGGTGTGGCCTTTCTACCTTCACATCCCTCCTCAGTTTTGCAAAGGGCTGACCGTTGAAGTAGACAGACAGTGGAACCCTGCATCCTGGGATGCGAAGTCAGCCATAGAAAGAGACGAAGATGAGAAGGGATGTAAAAGCAGCGGTTGTTAGCTTCTTTTAAACTCTTTCTCAGATTCAAGTGAACTATCTCTAGAAATAAAGTGTGCTACAAATAGTTCACCAAACAGTGGGACTAAGAGTTGATTCCTTCTCAGACTATCAAAATTGTACCACAGAAATGGCTGAGTTATATAAGAAATTTGATTAGAAGCTTGTTCTGGTTCTCTATGGCAGTGCAACGAACTACTCCAAAACTTAGTGGCTTAAAGTAACAGGCAATGAATTACGCTTATAGAGTCTATAAGCCAGTAACTTGGATGGTTAATCCCTCCTCCACAATGAATGGGGCCTCCAAATGGCTGAGGCCTGCAGTCCTCTGGAGGCTTTTCACTCGCATGTCTGACTGGAATGACTTGAAGCCTTGACTCAATGGAAAATGTCAACCAGGGCATCTACACATGGCCTCTATGTGGCTTGGACTTTTCACAGCACAATGTCTGGGTTCCAAGAGGGAGCATCCAGAGATGAAGCAGATGGATCCACATGGCCTAGTTTCAGAAATCATGAAGTGGTCACTTTTTCTGCCTTCTTTTGGCATAAGTGAATCACTAAGGCCAGCCCATTTCAAGGGAAGGGCATTAGATTCTCCTTGAGGGAGAAATGGTGAGGTTTTGCGGCAGAGGAGCATGTAGAAGAGTGGATTTTGTCATGGCCATGTTGGAAAATGAAATATGATTTACCACAAGGATGTATATGTGTGTGTCTGTGTGTATAAATAATCACCTGTTTTCCCATGTTAGGATCTGAGAGAGGAATTTTATTGGCATCCAGGTGTCAGGGAATACAGGATTTGTTTATTTGGGGGTATAACGTGGGCAGGGGATTAAGATCAATATTTATCCATTAGAAGAGAGGACCTGAATAAAACTCTCTTTGGTAAAGCAAGCTAACAAATAAAGATCAACATGAGGCCTTTGCAAAGTTTCTGCAACTTGAGAGTAGGGGACCATCACCTTGGAGATGGAGATGGAATATATTTGAAAAGGAAACTAAAGGAAACAGAATAATGTCTTTGAAATCTTCTCTAGAAGGATGAAAGAACGTAACAGAAACTGCAGAAAGTTGTTATCAGTTCCCATGAAGAGAAAGTTAAGAGGCTCTTTTAGAATGCAGAAGTCATTAGAGAGGTAAGCATGATGACAGCAAAGTTAATCAATATGGAAGCCAGAGAATAGACAGTGAAATCATGAGTATCAGGGGCTTCTGAAGATGAAGTCAGCACAAATGGTATCAAAGTAATAATAAAAGATATATAAAAAAGAAAACATTCCCAAATGGAAGAAAGATTGAGTCAGCATTTGATAGCATTTTATAGCTCCCAGAGAAAATAAAGAGTTAAGACCTGCTTGCAAACTCATCCTGGCAGAAGATGTTTGAACCTCATAGACACACAAAAGCACTGATGCAAAACCCCAAGTCGCCAGTGTTTTTTAAAAAATAAAACCCAAGCTAAATTCAGACTTCATTTCTACATTATTAAACACCAGAAAATGATAGGGCAATCTCTATAATATGAAGCAGTAGATAGTAGTAGGCTTTGAGGAAAAAAAGTTGTGGCTGGTCGCGGTGGCTCACACCTGTAATCCCAGCACTTTGGGAGGCTGAGGCGGGTGGATCACAAGGTCAGGAGATTGAGACCATTCTGGCTAACACAGTGAAACTCCATCTCTACTAAAAACACAAAAAATCAGCTGGGTGTGGTGGTGGGCACCTGTAGTCCCAGCTACTTGGGAGGCTGAGGCAGGAGAATGGTGTGAACCCAGGAGGCGGAGCTTGTAGTCAACTGAGATGGCACCACGACACTCCAGCCTGGGCGACAGAGTGAGACTCCGTCTTTAAAAAAAAAGGTGGGCTGGGCGCGGTGGCTCAAGCCTGTAATCCCAGCACTTTGGGAGGCCGAGATGGGCGGATCACGAGGTCAGGAGATCGAGACCATCCTGGCTAACACGGTGAAACCCCGTCTCTACTAAAAAATACAAAAAACTAGCTGGGCGAGGTGGCGGGCGCCTGTAGTCCCAGCTACTGGGGAGGCTGAGGCAGGAGAATGGCATAAACCTGGGAGGCAGAGCTTGCAGTGAGCTGAGATCCGGCCACTGCACTCCAGTCTGGGCGACAGAGCGAGACTCCATCTCAAAATAAATAAATAAATAAATAAATAAATAAATAAAAATAAAAATAAAAAAATAAAAATAAAAATAAAAAAATAAAAAAAAGGTATGACCTAAGAGGTCATCCAAGTTTTTATTAATGTGTGAAATCAACAGAACATTTTCATATATACAAGTGTTAGAAAGACTCACATATGTATCATGTCTAGAAAAAAATTTGAAGTTAAGTTTGCTGATGGCTTCTGGAATGATAAAATACACACTACAAGAAATTTAATAGTTATTATTGAATTTCATATTGGATTAACAATGTGAAGACAGGCAATTAGTTAAGGGAAAGACAATGCTCACCTTACATAGGAAGAAATGACAAATGGACTGTTTCCACTTCTAAAAGCAAATCGAAGATTGGTGGAACTGAATGGAGGATGTCCTGCTGTAATATTTGCACTACAGGTTGCAACTGAGAAAGGAGGAAGCCCGTCTAGAATATTCCAAAATGTCTCCAGACTTCAAGCTCAGAGACAGCAGCTGAGAGAAAGGGAGTGAGAGTTTGCAGAAAGCAGAGAATCGAAGGTTATATTTAAAGACCCTTTTACGTAAGGACACATAGTCCACTTCCTCCTTCAGAAAGCCCAGCAACCCAATATTTTCCTCCAGGCAAAAACAGCAGCAGCAACAAAACAAAAGCCCAGAATGTTCTTTTTTAGAGAAATTGAACAAATATTTGGGAAGAACTTGGGTTTTTAGTGTGGGTGTTTTCGTCCTGGAGTAAAGCCCTTCACATTCTATCATTTAGATAGACTTCAGTAAAGCTGGCTTTCACTTCCTCACCCTGTTACCCTAAAGGGAAGCTTGCCAGTTGATAAATTCTGCTCCTAGTCAGCCTTATATTTAAGGATGTTTACCTCCTGGAAGATAAAGTAGAAGATAATCACAAAAACTGACCTCTGAAGAAACAAAATTCAGGGAACTGAAGATAATTTTAAAATGATGACAACTCTACCGTTCTCTGAAATTTAAGAAGATACTGAAAGCTATTACCTCCATAAGGGGAGAACAAAATGCTATGAAAATGAAAAATACAAAAGAATAAGGAAGATCCCTTGGAAATTAGAGAGATGATGACTCAAATAAAACAATTGCTGGGTGGCCAGGCACAGTGGCTCACACCTGTAATCCCAGCACTTTGGGAGACCGAGGTGGGCGGATCGCCTGAGGTTGGGAATTTGAGACCAGCCTGACTAACATGGCGAAACCCCATCTCTACTAAAAATACAAAAATTAGCCGGGCATGATGGTGCATGCCTATAATTTCAGCTACTCAGGAAGCCGAGGCAGGAGAATTGCTTGAACCTGGGAGGCGGAGGTTGCGGTGCGCCGAGGTCGTGCCATTGCACTCCGGCCTGGGTAACAAGAGTGAAACTGCGTCTAAAAAAAAAAAAAAAGAAAGAAAGAAAGAAAGAAAATTGCTGGAATGATTGGGAGAAAAAGTTGAGGAAATCTCTCAAAAACAGCACAACGGGAGAGGGTAAGAGGAGATAAAACAGAGGTCAATTAAGATAAGGACTTTATATGAAAAAGACGCGTACACACACGTTTATCTCAGCACAGTTCGCAATTACAAAAATATGGAACCAACATAAATGCCTGTCAACCAAAGAGTGGATAAAGAAAATGTGGTATGTATACACTGTGGAATACTACTGAGCCATAAAACGGAATGAAAGAATGGCTTTTGTAGCAACTCCGATGGAGCTGGAGGCCATTATTCTATGTGAAGTAACTCAGGAATAGTAAACCAAATATTCTATGTTCTCATGCCTTAGAACTATGCCTTAGAACATATGCCTGTGTTTTTATGCCTCATGACTAAGCTGTGCGGATGCAAAGGCGTAAGAATGATATAATGGACTTTGGGGACTCGGGGAAGGGTAGGAGTGGGGTGAGGGATAAAGGCTACATATTGGGTACAGTGTACACTGCCTGGGTAGTGGGTGCACCAAAATATCAGAAATCACCACTAAATAACTTGTCCCTGTAATCCAAAACCACCCATTTATTAATTTTTAATAATTAAAAAATGAGGATTTCAGTGTCCAGTGGATGGATTTAGCAAAAATTTACCACCAATTGGTGGTGGTCTTGCCAAAAATAATTTCACAGGAGCAATAGAATGGATAAAACATAAATATCCAAATGATGTAGTTCTATTTGGTTGCTTTAAGAAGATTGGCTCAATGGCTTAAAGTTAGTAGAAAGGAATCCTGTATTTCATTACCAGCATATAATCCCAACTCATCTATAGTTTAATGGATAGTGACTTTACAGCCTCTACCTTTTACTCAAAAACTAGCTACTATGCATTAATTGTCCCTTCTGGTTCCAGATGAGTGGCAGTGATGACCTCAGGCCAGAAACAAGCTGGGCCAAGTTTGTTCAGAAGATCAATTTATTTTCCAGGAATGTAGTTTACATATCATTATGGATCTTAATGGTATAGATTGTATTTAGCTGTGAGTTGGCAATCTCTACTAGGAAGACGTGTGTTACTTGATTATTTTATCCATTACCATACCATAAAATGGCCCATAATTTCTTCTGCAAGCAGTTAGAGAGTTTTCTTGAGGAGGGGGTGGGCAATTTTGTTTTCTTTCAGATAAACATTAGAATAAACAAAGCCATAGGAAAAATAATCCTTAAACCACATGTTTCAAAGATTGCCATGAAGTATTCATTGACACTACAGTAGTACGTTACCAGCCTCAGCACCCTAAGAAAAGTAGTAGCTTGTATATTGATATTATTATTAGATTTTTAGCAGGGAGAAAGGTCGCCTTCCAGGTAAGAACTGTCTTGGAGCTCATTGTTTAACTACAAATGAAGGGTTTCCAGCTCTGGAGTGCTCTTTAACTTTGTACTGTTGGCAGGAGGCAAAATGATAATGGGTAATAGCGAAAAACTCACTTTTTATATAGCAAGTGAGCTTGAGACTTTCAGTCCTGCAAATTAAGTTAAAATGAATGGCTTCTGAACAGCATATTGGGTGACAGGAAGTTTATAAATGTTATGTCTCCTGAGGTGTTCCAATAATGGTAAGTTTGGGCAGAATAAGATTTTTCTACAACAGCCTCCTTAGAAAGACCAGCTGTCTCCAGAGAGATTGGTTAATAAGTCAGTTACCTGAGTGTTGAAAATGAAATACAAAAGGTGGGGGAACCAAAAAGACTTACAAGGAGGAAAATGTTAATTTAGCCAATTCAGTGCTTTTCCTACCAAAGTGCTATTCAAGGCTGGCTGACCCTCTCATTTCAGTTTGCTTGATGGTAGCCACAAACACAGGGTTTTGTGTTTTGGTTATGCAGAGCTGATACGGAGAAAATGGTGGATGTGAAGATCTAGGCTTGGTGCAGCAGAGGCTGGAGATGGTGTTAGAGGGATGCCCAGGTGGGCTGTCTGACTGGGCAGCCCAGTGTGTGGAATATGGTGGTGCACTGTGGTCTAGCCTCATCCTGTTCTTGCTTTTGCAGGTCTCAGTGGAAATCAAGGTAATGGTAAATGGTAGATCTATATGTCATGATCTGAGAGTCATCCTAGCAAAAACATTTTATTTTCTCATCTAAAAGTGCTCTCAGAGGAAACACAATTAATTGGCTTCTGAAATGCCTTGACACTTTATGGTCATTGGACAAATATATAAGTTCAAGAATAGAATGTGCTTGGGTATATGAAGAAAACATCTCCTTAAAAAGGCAGTGTTGCTTGCTAGAAGTTTTATTTTTTTCTCACCCTTGGAATAGGGTAAATTTCTGAGGCAGCAGAAAGAGAGATGGAAGTCTCTTCGGAATTCACAGCCCTCCAACCCAGCAAGTCTCATGGTTTCATTTTATACACGTAATCCTACATATGTTTACACATAGTTTCTCCTATTTTCTGGCAGCTCTAGAAGTTAATAGTGTTGTTGTTAAATAAATGAATGTATAAATTTTAATGTGAAATGATTTTTTGAAAATGCAGTAACATTTCCTCAGGAAAGCTTCATGAAGTATTCATTTTTCTATCACCACACTGTAAACCTATTTGCTAGTTATAATCATTTTAAGGTTTAGTTTGTTTGCTCTTTGGTTATTATTTTGACCGTTAGGGCAAGGAGGAGAGCATGACATCATTTCACATCTCTTTTCCACCTTCTACCCTGCTTTCTCTGCTCCCAATGCCATTACCCCAGTTCAAGCTTGCATCCTTCCTTGCTTGGACCATTGCAATAGCCTCTTCCCAAGTGGACTCCTTGCTCCAAATTTGACCCTCTGCACATACTCCATGTGAACATGGTATGTGTGAGGGATACAACTGATCACAATTCCTTCCATGATTTTCTTTTTTTCCTTCTTTTTTAAAAAATGTATACATTTAGGAGGTACAAGTATAGTTTGTTACATGAATGTATTGCCTAGTGGTGAAGTCTGAACTTTTAGTGTAACCATCACCCAAATAGTTTCATTGTACACATTAAGTGATATCTCAGCCCTCACCCACCTCTCACCATTCCACCATTCAGACTCTCCAATATCTATTATCCCACACTCTACCCTCTATGATTTGCTTAGAAGATAAAATCCAGACTCCATGCAAAGCCAGTCATAAATGGATCCATTTCCACCTCTCTAATCTAGTGATTCTCAAGCAGGGTCAATTTTACTGTCCAGAAGACATTTGACAATGTCTGAAGATATTTTTGATGATCACTCTGGAATGTGTCTGTGTGTTACTAGCATCTAGTGGGTAAAGGCCAGGGCTGCTGCTGAAGCTTCTATAATGCACAGGACAACCCTCACAACAAACAATGACACAGTCCAAAACGTCAATAGTGGTGAAGTTGAGAAGCCCTGCTCTTATGTGATCTGCTCCTTTCTCCTGTGCAACCTGGACTCCAATCACAGGCAACTATTTGCCCCTCCATGAGCAGGCCCATACTGCATTGCTTGCTCTTATCTCCACACATTGTGCTGCCTTTCACTAGAATGCTTCTCTCCACTTTTACCATTTGGAGGTAAACTATTATCATCCATAGGCTTTCATAGTACCTTGGGCCTCTATTTAATTTGTGGTATGTTGTATGGTAATTTTGTGTTTTGTCTTTTTCTCCTTCTTCCCTACAAGGCAGAGCTATTCATGGTCAGGCATCATGTCTGGCATCTTTCTATTTCCACCATCTGGTACAAATCCTGGCACAGAGTAAATGTTTGGCATGCCTGTCTGTTGGATACTTGGATAGATGCATGGATGAATAGTCTGTATTTAGAGCAGATGATAGTCAGTAGTCTGATAATTTTTATGATTCAGACTACTAATATTCCAACTTGTAAATGAATTCCTCTTTTGGTCCATACCTTTCAATGTCACCTTCTTGATTATTTTCTTTTGATTCTGACTTTGATGGCTGGCGCGTTGAATGTGGTAGGTGAACAGTAACTATTTGTAAAAGGATTGTTGGCCATAGGTCTAGGTTTAAACAGATGGTAGCATTGGATAACCTGAGAGTCCTTCTCTTTAGGTAGGCAAGAAAGAGATTTCTTTCATTCAAAATTGACCTCGTGGAGCCGCCTTTTTCCTTTTCTCTCTACCCCAGTGGTACTTCCCTCCCTGCTACTTCACCCACTATAGCTCAGCAAATGCTGACAGCTTGGGTGCAGAACTGAAGACTCCTGGAGTGAGAAAGCCTGGAAGCCTCCCATAGATACAGCTGTCTTAATTCAGTTCACCCCACTCAAGTCCGGAACATTAAATCCCATCCCTGCTATGCCAATAATGGCATAGATTTATCTCTTTTTCAGGCTTTCAGCCTCTTCTTTGGGTTCTGTCGCCTTCAATTATGAATGCTGGCTAGTATACCCAGCTTCTACCCTGAAATTCCAAGTTGAGCTATTTTCTATCTTTACCCTTTCTCTTTGTCAACTGAAAGAGAAAGGTCTATCCAATTTCTTCGGAATCTCCTTTCTTCCTCTGGCCTGAGACCTGGATCATTAGGGGAAGTAACTCCCTCTGGATCTGTATTAGGGTGATTTTCCATTCACTTGCCCATTTTCCCTGTTCTAACCTCTTTCCCTTGGTAGTCAGCTGCTGAGAATCCCTAGTTTAGGACCCTTTTCCTTGTTTCCTGGCTCTTTCATTTTATTATAGATTCTGATCCTCTTCTATCTGAACAATAATTATTTTCTTTCTTATCAAGTCTTCCGTTATTCTCCTGGACTCTTTCTTGTTCTTTGCCCTCATTTCTCTATAGGTACCTATTAGCACTTCCATCTCTGCCCTCTGAATTTACCATGTCCTTTTTAGGCAATGGCAGTTTTTCACAGGTCTTTAACTTGAGACTTCTACTTATTATGCTTCCAGAGTAGCAGACGCTTGGTGGGCTTAATCTTCAAGTTTTATTGTGTCTAGGAAATGGGGTTGGATGAGGGGAGAAAAGGAGTATTTAAAGAAGAAAAAGGCAAGAGATCTTCATTTCACTCTTATCGGAAAAGGGCAAGAGTCACAGAGACAGGGAATTTTTTTCTATTAAACTCCATTCTGAGTTTTGTAGAATATCCTTTTCTTTCTTAGAGCCTTGATCTCTACTTCTATCAATAAGCAAAGCTTCAGTAATTTGTGGAATTTGAAAAGGCAAAACCAACCTCAGGAAGTTTGCTATTGGAACCTATTTGGTACTGGGCCTGGCATGATAAGAAGCATACACCTCCCCGCAGAGACAGCTGGAGGGGAGAGTGAGTGGATTTCTCATCCAAGACCAGTGTCCTTGGATCAGAAACAAACTGAGGCAGAAAAAAGTCAGCTTTCAGCAAGGACTCCAACCAGGAAGTTAACCTTCCTACAAATATAAAATAAAAGCAAACAGCAACCAACCAACCAAAACCTTCTCTTTCCTTTGTCACAGGCAGACAGAAAATACAGAACAGCTCACCGAGAGCTCAGAGAATAGGCAGGCAGGAAGTCCCCAAACATCATGAACTGAGAGATAAACAATGTATTGTGGGACTTAGCACAGAAGGTAGGCAGCCAGCATGTTACAGAGGATATTGGAAGAAAACAAAGCGCCCTCAGCAATATGATTGATAATTAAGGTGGAGAAAGTGAACTCTGAATGCAGTAGCATTTCTCTGCATTGGCCCTCATGTACATGAAGACAGGCGTAACAGAAAGGCACTGATGAGAAATGCAGCTACTCCACTGTGGACCAGAGGGGAATAAGAATAAGATGGTGAAGATGGAGGAAAAGGAGTAATTCGGGTACTATCAGAAGGCCAACCCCCCACCCCGATGGCTAAGGGTTTTCAGCAAATACTGCATAAAAAAGAACATATTTCTTTTAGAACCTTACTCACCTCTCTTTCCTCTCTATTTGTGTGTGAGTAAAGTTTTGTTCATTCTCATTACACTTGTTATCTTCATAATGCCTCAAATTAACCTCATTGGTTTTATTGCATTCAGGCAACTGATCCTATTTCAGCCAAGATTCTGGCAAGTAACCAAACTTTCCCATCCTCTGCTCTAGGTTCTTTTGTATAAAAGGTAAACCCTCTCTAAGCAGAACCCAATTAAGCAGGACATTTTAATAGTCCCAGTTTCCACCACTACTCCTTGTAGTTTTGAAGATTTTGTAAAATTTTATCAGAAGATGGTCAAATATCAAGAACATAGATGGTGGTAGTATGGTATACATGAAGGGTCCTGAAAATTATTTATGATCAATGAATTAATATTCTGGGATTAGTGTAGAGTCAGTTCTATCTACTTTACATGGTTAAATCAGTAGCTATGGAGACTCCTACTTGAAGTTTATTATAATAAGCTTGAAATGGTGAGCTTGGTCATCAAAGAAGACACAGTTGTGTTCAGGATGATGAAAGTACATAGGCTGGAATGGGATCTAGTAACGCATGTTAGAAAGATATAAAACAAGAGTTGAAACAAAGAGTTCAAGAACATTCTGAATACATTTTTTTAAAACTGGATTGTTTTTTTACATGAAAAATTTCAAACATACACAAAAGTAGAAAGGATGATATAATGATCTAGAGGTTCAATTAGACTCAAGTTCAATTTTTTAGGCAAGCCTCTTTTCTGAGCAGTGTTTTGCAGCTCTCATTCCTTCACGTCATGAAGCCAAAAGGTCTGGTTGTCCCATTTTAAGTGATGCTAAGATCAATGAGTGGGTTCAGGTGTGTCAGCCTCATCCCTGCATTATCAAGTTTCCATTCCTTTGATGATTGCTGCCTAGATCCATTATTTCATTTAGGGGCTTGCAAAAGGTGATTTTTCTAGTTCTATCCCTCCTGCATTTGTTAGTGGAAATTTTTCCATAAAGAAGAATTTCCCTCATCAACGATTTAATTACCCTAAAACACAGGAAGTTTCACCATAAAGTACATGAAGGGCAGGATGAATGCCTGATCAACTCTCTTCATTTATCAGCCTTAAGAGTCCTCTGTTGGGGCCCCAGCAACTGGATTGGTGGCCACCTAGTATGTAATGAGGGGGGTTGTTCTTAACCGATTTGCTAAGGTCACTGGTGAAATGCCTTTGTTCCCCTGTCTAGAATTATATTAATTCCTTGAGTATATGCAGCCCTCTTACTGCTTCACATACTTCCTGCCTCCGACTAGAAACTAGTAAAAATTTCCAAGCAGAAGTGACAGTAGAGGCATTGAGTTGAAGGAAGAGTTATGGTTTTCTTGTTCTTTCTTCAAGTATTCTGTGATTTGTGTTTAATACAAGGACCTCCCAGACCTGACATTGCAAGGGTAGGTTTAAATATAAATTTTAGACGTTGAGAGGTGATATATGACCTCCTCCTTCCCTTGCGGCAAGCCTATTGCAAGGATGTGCACATGCTTGTGATCTATGGACAGGAAAATGCCACGGCAGTAGCATTTCTCTGCATTGGCCCTCATGTACCCCAGCAAGGACATATTGGTGTTACCAGCATGTCTTATAAGGGATTTTAGGAAGTAAAAATGGAAAGATTCTAAGATAGGCTTAACCTAAGGAATCATTGGCAGCACTGTTAATACTTTATTTTGGGGGTATAGTGACATAGGGGGTGGGAAGAAATTATTTAAAAGCAAAAATAATTTTAATTATTTATTTCCTGTTTTCCCTCTTTTTATTATTATCTTTTGGCTCTTCTCTGGATTCAGTCTCATGACCAGAAAATGGAAGAAGTTAAAAGCTTATTGGATTGACAAAACAAACAAACAAACAAAAAACAAAAAACATGGTGAAGATTAATTCTGAGAAGCTGTTTAAATTGCAAACTTTTTGGGAAAATAATGAAAGGCAATATCAAAAAGACCTTGGGTGATCGGGTTGCCAGATGAAATACAGGAGGTTCAGCTAAAACTGAATTTCAGATAACAGTTAAGTTTTAGTAAAGTGTATCTCAATTATTGCATGGGACAGACTTCTAAAAAATTATTTGTTGTTTATCTGAAATTCAAATTTAACTGGATGTCTTGTCCATTTATTTGCTAAACCTGGCAGATCTACTTGGAGGGCTCAGAGAACAATCTGAGAGTTGTTTGCAGTGCTGTGTGCTGGGCCCCAGGACTTTTCATTATTTCAGGAAATCTCAGGAGAGTGCTAGTGAGGACCATGAATATTCCTCTGCAATGTGCTGATATTTATCAGAGCAAAGCCTGCTGTTCTCTAATATGTATACATTTTAATGGCTCTCTTTACTCTATAAAAGTGAATTTAAATAGGCATAGAGTTTTGTAGGAGTCTGAAAACCCCTGACAATCAGTGTTTCTCTCTCTATGAGGTCATAGCCTGGAAACAATGAAATGCTAGGAGCTGGGGCAGTTGTCTTTACATTTAACCTGGTAAAATGGATGTTAAATAAAGTTTTGTTTAACTTGTTCAGATATCCAGAGAAGAGGCCAGTGTAAAACTTGCATTTTTCAAGCCCTGCTTATAGAACTGGAGCAATTTAATAAGATGTATCTCTTTGTTTTAAATGTTGTTACATGAAATAGATGACACCAAAGCCTATGTTTCTGGTGATTCCTGAGAAATTTGTACCTGGAATTTCTCTGTACTTCTGGTATGAAGATTATTAGAATTGCCTAGAGGTGTCTGTCCTTCCCCACCTGGCTTACAGAACATGTTGTTCTGTTGCTTTTTATAATGTATATAAGCCTCAAACAGAAAGAGAGAGATGGCTGCCAAACTATATTTATGTGATATTGAATAATCTTCAGGGAGGGGTCTTTCTTGCAGTATAAAGGACTCAAATTTTATGCAATTAAATATGCGTAACTTTATGGCTTTATTCGTTCCGTATTCCCTTTCTCCTTTTGCAAACTATTTCAACATTGTGGGTTCCTGGGAGCTCCCATTTTTATAAAACACGTCCATGCTCACAGCTTTATTTGGTTGGTTCAGGGTTGGTTATTTGATAATAACCAGTCATAATATAGCTCTATCTGTAACCTTTTCTGAGATGTCTCCAGTATTCTTCTCCCCCAAATCAATAAACTCCTTTTTTTCCCCAAGCCAAAAAGTTTGAGTTGCAACCAAGAATTCCAACAAATAAAACCCAGAACTAAATTTTTACAAACTATAATACATTAATTTTCAGATTGCTTTTTTAAAAAACAACAAGTTAAAACCCAACAGGCTACTCTTGAAATGTTAATATTTATTCTTAGTTTATCA
This sequence comes from Piliocolobus tephrosceles, assembly GCF_002776525.5. Lineage (NCBI taxonomy): Eukaryota > Metazoa > Chordata > Mammalia > Primates > Cercopithecidae > Piliocolobus > Piliocolobus tephrosceles. The sequence goes on from NC_045443.1 coordinate 94,532,671, forward strand.
CTGCCTCTACAACACTTTTTAAAATTATTCTTTTGAAATTCGTTTTTCCCTCGGTGAGTAATCATATTTCATTATTCATATCACTGTTGTCACACTTAATTTATATTGTTTTGTGTCACAATTATTTTTGTTCACCTCTTTCTCCTGTTCTTGAGAGCAGGGACCAAACTTTCCCTCATTTTAGTGACCTTTGCAGTATCTACATTGTAAGTAAAAAATAGTATTTCTTAAATAGGTAATTAAGTATTTTCTTGGTTCTTTGTTCTTAATGGAGTACAGTATAATAAAAGTTGGGGTTGTTATATATCCAAGAGAAGTTATTTACAATTAAAAAATCTATTAGATTACTTAGCGATGTACGCATATTTGTGAGAATGGTATATTACACGCAAAATAGAAAAACACAGCATTGAAGATCTAATTTAAATAGTAGTGGGAAATAAGCATGTGAGATAATACATGTGTTAATTAACTTGACTTGGCCATTCCACAATGTATACATATTTCACAATATCATGTTGTATACCATACATATATGCAATTTGTATTTGTCAGTTAAAAAATAAACAATTAAAAATGTAAAAAACAAAGCAGTGTGGGATGATGTGTCTGGCTTGGGGAGAAAGAGAGTTTTGTTGGCGGAGGTTCTCTGCGTTCTCTGAGCAGATCAGCTTCCATCAGTGTCAAATGTGGGAGAGGACTTCTAAATTGTCATGGACAATTGGAGACATTGAAAAGGATTCTCAGTCACATCCTTGAGTTGCTTCTGGGAGGAACCAGATGCAGGTCCATCCATGAAGTTATGTTGCGGAAGGGACTGGGATTCCTTGAGGGAACCACACTGAGGGAGGCCATAAGGGACTCGGAGTGAAATCACACCAGGCAGACATCTGGAGGTTGGCCAAAGCGCACTGACTAGGATGATCGCTCTGAGAGAGTGGTGGTTCTGGGTAAAATACCTTATACCTAATCCAAGCCTCTGGAGAGCTGTGTGTTCTTGAATCTAGGAAAGAATCATGTCTCTGAGGACTCATGAACTCTGCTGTGGGAAAGCCCTGAAGGCAGCTTTTTATAGGAAGTGAAAGGACCTATTTTCTTGGCCAGAGATGAACACCAGGTGGTGGCCCTCCTGAGGAGACCAGCAGAGATGGTGGCAGTCAAGGGAGAGGTGCTGTGGGGATCAGGACAGCTAGGTGAAGAGAAGAAGGGCTGGGGAGCTCAGTTCTATGACCACCTTCCTCTTCACCTTCCTCTTCCCTCCACCCAGAATCAAAGAGAGGATCACTAGGGGAGGCATTCCTGGGAAGTCTAGTCTTACTGATAATCAAGCCAGTGAGACCTTATAGCTTAGTATTATAGTAAATATGTGATAGTACAGTTGTGTTGCTGCATCATATTTTAGTCAGTGACAGACTGCATATACCATAGTGGTCCCATAAGATTGTAATGGAGGCTGTTCTTGCATTGCTATAAAGAAATACCTGAGACTGGGTAATTGATAAAGAAAAGAGGTTTGATGGTTCTGCAAAGCATGGCAACTGCATCTGCTTGGCTTCTGCGGAAGCCTCAGGGAGCTTTTAATCATGGTGGAAGGTGAAGCGGAGCAGATATGTCACATGGTGAAAGCAGGAGAGACTTATGAACAACCAGATCTCTTGAGAACTCACTCACTATCACGAGGATAGCACCAGCCCATGAGAAACCTGCCCCCATGATCCAATCACCTCCCACCAGGCCCCACCTCCACCATTGGGGATTACATTTCAACATGAGATTTGGGTGGGTACAAATATCCAAACTATATCATAAGTTAAAAAATTTCTATTGTCTAGTTGCATAGTAGCCATTGAAATGTCATAGCACAGCGCATTACTCATGTGCTTATGATGATGCTGGTGTAAACAAACATATGGCACTGCCAGTTGTGTAAAAGTAGAGGACACACTATTGTGTATAGTGCATGATACTTGGTAATGATAATAAACAACTGTTACTAGTTTACATATTTACCATGCTACAGTTTTTATCATTATTTTAGAGTGTACTCCTTCTACTTATAAAAAGGGAAAGTTAACTGTAAAGCAGTTTCAGGCAGGTCCTTCAGGAGGTATTCCAGCAGAAGGCATTGTTGTCATAGGAGATAACAGCTCCATGTGATTTATTGCCCCTGAAGATCTTCCAGTGGGACAAGATGTAGAGGTGGAAGACGATGATATTGATGATCCTTTGTGCAGGCTTAGGCTAATATGTGTGTTTGTGTCTTAGTTTTTAATAAAAAAGTTGAAAAAGTTATAAAAAATTTCAAATAGCAAAAAGTTTATAGAACAAGAAAGAAAATATTTTTGTACAGCTGTGCAATGTGCTTATTTTAAGCTTAGTGTTATTATGAGTCACAAAGTTAAAAATTAAAAAGTTTATAAAGTAAAAGTTACAGTAAGCTAAGATTAATGTATTACTGAAGAAAGAATTTTTAAAAATAAATTTAGTGCGGCCTAAGTGGACAGTGTTTATAAACTCACCACTTTTTCACCCAGAGCAACTGCCAATCCTGCAAGCTCGATTCATGGTAAGTGCCCTATGCAGGTGTACCATTTTTTATCTTTTATATGATGTTGTGTTTTACTATACCGTTTTTATGTTTGGATATGTTTAGATACACAAATACTTACCATCGTGTTACAGTTGCCTACAGTATTGCTAACAGATTTGTAGCCTAGAGGCAATAGGCTATGCCATATAGCCTATTGTGTAAGCACACTCTATGATGTTCACACAGTGGCAAAATTGCCTAACAACACATTTGAATCTCTATCATTAAGCAATATATGACTGTATATATAACCTGTATAGTCTTAAAGTATATATTATAGTATATAGTATTACAGTATCTAGTAAATATACATAGTGTTATAAGAACATGACACATTTATATATACTTAGATGAGGTCAAAGGATGTTAGGGTGGAATGCTTGTGAACCATTTGTTTCAACATGTTTGATTATGTAACAGCTCATTCTAATTTTTCACTGTCATCAATAATAGGACTATGAATTCCTTGCATATTAATCTATGTCCATATCTCTGATTATGTGCTTAGGATAAATTCCTGGAAGTATAATTAAACCCAGGAGTATAAATAATATTACAGGTCTTGAGGCCCACTGCCAAATTGCCTTCTAGGAAGGGTGTACTAATTTATATTCCAACCCATACTATGTAATAGTTCCTACCTCAGTGATAGCATTATGAGCTTTGAGTGTTATCATGTATTAGTTCATTCTCACACTGCTATGAAGAAATACCTTAGACTGGGTAATTTCTAAAGAAAAGAGGTTTAATTGGCTCATAGTTCTGCAGGCTGTATAGGAAACGTGGCTGGGGAGACCTCAGGAGACTTTCCGTCATGGAAGAAGGTGAAGGGGAAGCAGGCACATCTTACAGGGCCAGAGCAGGAGGAAGAGAGAGATGGGGGAGGTGCTACACATTTTAAACAACCAGATCTCATGATAACTCACTCACTATCACGAGAACAACACCAAAGGGGAATTCCATCTCCATGATCCAGTCACTTCCCACCAGGCACCAATGCCAACACTGGGATAACAATTTGACATGAGATTTGAGCAGGGACACAGACCCAAACCATATCATCACTAAGATGAAAATCTTAGTACAGGTGAAAAATGGGTATATTCTGAGTTTTCCAAATGCTTATTTGTGCTAGAAGTGTTTTTAAAAATAACAAGTTGATTTCCTTTTTGTAAAAGAAATACAGCCAGGTGTGGTGGCTCACGCTTGTAATCCTAGCACTTTGCGAGGCTGAGGCGGGCAGATCACGAGGTCAGAAGATTGAGACCATCCTGGCTAACATGGTGAAACCCCATCTCTACTAAAAATACAAAAAATTAGCTGGGTGTGGTGGTAGGTGCCTATAGTCCCAGCTACTCAGGAGGCTGAGGCAGGAGAATGGTGTGAACCAACAGAGTGAGACTCCGTCTCAAAAAAGAAAAAAAAAAAAAAGAAAAAGAAATACATTTAAGGTGGAAGGTACAAGCAAGCAAAGAGGAGAAAATAAAGATTACCTGTAATCCTACCTACTGGAGATAACCACCATAGAAGCTTATGTGTACATATGTTTAATCTTTTTTTCTTTTTTAATGAGTACATTTCAGCAGTTTTCAAGCTTGGCTGCACATCAGAATCAACTGTGGTGCTTAAAAAATTACAAATGACCAGACCTCATCTCTGGAGATTCATATTCAGTAAGTCTTTTCTTAAAACACTTTCTTCCAAAGTGTTTAATTGGGCCACATTACACATACTTTAGGGTTTTGTTTATCTACTTGCCCTCCATGGGTCATCTCATCTAGTGTCAAAGCTTCAGTAAGCACTTTACAATTGAGGGACTTATGATTCTACCCTAGCCCGGGTGACTATCCTAAGTGTTAGAACCTTGTATTCCAGCAAGCATTCCTCAGCTCTACATGGATGTACTCCTAGACCCCCAAACTCAATATCTTCAAAACTCATTACTTTCTGTTAAAAACTAATCCCTGTTTCAGTGTTCCCAATAATATGGCCAGCCACCTTTTTATTCATCCTAACCCACATAGCCATGCAGACTCAATGATTCCTGCCTTCTGGTATTCCTGCCCTTGTGGAATCCCTTCCCCTTGAGTGTAGGCCAGCCTAGCAACTTGCTTGTCACCAATAGATGGCATGGGCATATCACTTGCATGATTAGGTTACGTAAGATTATGACTTCTGCCCAGTTACTAGACTGTACACTTGGCTGGCTTTGCTAAAGCCAGCTGCCATGTTGGAGAGGACTATACAGCAAGGAACTGAAGCCCTTAATCTAACTACTACAGGGAACTGAATCCTGTTAAAAACCACTTGAACTTTGAAGCAGATATTTCTTCAATTGTGCCTTCAGATGAGACCTCAGCCCTGGCCATCCCTTTGATTGCAGCCTTGGGTGAAACCATGAAGCAGAGGACCCAGATAAGCCATGCCCAGACTCCTGACCAACAGAAACTGTGAGATAGAAAATGTATTTGTGCCAAGTTAGTGGTAATTTGCCACCCAGCAATAAATAACTAATATAAAACTAATTATCAAGTTCTATTATTTCAGTTTTTTTGATACCTCTCAAATCTGATATATTTTCCCTGACTACCATCAGATGGTTCAGGCATGATCATGCATTCCCTGCATTGTTACAGCTGCCTTTAACCCATCACTCTGCCATTTGTCTTATGGCCTCCAACCCCAATTTATTCTTTGCAGAATCATCTTTCAAAATTAAATTTGAATCATATTCCAGTGTTTGAAACCCGTTAGCACTCTTACACTGTTCATGGGGTAAAGTTCAAAGTTTTAAACGTGACTCAAAATTCTCTGTGACCTAGCCCCATGCTGCCTCTGTTTCAGGTTCTGTCCTCTTGGCTCTTGGCCTTAACACTTACTGCTCTCTTTGCTTGAAGTCTTCTATTATGTACTTACCCACTTGCTCTAACTGCAAATCTTTCTCTCACTACAACTTGTTTTTCACATACAAATAACAATTTCCTTTAACAAATCTCTCCCAGATGCACAAGCCTGAGCTGGATGCCTCTGTGGACAGTCTGCTATCTCCACATACTTCACCTACGGCTGGGCATATTATGGCCTTTACCTGTTTATTTGTCTCATGTCTTCTATAGACAGAGCACAAAGATCATGCCTATTTCATTAACTCCCTTGTTGACACTCAAGTAAATATTTATTGAATGGATGAATAAATAAATGGCAGTGGAAATTTTTTTTTTCTTCTGGGTTTGGTGAAACCTCTGAACCACAGACCAGTTTTCTGTATGCACCATGTCTGGATCAAGCTGTGGCTTGGTACTTGCATTTAGTATCTAGTCTCCTTCTGCAACACAGCCCAGAATATTCCCAATATCATGCCAGCTTTTTGCTTTAAGTGGTTGCCCAGTGGAACCTAAGACCACCTTCTTTCCGATGTCAATGATAATCATCGGGGTGAAACAGAGTACAAGTGATGTCTTGTTGCCCTAAATCTAGCCCAAGCTTCCAGGTTAGAAATATCAAGAAGGTGGAGCCAAGACTCCCTTCATTTCATCCTGGGTTTAATGCTCTTTCTTAGGAAGGGGCCGTGTAAATGGAAAGCATCTGAGTCATCTCTTAATCTGGCTTTATCTTCAGTAATGAGAAAGTTTTTAGTGTTTTGCCACATGGATCCTCTCCTTCCCTTCCAGGGCATACTGCTAAAAGATTCCTCTTCTATTCATGGGGAAAATGGGAGGGAAGAAATTAAATGGCTGGGCTTAATGCATTTGGCCTGAAAGAAATACTTGCAATGATTTTAGCTTACCTTTTAACTCATGCTGATGCTCATTTCCATCCTCTTAGACATGACTGCTTGATTTCTTAGCTCCTTTTTAAAATTCATCATTGTTCATGGGAATGTATTTTCAAGTATATTTTTAGATTCATTACATATGTGAGAATGTCTTTATCTTCACTTCGTACATGAATAACAAATTGTGAAGTATAAAATATTTAGATAGTAATCTCTTCCTTTCAAACCCTGTAGCTGTTGATCTGTTGTCCTCTAGTCTTTACTATAAAGAGAAGTCTGAGACTGGCCTGATTTATTTTTCCTTTGTGAATCACAACCTTTTTTTCTATCTGAAGTCTAATTGATTTTTTCCCTTTATCATTGTAATTCATTTTTTTTCCCCCAGCATGTAATCTTAGTTCTTAATTTTACTTAGACCAAAGTAAGCCCATTTGGTCTGCACACTCGAGTCATTTTTTTCCAGCTTTAGAACGTAATTTTCAGTCTTGTTGCTTCTGTTTCACTTGTACAGAGTTTAAAAATATTTATAATTCTTAGATGGAATCTCCATGTCAGTTGCGAGGGTTGATTTTGTGTGGAGAAAAAAAAAATCTATGCTGTTATCCAAAGTTTTAATTTAATACGCACTTATTGAAGGTATTCACTTATTAAAGGTACATTAAAAAAAAAACTCCAGCATTTTTCAAGCCCTTAAGTTCACCTTACGTATTTTATTACTTGATTTATGAATCTAGTAAATTTTAGCAATTGCTTTCAAGGGAGATTTTGAATAAGGTTTGATCAATTTAAGTTGAACACATTGAACTCCCAAGCAGGTCCCTTTACAACTTGGTTAATAAAATTCCCCTAAGTATTTAAACTCCATTTATAAATTTAATACATTCAGTTTTCTTTTTAAGCTTTTCAAATGTCTGACCTACAGCCAAACCTTAACAACTCCAGTAAATCTAATAAATTAAGTAACGAATCACATGTTCTCTTAACCATTCCAATACTTTTAAACTTGATTAAATTCTCTAAATCTTTCCACTTAAAGGTAGAAGTCTAAAACCTATTACTCAATACACCATTAAATTGAATTCCCAAGGCTAATCTGTCATATTCACTGATATGCCATATGCTGTTAGACATTAAACCTTTTTATATTGCTCCATGATTAGAACCTTATTCCCAAACTTAACACAAAAGTATTAGTTGGTGGATTTTATTTACTTTATCATGTCTATATTTAATACAAATATTTTTATAGTGCAAAGACATATAGCCACTAAATTTTATTATCAAAAAATTGGGGTAGCTATTCTGCCAAAACTGGAGCTACAATTCTGGAGGATGGAACTACCATTCAGGGATAATGGTACCATTGAGGGAGAATAGTACCATTCAGTGTTTCATCAATTGGCTGAGAATGGATATTGCCGAGAGATTTTTGACCAGAGTGCGTAGATTCTAGGTTGGCAGCATAGTATTGTTGTTATGACAACAGGCAATTCCTAATCTATTACCTGTGGATAAGGTTGGTGCCTATTGGATCAAATTATGCAGCCTACTAAATATTGCAACTAATTCCAAAACTGCTTTTTTGGAATTTGCATTTCTTTAATGTCTCTATTTTACTGTATTTCTCTTCATCACTAGAGCCATGTATGTAAATTCTTTCCTCTGGTTGGAATAACAACAATAAGAATAACACACAACAACTGGTTTACTGTGCATTTGCTATGTGCCAGATTAAGTGCTTTGTATAATATAACTCTTTTAATTATCATAGTTCTATGATAAAGAAATTATGATTTTTCCTATCTTATGATTGCATTATAATTTTAAGTTTTTAGGCAAAAAAGAAATAAAAGGTCACATAGTGATGTATCCAGGATTACAACCCTAGCATTGTCTTTATGCTTATTCACTGCGAAGTATTATTTTCGTACTGTAACTAAGATCAAAAGAGACCAGAGTCCAAGCCTTTAGAAGGCAGTGACATCTCCTAAGTTCAAGTTATGTTTTTAGTTTTGTAATCTTCCTACTAAGGTTGCAGCTAACTCTCTTCTTAATCTCTTTGCTGCCGGATTGGACTATTGATTCATTCGCAGAATCTTCATGAAGAGCCATCCTTCATAAGAGGTAATTTGCTGATCTTCTCTCATGCCTTTGTCTGCATCTGTTATCACAACCAAGGCCACACTGAGCACTTTCTGTTATTTATCTTGCCTTCTTACCTGGCATTCACAAAGAACTGAGTTCTCATGTTCTCTCCCACCCTATTTCTGATTTGGTTTTTTGCAATATGAATTCCACTGTTATGAGCTTCAATTTTTAATTCTGTTACTGCAATTTTCACATTCTTGAAATTCTTCCTTGTTTTGTTTCGCTCAGCAACTTTTGTATTCAGTTTACTGCTTCCAGAACTCATTCTGTTGTCTCTTATTCTTGACTCTTTTCTTTCCTAATGATTTTCTCTTTGAGGATCATGAAAGATACATCCTCTTGCACAGTACTCAATTGAGGCTGCCAAGCTAATTCTTAGAATTCCTTCTGATTCCTCTAAGTACAGAGCTCTCCCCTGGGGAAGGAAGAGGTTTTTCTACAATGTCCAGCACTAGAAGAGCAAGTAATGCATCATTCACTGTTTAGTTCTTACCTTGCTATTTTCTGGGAGTTTCAGTCTAAAGAGAGAAAGACGAGTGGGTTAGGGGAGGTAGAGGGGAGGGTGAGGAGAGTGAGTAAACAGCCTCTGGCTGCTCAGGTTTATGGTCTTCCAGATTAGGGTCTCTGAGGCTCTGCAAGCCTAAGTTTAATCCATGTTTGTGAGCCATATATTTAGTTGAAATACTTCTTAGAGTCGAGTAATAAGTTTTCTGTAATTCTTATTATTTTACTGGTAGTGTGAGTTTCATATTTTTCTATGACTTTATGGATATTTGAGCGAGGAATTGGGAAAGGCCATTTCAAGGGCTGCCAGAAAGGCTCTATTTAAATCAGAAGTATTTAGCTATAATTCCAGAAGATCTCTATGGAATAGATTTTATATCCCAAGTGACTTATTCCTTGGATTTTATAGTGGACTTGAATTTATCTCATCTTTCTTCTTTTTATCTAAAAGACAATCTTGAAAATCTTATATTTCTATATAACCAGAACTGAGTATTTTCTTCTTTGGGGGGCAGAAACGTTGGTAAGTCATGCAGAAAAACCAAAGCAATGTATGTGACTTAAAAAAGATAAATATAAAATACTTAGTTCACTTACATTCATAATAGGTAATAGAATAAAGAATCCAGCATTCTGTTTTGTAAATGTGACAAACAGCAAAAGGAGAGCTGGCAGAATGAGAGAAAGAGGACGGCAGAATTCTCAAAGGTAAATCTTTAAATAAGTCCCATCAGGAAAACACTATTTACTATTCATGGTGGACAGCAGAGTCTAAATTCCTTTGCTGGCATTCAAAGTCACCTACAATTTGGGTCCCATCTGCTTTTGCAGTCTGATCACTTACCACCTCCCTGTGTGAACACTGCACTGAGGACAAAACAGTCCACTGTACTGACCTCAGCAGCAAGCATTGTCCCTACTAGCCTATGTCTTTGCTCACAATGTCCGTCTCTGAAACATTCTTCAGGCCCATCTTCCAAGGCCCAGCTCTGATGCTGTCTCCTTTGAAGCCAGCAGCCAATAGTCATCTCTGCACCCTCTGAAACACCTTGGCATTTCTGGTCAGACACTACCTTGGATGGCAGCTATCTGGTATCTCGTCTTCTCTCTTCAACTCCATTGTACTTTCCAGGCTAGCAAAGACCCCACCTTGTATTCACATTTGTCCTAAAGCCCAGCAAATTGACTTGCAGAGTAGGGCAATAAAGAGTAGGTTATCTGACTGAAAAGGGAGTTACAGCAAGAAGGAAAATCAAAAGGAGAAAAAGAAGAGATGGACAGAGATGACAGAAGAGAAAAAAGGTAAAGACAGGGAAGAGAAACAGACAGACATCACTTTCTTTAATTTAGAGAGATATACATTTAAAAAAAATAATTGAAATGCTTGTTACTATGTCAGTGACTTCAGCATTGGGGAAAAAGAGCCTGTCTGCTGTTATTTATAAATTTCAAGGCTTATATTTGAAATAAACATTTATTTTCCCATGGAATGCCCACGGATTTTGTATTGTGTCAAAGAATGTGTTCAGGTTTTTAAGAAGTATTTTGAAAACTCAGGGTATCTATCAATTTTCTAGTTATTCCTGTGAGTCTCTTTGACATTCACATTCTATCATTCTTGCCTAATCTTTGTTATTTGAGAGATTAGGGCTGTCTCATTTCACAATACCTGAAAGATTATGTTTGAGAACAGAATTTATTTCATTATGTGTACATTTTTTTCAAATCAAATCTATCATTTTCTTAAATCCAATCCTTTTTGTTTTTGTCCTAATTGTTTCATGGTGAGGATTATTATGTTATGTATAGAAGAAACTAAAAGTAAGAGTGCAAAAACTCATAGGGAAGAAATGAATTGCTCCCTGTTCACAGCTTTTAATCTGTTCTTATTAGACCTCCAGAGGCTTAATTCTGAGCTCAGTCATCTCAAATGCTCACTGCAGCCAACTTAGGCTGCGGGTTGTCGTGTTGCTACTGGTTCAGCAGAGCCTTGTAACAGCTTTTCTCAGGCCAAATGAAATGAAAGCTAAATGTGATTTCTAGGCTATTTTCCACTTTTGTTTACGCCAAGGTTCTAGTCAGTAAGAGGTTTAAAGAATCCCAATTCCTTTGTGATGCGTGCCCTTGCTTAAATAGGGTAGAATTGACTTGGCAGCTTCTTGAATGTACATCATTCCTTTGTGGGAATGAGTTTCCACACTTTTCGTCTGAGTCTGGTACATGGCAACATATATTAAGGTGGTTGATTCAGGAATGTGGCTTGTAGCCATGTTTCTTCCCTCACTACCATTGGAAGGCACTTCTAGTGGAGAAGAATGTGTGTCTGGAAGCTCGAGGGAAAATCATTGAGAATGATGTACTGTTGAAGAAGTTTCCAGAATTATAGTCAGTTCAGGATGAAAGAATACAAAAATCTCTGGCATTGCTGATGATTTTGGCATTAGAAAACCAAATTAGAAGGTGAGAATGCATCAATGGAGATGGAAGGTGGGAAGGGAGGAAAGATGTTTCAGTTAGAGACAATAGCATATGCAAAGACCCAGAGGCAGAAAAGAACACAGTGTGTGATTTGGGGGAGTGGAAAGAGTTGAGACAGACAGGAGAGATGAGCCAAGGGCCTTGTATGCCAAGATAGACCGAGCTTCAGAGAATAAGGAGAACTGGCTCCATGAAATGAGTTAGTGACAGTGTGTGCCTGAGGGTTCAATTCAGCAACCACAGCCTGGCACAGAATAAGTCAGGGCTGCTGCTAACCTACAAAACCTCATTGTAACTTAGAAATAGATCCTGAGTGGATGATGTTTTAGTTATCTATTGCTGCATAACCAACCACTCCAACGCATAATGGCACAAAGAATCCTCTTTTTTTAATGCTCATAACTCTGTAGATCAGGAATTCAGACAGGCCTCAGGAGGGATGGCTTGTCTCCATTCCACAGTGTCTGGGGCCTCAGTGGAGAGACTAGAAGACTGTAACAGTCAGCCAGCAGCTACATATCATTTGGAGGTGTCTTCACATGCATGTTTGCTGGTTGGTGCTGGCTGTTGGACAGCCCCTTAGCTGGGACTGTCGGCAGAACACCCGGATGCAGCTTCTCTTTGTTGCCTGGGCTTCCTCACAGCATGGTGGTTAGCTTCCAAAAGTGAATGTCCCAAACGACAGGAAAGGAAAGCTGCCACATTGTCACTTTCACTATTTTCTATTGATTAACCAGTAAAAAGCTCAGATTCAAAGTAGGGGGACCCTAGGCCTCATTGCTTAGTAGGAGGAGTAATGACAAGTTTGGGAGTCATTAAAAAAAATTGCCACATGCTAGTTAGAAAAAGATGTTCCCTCTAGGTGGACACATCCCTTTAGTGAAGAAAAAGCTAAAGTTTTCTCCAAACAAATGTAGCCCCACACCAGGAAACACAGGTTGGGTTCAGCCCCATTCAACATCTTTGTTAAGAGCCTTTGCAGAGTTAACAACTGGCACAACTATACCCAGAGAGGCCCCAGGCTCAGTAAATCCCAGGTAGTTACCTTCTCTCCACTGCTCTTCAAAACAAAGAGGAAAATGGCCCTTCTTCATGAGATTCTAGCCTTGCTCCCTACATGTATTTTTTCCCTGTGATTAACTGTATTTAATTTAATTAATTTTTTTTTTTTTTGGTCGTTTCACATTATTGGTCACTGAATATTCTCTGGTCTACTTGATACTTTCCCTTCCTCTCTCGCCATCTCCCCAGCCCAATCTCTTCCTGGATATACTTCAAACAATACAAGTAGTAAGGGTGATTTCTTTTCTTTTTTATAGATGAAATCTTGCTCCTGTCCACGAGGCTGGATTGCAATGGCGTGATCTCTACTCACTGCATCCTCCACCTCCTGGGTTCAAGCGATTCTCCTGCCTCAGCCTCCCGAGTAGCTGGGATTACAGGTGCCTGCCACATGGCTGGCTAATTTTTGTATTTTTAGTAGAGACATGGTTTCACCATGTTGGCCAGGCTGGTCTCGAACTCCTGACCTCAGGTGATCCTCCTGCCTTGACCTCCCAAAGTGCTGGGATTACAGGTGTGAGCCACCGTGCCTGGCCAGGGATGATTTCTTAAAGACCCAGTTTTAATGATTTGTATTTTCCACTTTAGGGGATGCTTTTTAAAATTTTTATTTACTTATTTTTTTGACAGAGTCTCACCCTGTTGCCCAGGCTGGAGTGCAATGGCACTATCTTAGCTCACTGCAACCTCCGCCTCCCGGGTTCAAGCAATTCTCCTGCTTCAGCCTTCTGAGTAGCTGGAGTTACAGGCATGTGCCACCATGCCCAGCTAATTTTTATATTTTTATTAAAGACAGGATTTCACCGTGTTGACCAGGCTGCTCTCGAACTCCTGACCTCGTGATCTGCCCATCTTGGCCTCCCAGTGTTGGGATTACAGGTGTGAGCCACTGCGCCTGGTCTGCATTTTCCACTTTAGATCTTTTTGTTTTTACTTTGGGCAAATAATTTGAAAATATAAATCCTCTTTTCTCTTAAAAACTTCCAAATTTTAAATGTTTAACATTCAGAGCAAGCTTTTAAAAATTATTTTTATCTAATCACATGATATGTTTGAACTTTTCCCTAGGAACTTTCCTGAAGCAATTGACATTAGAAAAAAGTAGGCAAGAAAACGAGTTGCACATAATATGTATTGGTGAGAAGTGGTTCCTGAGATAAAATTAACTGAGCTATAAATAGATGAAGAGAGAGAAAATGGACCAGTATATCATATTCATGATCCTACTGGGGAGGGGACAGGACAGTGATGAGGAGAATTTGGGGCAGAGCAGCATCTTGTACCAGCCACCAGCAGACCCTATTAGCCAAGGGCAGATTGTATATTTCACAGATGGACAAGGAAGCCTGGGAAAGAAGGAATGGGGACAACATTTGGGGGAAGAAAGGACATTCATACAAATGCTGTATTTGCAAATAGCATACCAGGAAGGGTTGATTGGTGATACTACTTTCTATAAATTATTCTCGGATTTACTTCTTGATTTTAAGTCATCCAAGTTCTAGAATTGGGTCAGATATTTATTTTATGTATTCCACTACCCAGCCAATGCCAGACTGTATTAAGATTGCAATGGAGTTTATGGGTCCCCCAGAATTTCTTTGTTGACACTGTGATCCCAATTTGATGGTATTTGGAGGATGAAGCCCTCATTGATGGGATTAGTGTCCTCATAAAAAGCCAGAAAGCTAGCTAACTCTTTCCATCATGTGAGGATACAAGGAAAAGTTGCATTCACAACCCAACTGTGCTAACACCCTGATCTGTGACTTCTGGACCCTGGAATGATGGGAAATAAGTGTTTGTTGACTTAGCTACCCAGCCTGTGGTAATGTGTTATAGAAGCCCAAACTTACTAAGACAAAGACCACTAAATATGAAGTAAAGGCTGGGTGCAGTGGCTCATCGCTATAATTCCAACACTTTGGGAGGCGGAGGTGAGAGGATCCTTTTTGAGTCCAGAAGTTTGAGACTAGTCTGGGCAACATAGCAAAATCCAGTCTTTACAAATAATTAAAAAATTAGCCAGGTATGATGGTGTGTGCCTGTGGTCCCGGCTACTTGGTTGGCTAAGGTAGGAGGACTGCTCGAGCCTAAGACTGGTTGACAGAAAGAGACTCTACCTCAAAAAAAAAAAAAAAAAAAAAAAAAATTGTGAAATGAAACAGTGATTTTTAGTCAGTGGTCTTTGGAACCAAAGTGTTTGACTTTATTCTTTTGTGGGTCTCTTCTCTTTCCTTTCTGGATTAGGAGATCTTGATCAATGCAGTGGGATGACATTAGGGGAAAGAAAAATGACTTTAGGAGTCGTAAGTATAAAAACTGGCTTCAGATTGAGAATCAACTGAATATTCAAATCGTAAAAGAGTAGAAGTGTTTTGAATAGTCTCTACAAAAACACAAAAATTAGCCGCGCCTGGTGGCACATGCCTGTAATCACAGCTACTTTGGAGGCTGAGGCCGGAGAATCACTTGAATCCGGGAGGTGGAGGTTGCAGTGAGCAGAGATCATGCCACTGTACTCCAGTCTGGGTGACACAGTGAGACTCCATCTCAAAAAAAAAAAAAAAAAAAAAAAAAATTCTGTTCATTACATATTAATTTTAAAGGACTATTTTTAAAGCAAATAGAAAATTTGCACAGATAGTAGTTCGTGTTGCTAAATGCTGACTTTTGGAAAACCCTTAATGAAATCGGATAGAACTAAATGGGTGTACTGGGATTCAAACTAAGGTTCCACTTTAGTGATCACTGTGGCCAAATTTCGGTTTCCTCTGGGTATTCAATTACTTCATAGCCCAGAAAAACACTGCCTTCCTTGTCCACTATTTCCTGTAGCAGCAGCAGGAAGAAGATTGGGGTGATCAGGACTTGAGGTGGCAATCCAGGCTGGAAGGATCCTTTGTTGTCTTGCTTTGGTTGCCTAAGTGTTGCCAAAGGGGCAATGAAATACTCTTCTTTTAAACTGCCCTCCTATGTGAATTTCAATGCATGGCCTCTCTTCCTTTAATCCACTTGTAAAAATACAATACACTGTTCGATCATTTGGCCACCAGATGAATCTTTCCCAATAGGTACATGTTTTTATCCTTCCACACTTAAAAAAAGTCTACTTAAAGAAATGTGAAAAAGACTGGTTTTTAAAGCTCTACTTTACTGTTTAATTGAAGGCACCATTATCACCTTGGGTTAAAAGCTCTTTTTGAGGGGTATGATTTTAGCATAATATCATATCTGATCCACTCAAAGGATCATTATTTTGTGTATCATTATAAAGCAAAAAAAAAAGAAAAGCAATAAAAACCAAAACCCTGCTACTTTATTGTGAAGGATAAGATGCCATAAATTGTAAGGTTCATTCTGATTTCAGAGATATTAAAAGGCAGAAAAGTATACCTTAGAATCAATAAAATATGATATATATTTGAAATTTTACCACTATATACATAGATACTTTTATAAAAACATAATTTTTGTATAGTCTATTATCCCTCTTTTTTCCCCACCATCATTGCCAGACATTATTCATCTATCTCATAAATTATATTTTTATATCACATAATTAGGTATATAACATAATATATAAAAATGTATATTATATATGAGGTGGCTCCAAAAAGTTTGTGGAAAAGTAGAAGTAAAAGATAAAAATAAAAATTATAAACTTTATTTCTCAACATATGCTCTATTAAGTTCAAGACACTTTTGTAAGTGATAATACCATCCATTTAATCCATCTCTAAAGAACTGAGCATCCTGGGAATTTAACCTCGTCAATGCAATCTTTTTTACATTATTCACTGAAGAGAAATGGGTACCCCTTACAGACTTTTTAATATTATGAAACAAAGGAGTCAGAAGAAGCCAAATCAGGATTGTAAGGTGGATGTCTAATGATTTCTCACTGAAACTCTTACAAAATTGCCCTTTTTGATGAGAGGAGTGAGCAGGAGCACTGTTGTGGTAGACAAAAACTCTCTGGTGAAGCTTTCCTGGATATTTTTCTGTTAAAGCTTTGGCTGACTTTCTCAAAATACTCTCATCATAAACAGATGTTATTGTTCTTCAGCCCTCCAGGAAGTCAACACCATATTTGCGCATCTCAAAAATTTTTGCCATGACCTTTGCTCTTGACCTGTCCACTTTTGCTTGGACTGGACCACTTCCACCTCTTGGTAGTCATTGCTTTGATTGTGCTTTGTGTTCAGGATTGTACTGGTAAAGCCATGTTTCATCTCTTGTTACAGTGCTTCAGATAAATGCTTCGGGATCTTGATCCCACTTATTTAAAATTACCATAGAATCCTCTGCTCTTATCTGCAGTTGGCCTGGGTTTTAGCTCCCATCTAGTGGAAAGTTTGTTCAACTTTAATTTTTCGGCCAGAATTGTGTAAGCTGAACCAATGCAGATATCTCCAGTGTTAGCTGTTATTTTGGCTGTTTATTGTTGGTCTCATTACATTATGGCATGAACAATAAGAATTTTTTCCTTTCAAATTGATGTAGATCTACCCCTGTGGGCTTCATCTTCCATAACTTCTTATCCCTTCTTAAAATGAGTTATCCATTTATAAACTGCTGAAAACTTTGGGGCGCTATTCCTATAAACTTTTCACAAGGCATCAGTGATTTTGCCACTCTTCCACTCAAACTTCACCATAAATTTGAAGTTTATTCTTATTTCAATTTTAGCAGGGTTCACGTTGCTCTGATAGAGGCTCTTTTCAAGCTGATATTTTATCCTTAGTGCCTCAAACTAGATCCTGTTTCGACATGTTGTAATAATTTAGTATGAGTGCATTTGGTACAAAAATTTTTTTGAAATCCATGCATAGTTTTCTCATAATACACATTTTCATGAAGATTTTGAAGTCCTCTTATCTCCATGATGATGTAATCATATGCACACCTATACATATATGTTCCTAAGTGCAAAATTTTAAGAAGTTTCATTGTTGTTTTATAATAATGTGTTTTTTAGAGGCACTTTTTTCTATATTTAGATTTTCTCATTTGAAATACCTTGTGGAAAACCCTTTTATCCCGATTGGCAGAGCTCTAACTCATTCTTTTTTGATGACTGTATAATGTTCTGTGATGGATCCAAATGATCGCTCCCATTGTCTCCATTTGTTGTTGTCATTATTCTTGGTTTTTGCAGGCAGTAAATATCCTGTACCATATTCTTATGTATTTGAGGTTTTATTTTTATTTTTGCTAGATTCCCAGAAGGGGGAATTTGAGTGAAGACATGTGTATTTTCATTTTTAATGAATGTGGACACATTGTTTATCAACAAGGCTTTTACAATACACATTTCCTCTTAAACACATTTCTACCTTTGTACACATTTTCATTCTCTTTAAGAAATGTGAAATGGACATGTTAACGGCAAGAACAGTGATTATTACTCTTTCATACCTTGCCAATCTAATGGGCACTTTACATTTACATTTTACTTTTATATTTTCTGTACCACCAGTGCAGTTGAACATCTTTGAATATTTTCTGGCCATTTGTATCAAGTCTTCTGTGAATTTTTCCTCCTATTCTTTTCTTATGGGGAAAAACTGTTTGCCTTCTTGTTAATTTGTAGAAACTTTTTATGCATACATCATATATTAACTGTTTTTCCTGTTTTGCAATTTTTTTAAAAAAATCTATTGTTTATTTATTGGGTTTGTTTAGGGTAACGTTTGCCATCAAAAGTATCTAGTTTTTACTTAGCCAAATATGCCTATCTTATCTTTCATAGTATGTGAGTTTTCAGTTTGAATAAATTAATTGTTTAATATTTTTATGTTTATATTTTAATGCATTTAAAATTTGTTTTGTTATGTGGTGTAAGATGGTAGTTCAAACAATTTTTTCCATGTAGATAACCTAGATACTTTATTAAATATTCTTTTTTTACTCGATGAAATGAAATGCTACCCTTGTCATGTGTTAAATCCTCATATGCTAGTATAGTTGTTCCTTCGTATCCATAAAAGATTGGTTTCAGGACCCCTGATGGATACCAAAATCTGCAATGCTCAAATCTATTATATAAAATGTGTAGTATTTGCATATAATCTACTCACAGTCTCTAGTATACTTTAA
The DNA here is from genome assembly GCF_002776525.5 of Piliocolobus tephrosceles. Classification (NCBI taxonomy): domain Eukaryota; kingdom Metazoa; phylum Chordata; class Mammalia; order Primates; family Cercopithecidae; genus Piliocolobus; species Piliocolobus tephrosceles. Next base: position 94,551,330 of record NC_045443.1, read on the forward strand.
ATCATCTCTTGATTGCTTATAATACCTAATGCAATTTAAGTGCTATGTAAATAGTTGTTATACTGTATAGTTCTTCTATTTGTATTATTTTTATTGTTGTATTGCTATTTTGAGTTTTTATTGCAAATATTTTTAATGTGTGGTTGGTTAAATCCACAGAGGTGGAACCTGTGGATACTGAGGGCCAGCTGTATCTGATTCTTGATTTTGATTTTTTATTATGTTCCAATGACCTAATTTCCCATTTTTAAGTTAATATCATATTCTCCTCATAGTATATTATGATATCTGGTAGAGCAGACTCTTCTTTTACTCTTTTTAAAGATTCCTTTCTCCACAGTCTTTAAGTATTTATCTCTTCATAAAAAAAATACAATCATTGTAGCCGAAATCTAAAAAAAAAAAAAATCATATTGGAACTCTAATTGAAGTTGCATTAGAAATGATATAGATATATAAATAGATATTAATATAGATGATTTCATGGTATTAAGTCTCCCTATCTGATAATATGGGTCAATTTTTAAATGAGATTGTACTGGTGTTTTCTTTCTCAACTATCTTATCATGATTTAGTGTAACAGTAAGTTAGATTTAATTAAGTGATAGTTTCTTCATTTTCTCTGGCCTAAAATAGTTTAAATAACACTGGAATTATCTGTTTATCAGAACATTTTTATACATGCTCGTGTATTGGTCATCTCAGTACTGGTAAGATACTAATGTTGTTTTGTACGTTGGAGCTAGGAATGGGTTAATATTCAACAACGCACAAGACAGTCCTGCACAACAGAATATTATTCCATCAAAATTGCCAATACTGCCTCAGTTGAAAACATTGGGTTTGAAAAACTCAGCTGAGAACCTATAAGATCTCAATGCTTCTTTTCTAACAGTAGAGTTTTTGTTTTTTTAAACTTTCAGATCTCTCTACTAATGGATCTCATGCCCTTAGGAGAATTATTCTTTTCATTGCTTTCCAAATAATTTATCATTTCTCTTTTGATTTCTATTTTGGCCCAAAAAATTTTTTTTCTATTTTGGTCCCAAAATTTTCTAAGTGTTTAAATTTCCTAATAGTTATAATGTTTGGGGGGCAACTTTTTATTATTTCTAATAGTATCAGTTTATAATGGAGAATGTAGCATGTGTTTTTAAAGTATATTACAAGTTTTCTCTATGGCTAACTATGTGATCAGTTTTATAAATGATCCATGGACCATTTCCCTGTCTCACTGAGGGCAAGCAAGCATGAGCGTGGGTGCACACACACACGCGTGTGTATATTTTCTATTTGAGAATTAAAATGTTCAATATAGATGGTATTCATTTGCTAGAGCTGCCATAGCAAACCACCACAGACTGGGTGATTTTAACAACAGAAATTTATTTTACTAGGAGTCCAAGATCAAGACATCAACAGGTTTAATTTCTTCTGAGGCCTCTCTCTTTGGCTTGCAGATGTCTGCTTTCTCAAGATGTCTTCACAGGGTCTTTCCTCTCTGCGAATACATTCTTTGTGCCTCTTTTTGCACCCAAATTTCCTCTTCTATTAAGGACACAAGTCAGATTGGATTGGGGCCCACGCTAATGTCCTCATTTTAACTTAACCACGTCTTTAAAAGCACTCGAATTACTTGGGGTTAGAGCATCAACATATGAATTGGGTTGGGGCTCACAGTTCAGCCAAAACAGATTTATTAAGTGAATTTTATCAATTGCACTCTGTAATTTCTCTTTGATCTTACTTATTTCTTGTAAATTAAAGTTATGTAATGTTCAAAAGATACACTGATGTTTCAAACTAAAATTATGTTTTTATTAAGGTCTTGCATTTCTAATAATTTTGCTATATATAGAATTATATATAGTTATTAGAGAGAGTTATTATATATATATATATAAATTTTTTTTTGAGATGCAGTCTCGCTCTGTCGCCCAGGCTGGAGTGCAATGATGCGATCTCTGCTCACTGCAAGCTCCGCCTCCCGGGTTCAGGCCATTCTCTTGCCTCAGCCTCCAGAGTAGCTGGGACTTTATATCTTCTTAAACTATGACTTTTGTTAAAACCTAATAATCATCTATTTCCTGGTTAAGGCTTTTAACATTATATTCCATCTTGTCTAATATTAATATTATCTTGTCTTTGCCAATACATTGTTTTCAGCTTTCTTAATCACTTTGTTGTACAATATTTTTTAACTGCATAATTCAGAGTTTTCTCTTTTAGTTCAATTTGACAGTCTCTTTCATGCAATGGAGAATTTAGTCTATTTGTTGTTACTTTAATGAAAATTTTATTTCTTTCTTTTTACTTTATGATTTATGTTGTCATTCTGCTTCTCCCTTATCCTATTTTTTTTTTAGAGATGGGGTCTCACTATGTTGCCCAGGTTAAAATGCAGTGGCTATTTATAGGCCCAATCATAGTGCACTGCAGCCTCCAACTCCTGGGTTCAGGTTATCCTGCCTCAGTCTCCTGATTAGCTGCAACTACAGGTATGCACCACTGCACCCGGCTCCTTATCCTAATTTTAATTGGTTTGCTTATTCTAGTCTTCTGCTTATGTATTTGGAAGATCCACTATACCATTTCTTTCCATTAATGGTTACTTTTTCATTCTCTGTAGTTATAATTTTATATGTATTTCTCTAATATTATTTGAAAAACGAGATGCTAGTTTTTTATTTTTTTTATTTTTTACCAAGAGGCACTGCTTCCCTCCATTTTCCCCACAGCAATAAAGTGATTCTCAGAACGCTGACATGGATCCTTTTCCCACCCTTTATCCCACGCTCCCCTGTCAAGATTCTTACAGTCCTTTCATTTCCCTGGTCCAGTAGAGGTCATTTCATCATCCTCAAGCCATAAGTGTTACAGAGGAAAAGTCTGATGCCTGTCTTATTATTTTTCCTTTGTGGTAACTCATCTTGTTTTGTTTCTGTCAGGAAGTTTAATGAATTTTCTTTTTATCCTTAGAATTCATGAACTTTATTAGGACAGTCTTAGGTCTGTGTCTTTTCTAATTAGTCTATGACTGAACTTTGTCCTTTCATTCTGCAGACTCATGTTTCTTCAGTTCAGAGAAAATTTTCTCTATTATGTATTTATGTAAACATTGTGCCTTTGTCATCTCTTCCTGACTTCTTTAGGAAAAGAAAAAGGATACTAAGTTCTTGGCTTTGTCCTACAAGTCTTTTTTCTTTTCTCTTAATATTTCTAACTTTCTATATTTTTATCTGTACATATTTCTCTCTCTCTCTCTACATATATAAATGTATATAGAGAAATATATATGTATATATGTAGAATACATATACATTGTATATATGTGGAATACATATACAGTATATATATGTAGAATACATATATGTGTATATATGTACATATGCATGTGTATATATACACACATATATACATGTATACAGACACATATATACACATACATATGTACATATATACACATATATGTATTCTACACATATACATATAATATATAATATGTATAATACATGCATGTATATGTATATAAGTATATATTATACATATATGCATATATTATATATTATATGATAAATTATACATATATGTATACATATTATACATATGTGTATATATGTATGTACATCTATTTCTACTTTGACTTTGTGTTTTGAGATGTTTCTTACACTTGCTTTTCCAAGTCAATAATTTGGATCTTAACAATAGCCACTCACTCTCTAAATGCATCTATTAATACTAACATTTGCTTATTTGAGAAATCATTTTGATTTTCCTACAGAAATTGTGTTTTGTCATTTGCTTTGTGATTGCTCTTATTGTAATACACATCTTTTATATCATCATCATTTATTTTCCTAACGTTTTATTTTTCTAGACATGTGTTTCTGTTTGCTTTGAATGACCTTACTCTCTCTGGCTTTATTATAATTTTTAAGAATATTTCATTTATTCACTAACTTTTTTTATCCTTCCCGGGGCTCAGTTGTGATGATTGAAGACATGGATTGGTAGTAGTTCAGGAAGGGATAGAAAGAGTGTGGTCTCTGCATTTTGGGTGAATGGCGTAGGCATAGGCAGGCTGCCAGCCTCCCCGGAAGGCTGCCTTCACAGTAAAAAGCCTCCAGTCCCAGTTTTCCTTATACTCAGCAGGGCTGAGGAAAGAGAGAACTAGACCCACCTTCTTAGCTGCTTTTTATTCACTCATCTACTACTTCTTGCTTAAGCAGCCCAGGCATGCTTATGGGGCTTAGAATCCACTAAGTTCTGGGGCCCAAGCTCTTTCCAGCATCTCAGGAGTTGTGATCTTTGTGCTGAGATCTTCTCTGAGGTTGATCTCCTGTAGTCTCTGGCTCATCTAGCCCCTATGGGGAAAATTTGAACCATTTCCTCTTTTGGAGACTTGCTCAGAGGGGAGGCCTCACTTCCACTCAGCAGTCATATGAGCCAATAAAAGTGGGTAGACTGGAGTTGAGAGTGCAGCTCTTATAAACTTCAGGAGAGTAGCCATGTTTTCAGAATCCCCAGAGGCCTATTTTAAAATGGTTACATTATAAATCAGCAAAATCTTAGCAAAATCCAGAGTTTCCTAGTCTTTCAAACCAAGAGAAATAATCCCTCTAGCCTTGTTCTTTGCCTTAATGCACATTGGCAATGAGAGCTTAAGTGCCAAACAATGTTTTTTCTTTCACATGTGTGAGACCAAGGAACATTTATTGTAAAAGTTAAATAGAGTGACAGCTTGCTTTGGCTGATGTGTAAGAGTTCTTGACTGGGCTGCTTTCCTTTCTTCCATAATAAGCAGTTAATAGAAATTCACTGACCTGCAGTGCAGACTTAATTTATCGCGTATATCAAGTTGATTTAACAGGAATGGAATGTGGTGGAACAATAGCTTCCCTCTCTGCCCACCTCTTGGTGATCCTCCGACATTCGTTTGGAAAGAAAATCAGATTTAAAACCATGTAGAACCTTTGTGATTTTGAATAATTGGACTATGTTTGAAAAAAGTATTTAATCAATGACAATCATCTGTTTATTTGAAAAATGGTTGTGTTCAGGGAGGTGGTATTTGTCTTTAAAATTTTCACTTGTAGGAAAGACTGAAGTGGCTGAGTACACTATGTACTTTGCACTGTATAAAGGGAAAACTGAAAATCCTGAATTGCTTCATTCTTTCATGGTATGTTCTTTATTTAGAAAATCCTTAATTAATTTTGTGTGAAAGCAGACAGTCAAAGGATTTAAAGAAGCAGAAAAACATCTTGAATTTCTTACTGCTTGCAAAGTGGGGAATGTGAAAATGGTAAACTGATTAAAAGAAGTCATCTTGAAGTCTACCATTATAATGAGATGTAAATAACAACAGCGACAAATCCAGATCATTTAAGAAAGTTTGCACAGGATTTTTCCATCTGAAATGCATTTTTTTTTCCAATTTTGGTCTCTTGAGACATCAGCCATTTAAAAGCATGATATTGGAACTAACCCAGCATCAATTTTAATTAGCACAGAAATGCTAATTATACTTTTTCTATGTGATGCTTAATGCGAGCTGTCAGGACACTGAATTTTTTACATCAGTTGTGGTGAGATACACAAGATCACCAGACCCACTTTAAAATGATAAAGACCAATACATCTAAACTGATGATTATTTTTAAACTATAAGGAAGTGCTACAAGATGCATAAAAATAATGGCATCAAAGTGAAAAAATTGGGCTTTTTATTCACACCAGATACAAGCATAATTTCACAAATTTTTCAATATTTGTGGTCTGTGCGAACCAAATTTCTTACCATTGAATCACTGAAAATACACATAAAGCTTGATTTCGGAAGAAAACTACTTTTTCACTAAAGAATCTTTTTGAAAATCAAATTGCCACCCTCTCTTCATTTTTTAGGGCTTCGCATTTCAGATTTTCTTTTAGGGCTTTGCATTTTAGATTTTCTTAAAGGAAAGTCTACGTGTGCTCTTGGCTTTTTTTTTTTCTTTTTAGTTTTAGTTTTTGACAGCTCTAGGGCCTGGCACACTGGCTCGTACCTGTAATCCTAGCATTTTGGGAGGCCAAGGCCGGTGGATCACTTGAGGTCAGGAGTTGGAGACCAGCAGCCTGGCCAACATGACAAAACCCCATCTATACTAAAAATACAAAAATTAGCCAGGCATGATGGCACATGCTTGTAATCCCAGCTACTCAGGTGACTGAGGCAGGAGAATCACTTGAACCCAGGAAGTGGAGGCTGTGGTTAACCGAGATGGCGCCACTGTACTCCAGCCTGGGTGACAGAGCGAGACTCTATCTCTAAAATCAAAACAAAACAAAAGATGACAGCTCTAGGAACGCACTGGTTACTGTCCCTTAATAAAATCTGTTGCCAAGCATACATTTAATTAACTTGATTTTAGTTACTGAAGACAATTAGACTTGAATTCTCTCAACGGTCAAACCTTCCATTTTGACAAATATTTGTATCAGAATGAGGGTGAGATTCTAAATGGCTTTTGAAGTTTATATTCATCATATAATTCTGGGATTCTATATAACAAAAGGGATTAAATCTATATTAAATTACTTTTTTAAAATAGTATTGATGTAATGAGTACTAGAGTTGGCCAGAAACCTGGAAGGAAAAATTCAACAAAACTGTATTTTGGGGGCAGAAATTTTTCCTCAACTACCATAAATCCTGTGAAATTTTGTCTCACTTGGATAAAGTGATGAATTTTTTAAAAGTCTGAATTGTGAAATATTATAAAAGAAATTAAATTTGATTATGTTTGGTACTGTGGCTTACTATATAATAATGATACCAACACAGCAGTGATCACTGTTTTATTTATTGACCGTCCGCTCTAGTCCTGGCACTGTGCTATGTGCTTTATATAATGGCCATACCAAGGAAGAGCCATCATTATTTCTATTTTATAATCAAGTACAAGGCTCCGGACACTATGGAGCTTGCCCAAGACTTCACAGCTAGTAAGAGGCAAGAGTGGTTTCACCCAAAGCTGTCTGGTACTAAAGCCTTCTGTTAACCATTGCACTCTCTGATAAAATGTATGTGTTTTTAGTGATAGAGTAAAAGAAATCCTAAAGGGAATTTTTCTCCCTTTGAAACCAGGTTTAGCATGAC
>NC_045443.1:94558571-94566534 GCF_002776525.5 Piliocolobus tephrosceles
TCTCGATCTCCTGACCTCATGATCCGCCCGTCTCGGCCTCCCAAAGTGCTGGGATTACAGGCTTGAGCCACCGCGCCCGGCCCTTCTTCTTTTTTTTGAGATGAAGTCTTGCTCTTGTCGCCCAGGCTGGAGTGCAATGAATGGCATGATCTCGGCTCACAGCAACCTCCGCCTCTCAGGTTCAAGCCATTCTCCTGCCTCAGCCTCCTGAGTAGCTGGGATTACAGGCACCCACCACGATATCTGCTATTTTTGTATTTTTAGTTGAGACGGGGCTTCGCCATGTTGACCAGGCTAGTCTCAAACTCCTGACCTCAGGTGATCCACCTGCGTTGGCCTCCCAAAGTGCCGAAATTACAGGCATAAGCCACCATGCCTGGCCCTATTTCTTCTTATCTATGGCAAAAACCGATCTCAGTCCAGCAGGACTGACAGCTGACTAAGTGCAAATGAATGCAAGACAGATAAATGGTCAATTTAGGAAGTTAGTTGACACCTACTTAAGCGCCAAAATAGCAAATATTTATGAGTCCTTACTAGGTGCCCAACACCGATTTGAGTGCCTCAAATGTGTAACTTAATTGATCTTCACAATTATCCTTTGTGGTAACTACTGTTGTTATCACCTTCTCATTTTACAGTCAAAAATGCTGAGGGACAGGGAGGCTGAGCAGCTTATGCAAGGGCTCCAAGTAGAGCCAGAATAGAGCTAGAATTCGAACTCATGTCATCTAGCTCTAGAACTCATAGTAATTCCTTCTTTTTCTCCCAGAGGTTTTTTTTTTTTTTTTTTTTTTTGTCAGTTTTTGTATCTGGAACATGGGGAAAATGGCTGTCTTATTTATAGAACAAGGAGAAATAAGAGAAATAGGTGAGATCATGAATGTGACACTGCTAAAAACAATGCAAAATAATATAAGGTATTGATATTTATTAACACAAGTTTTCAAATTTGATAATTATTTAGTGAATTTATTTGTACCCTAACTCTCTCAAAAAGTAATTTGAGACATGCTACCAAAAAGGGACATATGAATAAGGTTAATAGGAAAATCAAGTTTAAGCAAAGGAGGGAGACAGGACAATAAATAATAGTAAGACTTACAATACCGAAGACAAAAGGTAAAACACAAGCTTCATAGTTTTATCAATAAAAAGAAAATAGAGTATTTTCTTAGGAGAGAGAAAGTTTTTTTCCCTGCCATTTTATTTTACAAGAAATTTCTCATATTAGAGCTTCCAGAGTGAACATAATGATCAATGGTTCCAGAGAGTAAGCAATTTGATTGATTACAGTATCATCACTTTTGCTTTCTCTCTTCTTGTCATGGTAGAGATATTAAGGGGCCATGAAGCCTTCACATTTGGTCAGCAGGAGGGAGATGTTGTAGAATATAAGGATATGGATAATTTAAGACTAGATAATCAGCCCTTAAATTGTCAAAAATTGACTGTATTTCAAAAGAGAACCTCCTAAGTATACCAGATAGATCTGCCATGGCTGTGACGATGCTAACCAGCAGGTCATTTAACACTGATGCCATGTGGGCTGTGATGCGGGATGCATAATTAGATAATTAGATGCGGTTTCTGCTCCTGGGGCCCAAAGTTTAAATTAGACACAGCATATTAGTGCAGAGAATGATCAGAATATAGATAAAGGAAACACATATGCATTGCAGAATATTTAGAAAATATAGAAAAATATGAAGAAAGTCAACATCGATCAAATTACAACCATTGTTATCTTTTGGTATATATTCCCTTCCAGTATCTTATTGTCATTTTGTCTCTCTCTCTATAGGTAGAAATATAGCTATAGATATGACATAGATACGGCCTAGACATGATATAGATACACACGACTCCATACACACATTTTCAGAGGTTCAGAGGGATTATGTATCTTTCCCAAGGCGCCAGATCTAGTGACAAAGATGGAGCTCAAACCTATTTTGGTCTGATACTAAAGCCCATTTTCTTAATCACTGTGTTTTGAATACATCAATTTTTGGACACAGATTATTTTATGAAGGTAGACGCATGTATTATTTAGCCCCTTGTACACTACTCTTCCCTCTCCAATCACCTTATATTGATTGGGACCAGTGTTTCAGGTCATTAATATTTTTCTAAAACATTTATTTTAATATTGATATTCTATCATAGACTCTCATTTATTTAATCATCCCATTATCTTAAATCTTTAAGCTTCTGATGTTCACAAGTTATCATTTATCACCAAGAAAGGGAGACTGATAAGTTCTGCTTGCATGTGTCAGGGAAAGCTTCCTCGAAGAGGAGGCACTTGAGCTAGATCTTGAAGTTGCATGGGGTTGACCTGTCAGACATGTAAGAGACATATTCAGCAGAGGAAAAAAAACATGGTAAGTCTGGAGAACTGAAAGTTGTTTAGTGTGGCAATATACTGTAATAGTTAAGAGATCAGATTGTTTTCAGACATTAGAACCCTGTCTGAGTTCCAATACTAGCGTTACCACTAATAAGTATGAGCTGTGTGACTTCGGTTAATTTGCTTAGCCCTTCCAAGCCTCTCTCTCATTTGTAAAATGAAGATAGAAAGAAGGTTGTCATGAGGGCACAGAGAGCTCTTTGTGTAAAACCTGATGCCTAGTAAGAACTCAAGAAATATTATTTTTCTTTGTTAGTATGATTATTAGCCACCTTAGGGTGTGTGCTGGGGAGTGCTGAGAGATGAAACAGGACAAATCCTAGAGAGCCTTAAATATCCTGCTAAAAAGCCTGATCTTTATACTACACACAGTCAAGCCTTGATAGATTTTTAAACTAGAAAATAACCATGATCAGGTTTCAATTGCAATACAGATACAGGACTGTAAGTAGGGAATTTGCAATTTCAGATGAGACATGGTGAGGGCTTGAAGTAAGTTATAACAGTGGATCTGAGAAAGGAGACAGATAAGAGACATTTCTAGAGAATCACTGAAACTAAGCAATTCTTTGGCTCTAGAAGTGAAAGGAGGAATCCAGGATGATATAGAAGATATCTGATGTTTCTGCCTGTGCAGTGTTCCCTTCTACTTTTTTTTTCTTTTGAAATAGCACCTCAGTTTTCCTTTAGGAAATGACTTTCCCCCCATGCTCAGTCCATTTCCTGATCCCGTTCACCCATGGTATGTGCAGGTGGCCCAACAGTTCCACATCCCTGGTCATAGGGACTGGGCCAGGGTATGCATTGAATTACGTTGTTCCAACCAGACCAGGATACTTGCTGAAATTATTAGGAAGGAGAACCTCTTTCACTGGAATTAACACTGGAAGAATATAAGCTTGGCATACCCAATCTAGAAAAGGAGCCAATGATAGAGAAGGGCTGAGAAGAGGAAAGAGCAGAATAATTTTATAAAATCATTTAGCTAAGTTCATTCATACTTAGAGATAGCATCCCCTTATAGACTTTGCAATTAAGTATTCATTAAATTATGTTTTCTAGTCAAGCCAACTTCAGTTGAATTTCTTTCACTTGCAACTAAAATTTCAATACATTTGAGCAGATACAGATGATTCCCCGATTTTTGCCTCAGGTGATCGGATGGAGTAACCGAAGTGTGACGCACATCGGAGGGACAGATTTGGGAGAAAATGATGACTTGGATTTGGAGCAGACTGTGTCTGAATTACGCAAGGGGCAAGTGGGTGGAGAGATCTGCTAGACACGTGAATAAATGAGTCGGACGCTTAGAAGATAGATCAGAGTTGGAGAAACATGTTTAGATCCATCTGATTCTGTGACTGGGACAGAGTTTATTTCCTTTTGAAATTCTTCTTTTTTTGGGGTAAGGATGCTCCCATGGCAGGCACTCAGGCTATACTGGCAAACTATGGGGGGAATGTCAAGCAAATAAATATCATGTGTATTGTTTTGGGGGTAAATGTACTTTTTTGTCCCACTGATGTTTATATTACAACACTATTAATATAACGGTAGTACAGTCAGGTAATGAATATATCAATTTCCCATCTCAGAAAAAACAAAATGTATATTTTGAATACCATCTATGATTTTGGGGGGCTGACGGGGGCAGCACAATAATGGATACAATGCTTTTATAATGCAAGAAAGAACTGTGAGCTGTAGTCAAACCTAACAGCTTTGAGGTTGGATGTAGAGTTCATAGATGGGTTGGTAGACATGACATTTATGAATTTGATGTTTTGTACTGATACAGCTATTTAAATTGGAGAAAATAAACAGGCTATACCTGCCATCTTCTATGCTGAATGTCTCGCCAATGGCCATGGGAAGTGTAGCTCAGTGCTTTGTGAACCTTGGTCTCTCTCTGGATGTTTGGCATCTGAATAATCTGAGCAGTTTTTTAAATCGACAGGATTTTGGATCCCATTCTTAAAGATTCTGATTCTGCAAGTATATATGTGAGAGATATGGATGTGTAGCCCCAATTGTATGTGTCATTGGGCTGACATTTGAATTCTTTGGGTCTCTGTTGCCTCACTGACAAACTAAGGGGCTTGAAATGATTATCTTTAAGGTCTCTACTCTCTTCCTGATCTAAACATACCTTCATTTCGTTCCTTTAACCCATTTGTTTCTCTGTTCTTCATATGTGAATCTTATAATGCACTTCTCCAACTTCATAAAGGAGATAAAAGAGATCATTTCAGCTGTCTTTTGACTACTGACAAGATGACAGTTTTAGGAGCGTCTCAATTTGGTGATGTGCGACGGTAATGATAGTGAGCTATGTTGTGTATAATTTAATCCTTAAGCATGCATCTACCACTTAAAGTTATTTCCTATACACATAAAATGATAAAACAGTAAGCAGGTTTTTTTTAACTGTCTCTATTTTGTTATTGTATATTGTGCTATTCCCACTGGAGAAAGCATAGTGTTTTTTTCTTTTTTCCTTTGAAAATCAAGTTCATGCAAAGTGACAGGTTTAGAACATATTTCTAAATCAAAGAATGACCATTATAGGACTTGATCATACAAGTTACTTCCCTAACTACCATTTATTTGTGCTAAAATTGGCTACATTCCTGATGATAATTCTGCAAGACAGCAGTAGGATATGACTTGCCTTCCCACTGTTTGATATAAATCGCCACTGATACGAATTGAGTTCAGCTGCAGTGAACTTAAATGCTAATGTTGAAAACATAAGGCAGCCTGCTGTTTCTTTTATCCCAGAAAGTTTTAACTTCTGCAGTCTTCTGTATTCCACCACTCCCCCCCACCACCTTAGGTTAGATCAAATTAGAACCACTCCATTTCTGTCTGAAGGGTGAAATGTGCAAACTTGATTTACATAACTCAACATGAAAAAGGAAGAAGGAATTAATCATAAGGCTGGGCACCCCACTCTTGTCCTTGAATAATACACCATAACAGTCATGGGAAAATTGTTGGTGAATAACTTTTATCAGGTAGCTCACCAGCATTTATTAAGCACTGATTCTGTGCCTAGTACTGTGTAGCGCATTTTAAGGTCAAGAAAAGAATAACAGTCAAAATTATAATAAAATTTCTCACCATATGCCAGGCATCGTAGTAAGCACTTTACAGTTGTTATCTCATAGAATCCTCAAACAGTCCTATGAAGGAAGTATCTGATATTTATATCGGTTTTACTGATGGAGAAACTGAGGTCCAAAGAGATCTGCAAAACCATAGCCCAAGGGCTTCAGAAACCAGAATTCAAACACAGGTGTCCATACTCTTGGCATCTTGATGTTCACTGACTTTAAAGAGTTTCTGAACTAGTTGGGAATGCAAGGAGTACAGCTCATCTGGAAAGGCCTAGCATTGTAATGTTTGCATAAAAACGTTACAGCCGGATTCCTTCCTGATCATGCGTGATGTCAACAGAGGTGAAAGTATCATTCTGAAGTGAGGGCATGATATGGTTTGGCTGTGTCCCCACCCAAATCTCATCTTGAATTGTAATTCCCATAATTCCTATGTGTCATGGGAGGGACCCAGTGGGAGGTAACTGAATCATGGGAATGGTTTCCCCCATGCTATTCTCATGACAGTGAGTGAGTTCTCACGAGATCTGTTGGTTTTATAAGGGGCTTCCCATCTTACTTGGCACTTCTGCTTCCTTCCTCCATGTAAAGAAGGACATATTTGCTTCTCCTTCTACTTTGATTGTAAGTTTCCTGAGGCCTCCCAGCCATGTCAAACTGAGTCAGTTAAACTTCTTTCCTTTACAGATTACCCAGTTTTGGGTATGTCTTTATCAGCAGAATGAGAACAAACTAATTAATACAGGGCATGAGCTGGGTTAAAGAAAAAAGCAAGAATAGGAAAGAAGAGCCAAATCAACTGCATGACACTTACCTGGTTCACACAATTCGCTTGATTATACATGCATGCACTTTTCTCATTTTACGTCTTCTACCCTGACTCAGAAGAGATCCTGGGCTGTCCCTCATATTGGGTGTGCCTGGAATCTTAGGCGTTCAATATGGTTGATGCTCTGAACTGGAAAGGGAGAAGGGGGATAAATTGAAAGTGAGGCAGCAGGCAGGGGCTGGGTGGTGGGGGCCATTGGAGGCATTGTAAGGAATTTGGTCTGTATCCTAGGTGGGGCAAGGAAGTGACGTGCTCACAATTTTTTTTTTTTTTTTGGTAGGATTATTCTGGAAGTGACGTGGTGTATTAGCCCATTTTCATGATGTTGGTAAAGATATACCCGAGACTGGGCAATTTACAAAAGAAAGAGATTTAATTGGACTTACAGTTCCACGTAGCTGGAAAAGCCTCACAATCATGGTGGAAAGCAAGGAAGAGCAAGTTATGTCTTACATGGATGGCAACAGGCAAAGAGAGAGAGCTTGTGCAGGGGAACTCCTCTTTTTAAGATCATCAGATCTCTTGAGACTTATCCACTATCATGAGAACATCATGGGAAAGGCTTGCCCCCATGTTGATTCAATTACCTCCAACCAGGTCCCTACCACAACAAATGGGAATTCAAGATGAGATTTTGGTGGGGACACAGCCAAACCATATCACATATCAAATAAATGGAAGGAGATGCAAAAGCAATATGAATGAGTGATGATGGTGGTTTAAACCTGAATTAAGATGGAATGAATTAGGCATACTTGGAAAATGTTTAGAAAATGGAGCTATAGGATTTCTGGTTTATGATTTCATCATTCCTCTAATACTGCTTCTATCACAGTCACAGTCACAGTCACTTCATTTTGACAAGTCTGTGGACACTTTTCTGTTCTCTTTTTATTTGACAGTGTTCTAGTATTTGAACTCTTGACTTTTGTGACTACATTTTTCTTGTTTTTTTTCTTTACTTACTTCTCTCCTTCTTGGTCTATTTTTACCTGTTTCTCCTTTCTCTAATCTGCTCCTGTCTCTTTTAAACTGGTTTCCCCACTTTATTCAAATGTGATGAAATTCCTCATCATGGGGATCCTTGGATTGCTTTCTTCCTGTCTCTACCATATAGTGTCTACACTGTTCTTCTAGGTGATTTTATTGTCTATATGCTACTGACTCAAAAGTTTCTGTCTCAGGTCTAGATTTGTCCTTGAAGTTCCTGGTTATGACCCCAGCTGCCTACTTGACAAGCCCACATGGAATTCTAACCGACTTTCCAAGTTGAACACATCACAAACTGACTCGTTGATTCCCCACCTCTCTACCACCTGCCTTTCCACTACTTGAGTCAATAGCACTATCATCCACCTACATCAGTCAGTTGAAAAGCCAAAGCTGAGAATATTCCTTAATTTCTCTTTTTTATTTAATGCCTATATCCATTCCCTCAGGAAAACCTTTCAATTCTAACTTCCAAAACATCTCTTTATTTCTTCATTTCCCCAATTCTACTCAATCCTGGGTTATCTTTAAACTTGTTTTATTTTTTCTTGTATATCATGCTTTCTTATTTTTTTTTTTTTTTTTTTTTTTTTTTTTTTTTTTTTTTTTTTT